>NC_133658.1:783020430-783356858 GCF_037893015.1 Macrotis lagotis
AATTCACAATTCTAACCTTTCAAAACTTAGAACATCCTAGCTGTCTCCAGTACTTCTTCACCTAATTTTGAAAGAGCAGGCATAACAGAGACAGAAGGAAAAGTTAGATTATGTCAAGGACAGTAGGAAAGATAAAGATCTTTCTAAGAGTTTTCAACAAGTTCTGTCACTTCAGAGGAATGTATCCAGACTAGAATGAGAATTAGCTTTAAATTGTTTTGTCATTACTGTTCTTTCTATTTCCATTGTCAAAACATATATATATTTAATTGACTATTCTTCACTTTGTATGAATTTTCTATATTGTTTTAATATAAGAGGCTTTAATGCCCTTTGGAATGAAACATGTAAAATACTGAGATATTCAGGGATCAAATTTTGAGATATTCTTTAGGGAAGGGAAAATAAGAAAAGTGTTAGAAAAATTCTTGAACCTTAGTATTTTGGGGTCTTAATACACAAAAAAGTGACTAAGAAAATACAGCTCCCAGTTCAAGAAGGCATCTGAAGAAACTCTTTCCATATCTTTTCTTAAAATTTTATTTATTTATTTTGAATTTTACATTTTCCCCCCCAATCTTGCTTCCCTCTTCCCACCCCCACAGAAGGCAGTCTGATAGTCTTTACATTGTTTCTAGACTATACATTGATCTAAGTTAAATGTGTTGAGAGAAAAATCATATTTTAAAGGGGAAAAAAACAATATAAGAGATAGCAAAATTACATAAGATACCTTTTTAAACAAAATTAAAGGTAATATTCATTGTTCTTTGTTCAAACTCCACAATTCCCTCTTTGGATATCCCTCTATCACAGGTACCTCCAAATTGTCCTTGATTGTTGCACTGATGGAATGAGCAAATCCATTGAGGCTGATCATCACCCTCATGTTGCTGTTAGGGTGTACAGTGTTCTTCTGGTTTTGCTCATCTCGCTCAGCTTCAGTTCATGTAAATCCTTCCAGGCTTCCCTGAATTCCCATTCCCTTCTGGTTTCTAATAGAACAACTTCACATACATATACCACAGTTTATTAAGCCATTTCCCAATTGATGGAAATTCACTCAATTTCCAATTCTTTGCCACTATAAACAGAGCTGCTATGAATTTTTTTTTTGTACAGGTGATGTTTTACCCTTTTTCATGATCTCTTCAGGGTATAGACTTAGTAGTGGTATTGCTGCATCAAAGGGTATGCACATTTTTGTTGCCCTCTCAACTTAATTCCAAATTGCTCTTTAGAAAGGCTGGATGAGTTCACAGCTCCATCAGCAATGTATTAGTGTCCCAGATTTCCCACATCCCTTCCAACATTGCTCATTATCCTTTCTGGTCATATTGACCAGCCTGAGAGGTGTGAAGTGAGATGCTTTAATTTGCATTTCTCTAATAATTAGTGATTTCATATGATATGGATCGCTTTGATTTCCTCATCTGTAAATTGCCTTTGCATATCCTTTGACCATTTGTCAGTCGGGGAATAGCTTGTTTTTTTAAAAATTTGACTCAGTTCGAGGGGTGACTAGGTGGTGAAGTGGATAGAGCACCAGCCCTGGAGTCTGGAGTCCCTTAATTCAAATCCAGCCTCAGACACTTGATAATTACCTAGCTGTGTGGCCTTGGGCAAGCCACTTAACCCCATTGTCTTGCAAAAGAAAAAAAAATTGACTTAGTTCTCTGCATATTTTAGTAATGAGTCTTTGATCAGGAAGACTAGTTATAAAAATTGTTTCCCAGCTTTCTACGTTTCTTTTGATCTTGGTTACAGTGGTTTTGTTTGTGCCAAAGCTTTTTAATTTAATGCACTCAAAATTACCTAGTTTGTTTTTAATGATGTTCTCCAACTCTTCCTTGGTCATAAACTGCTTCCCTTTCCATAGATCCGACAGGTAAACTACTTCTTCTAGTTTGCTTATAATATTGTTTTTTATGTCTAAATTCCCGTATCCATTTTGATCTTTTCTTGGTATAGAGTGTGAGGTATTTGTCTAATCCAAGTTTCTGCCCTGCTAACTTCCAATTTTTCCCACAGTTTTTGTCAAAGAGAGAGTTTTTAATCCCAAAAGTTGAACTCTTTGGGAACAGCAGATTACTATAATTATTTCCTGTTATTGCACCTAATCTATTCCACTGATACACCACTCTTATTTCTTAGCCAATGCCAGACAATTTTAATGACTGATTCTTTATAATATAATTTTATATCTAGTAGGGCTAAGCCGCCTTCTTTTGCACTTTTCATTAAATCCGTGGAAATTCTCGATTTTTTGTTTCTCCATATGAATTTACTTACAATTTTTTCTAACTCATTAAAGTAGTTTTTTGGAATTTTGGCACTAAATAAGTAGTTTAACTTAGATAGAATTATCATTTTTTATTATATTAGCTTGACCTAGCCATGAGCAGTTGATATTTGCCCAGTTATTTAAATCTGCTTTTATTTGTATGAGAAGTGTTTTGTAATTGTTTTCAAAAAGTTTCTTAAAGTTTTTGTAAAAGTTTTCAAAAAGTATTTTATATTTTGTCTGAAGTTACTTTGAATGGGATTTCTCTTTCTAACTCTGTCTGCTGTATTTTGCTATTCACATATAGAAAAGTTGATGATTTATGAGAGTTTATTTTACATCCTGCGACTTTTGCTAAAGTTACTAATTATTTCCAGTAGTTTTTTAGATGACTTTTTGGGATTCTCTAGGTATACCATCATGTCATCTGCAAAGAGTGAGAGTTTTGTCTCTTCGTTCCAAATTGTAATTCTTTCCATTTTTTCTTTTTCTTCTCTTATTGCTGAAGCTAACATTTCTAATATAATATTGAATAGTAGTGGTGATAATGGGCATCCTTGTTTCATCCCTGATCTTATTGGGAACGCCTGCAGCCTGTCCCCATTGCATATAATGGTTGTTGTTAGTTTCAGATAGATAACTCCTTATTATTCTAAGGAACAATTCTATTTATTCCTACACTCTCCAGTGTTTTTAGTAGGAATGGGTGCTGTGTTTTGTCAAAAACATTTTTGGCATTTATTGATATTATCATATAATTTCTGATAGGTTTGTTATTGATTTAATTATACTAACAGTTGTCCTATATTGAACCAACCCTGCATTTCTGGGATAAATCTTACTTGGTCATAATGTATTATCCTAATGATAACTTGTAGTCATTTTGCTAAGATTTTATTTAATATTTTTGCATCTATATTCATCAGGGAGATAGGTCTAATTTTCTTTCTCTGTTTTAACTCTTCCTGGTTTAGGTATCAGTATCATTGGTGTCATTACAAAGAGTTAGGCAGCCTTCTGTCTTCTATTTTTCCAAAGAGTTTATATAGCATTGGAACCAATTATTCCTTAAGTATTTGGTAGAATTCACTTGTGAATCCATCTGGCCCTGGAGATTTTTTTCTAGGGAATTCATTGATGGCTTGTTGATTTTATTTTTCTGAGGTGGGGTTATTTAGATATTTAATTTCCTCTTCGTTTAACCTGGGCAACTTATATTTTGTAAATATTTGTCCATTTCACTTAGGTTATCAAATTTATTGGCATGGAGTTGGGCAAAATAATACTGAATTGTTACTTTAATTTCCTCCTCATTGATGGTGAGTTCACCTTTTTCATTTATGATACTAGCAATTTGGTTTTCTTTTTTTTTTTTTAATCAAATTAAGGGGTGGCTAGGTGGCATAGTGGATAAAGCACTGGCCTTGGAGTCAGGAGTACCTGGGTTCAAATCCAGTCTCAGACACTTAATAATTACCTAGCTGTGTGGCCTTGGGCAAGCCACTTAACCCCGTTTGCCTTGCAAAAAAATAAAAATAAAAAAATAGTGTAAATCAAATTAACCAGAGATTTATCCATTTTATTGGTTTTTTAATAAAACCAATTCTTGTTTTGTTTATTAGTTCAACAGTTTCTTGCTTTAGATTTTATTAATTTCTCCTTTAATGTTTAGAATTTCTAATTTGATATTTAATTGGGGGGTTTTAATTTGTTTTGTCTCTAATTTTTTTGCTTGCATGTTTAGTTCATTGATTTCCTCTTTATCTAATTTATTCATGTAAGCATTTAAAGATATAATATATCCCCTGACAGCTACCTTGGCTATATCCCATAAGTTTTGGTATATTGTATCATTATTGTCATTGTCTAGGATGAAATCATTAATCCTTTCTATAATTTGTTGTTTGATCCACTCATTCTTTAGAATGAGGTTATTTAATTTCCAATTAGTTTTGGGTCCATATCTCCCTGGCCCAATATCCATGTGATTTTTATTGCATTATAATTGGAGAAAGACATTCACTATTTCTGCCTTTCTGCAATTGATTATTAGCTTTTAATGCCCTAATACATGGTCAGTTTTTGTGTAAATGCTTTGTACTGCAGGGGAAAAAAAAGTAGATTACTTTCTATCCTCATTCAGTTTTCTTCATAGGTCTTAATGCCTAGGTTTTCTAACAATCTAGTTACCTCTTTAACTTCCTTGTTTATTTTATGGTTAGATTTATCTAAATCTGAGAGCAGAACATTGAGGTCTCCCACCAATAGAGTATTCCTGTCTATGTTTTCCTGTAACTCCTTCAACTTCTCTAACAATTTGGATGCTATACCATTTGGTGCATACATATTTAGTATTGCTTTATTGTCTATTTTACCTTTTAGGAGAATATAGTTTTCTTCTGTATCTCTTTTAACAATATATATTTTTGCAGCTGCTTTGTCTAAGATAAGGATTGGTATCCCTGCTTTTTTTTCACTTCGACTGAAGCAAAATATATTTTGTTCCAACCTTTTACTCTTACTCTGCATATCTCTCTCTGCTTCAAATGAGTTTTGTGTAAGCAGCATATTGCAGATTCTGGTTTTTAATCCACTCTGCTATTTGCTTTTAAAGGAGAGTTCATCCCATTCACATTCAAAGTTATAATTACTAACTCTTTATTGTCCTCTGTGCTATCTTCCCTCTATTTGTATTTTCCCTTTTTTCACTTTGTTCATTTTCCCCAATATTTTGTTTCTAAATACACCACCTTCAGTGTGTTTGCCCTCTTATATCCAACCCCCCCACCTTGCTTTCCCCTTTCCCTTTTCCCCTTCTTCCTTACCTTCCTTCTGTTAGTTCCCCTTTTCTTCCCCCCTCTCCTTTCCCCCTTTTAATACTTGAAAGGTAAATTAGGTTTCTTAACTGAGTGTATGTCTGTTAACTTTAAACCAAATCGGGTGGCTAGGTGGCGCAGTGAATAGAGCATCGGCCTTGGAGTCAGGAGTACCTGGGTTCAAATCCGACCTCAGACACTTAATAATTACCTAGCTGTGCGGCCTTGGGCAAGCCACTTAACCCCATTGCCTTGAAAAATCTAAAAAAAAAAAAAAAAACTTTAAACCAAATCTGATGAGAGTTAAGAGTTAGATTCAGGTGGTTCTCACCTCCTCCCTTCTTCCCCTCTGTTTCAATAGGTCCTTTGTACTCTTAATGTAATGAGATTTACCCCACTCAATCTCCTCCATCCTCCCATCTCTTTACTGTCCCCATTTTTAAGGAGGTATTGTTTTTAAATCATTCTATCTGAGTCACAGAAAAATCATGAATGTCTATCACTTCTGGCTAAGTATATTCTCTCTAATAGAGTTAAAATTCTTGAGAGTTATTAGAGTCTGTCTCCCAGGTAGGGATATAGCCAGTTTCATCTTATTGGATAGCAGTTTTTTTCTTTATCCTTTTTTTTAACCTTTTCATGTGTCTCTTGAGTCTCCTGTTTGAAGTCCAAATTTTCTTTTAAGCTCTGATCTTTTCATCAGGAAAAGTTAGAAGTCTCAGCACACATTAGACATCAGCACTGTGTGGCCTGGCTCAGCACTGGGTAAGTTGCCAGACCCCTGTGGTCTCCAGCAACACCACCCCCATCCCACCCTATCCCTTCAGTGCAGTATCAGATACAAAGGCACCACCTCATGGGCCTTAGAGCAACATCAGTGCAACACCAGGCAAATAGGGCCGGTTAAAGAATCTTGAGACAATGACCATTTCACCCAAAGAACAGTGTGCAAATTAAAAATAAGGGGAAAGTCCAGAAAAGATGAGCAAAATAAAGCAAAAACAGAAAAGAATCTGACCATAGGAAGTTATACTGACAGGGAAACTCAAAACTCAAACTCAGAAGAGGACAACAGTGTCAAAACACCTATGGGCAAAGGTCTCAAGCCCAAAAAGAACTCTTAGAAGAGCTCAAAAAGGAGCTTAAAAATCAAATATGAGAGAGAAAAGGAAATTTGCGGAAAGAAATGAGTGAAGAAAGAGAATTATGAAAAAAGAGTTAATAGCATGGAAAAAGAAAACTCCTTAAAAAAGTAGCTTTGGCGAAGTGGAAAAGGAGGTACAAAATCCACTGAGGAATATAACTTTAAAAATTAGGATTGGGCAAATGAAAGCTAATAACTATGAGACATAAGAATCAATCAAATAACATTAAAAAATTTTTTTCATTTAAAAAATAGAGGAAAAATGCAAAATAACTCATTGGAAAAACAACTGTCTTAGAAAAGAGATCCAAGAGAAATTATGTCATACTCACTGGACTAAATGAAAGTCATAATCAAAAGGAGGACCTGGACAGCATCTTTCTAGAAATCTTATCAAAGAAACTGCCCTGATTTCTCAAACCCAGAAGGCATAATAGACATTAAAAGAATCATCCAGTTACCTCAAGAAAGTCATCCCAAAATAAAAACTCCAAGGAACATTATAACCAAATTTCAAAACAGGTCAGGAAAAAATTAGTGCAAATATTCAGAAAGAAGCAATTAAAATATCAGTTTTACACAGAGCTTAACAACTCCAACATTAAAAGATTGGAGGTCATGGAACATGATATTCCAGAAGGCAAAGGAACTAGAACTACAATCAAGAATCACCTACCCTGGGGTGGCTAGGTGGCATAGCAGATAAAGCACCAGCCTTTGAGTCAGGAGTACCTGGGTTCAAATCCAGTCTCAGACACTTAATAATTACTTAGCTGTGTGGCCTTGGGCAAGCCACTTAACCCCATTTGCCTTGCAAAAACCTAAAAAGAAAAAAAAAGAATCACCTACCTGGTGAAATAAACATAATACTTTGGGTTGGGGGGAAGGGGGAGGCCATTCAGTAAAATAGAAGGATTTCAGGCTTTTTTTATTTCATTTTTTAATTTAATGTTTATTCTCATTTTGTACAAATAATGTTTTTATACATTAATAAAATATTCTTGTTTAAGAGCAAACAAAATACCCCCTCCCCCAAAAAAATATAGACTTGCCAGGGATCTGTCTGCTGCTCAGCTACCCTACAGCAGATTTCAGGCTTTTATAAAGAAAAAAAACCACAATTGAACAAAAAAAATTCTCTCTCCATTGTCAAGACTCAAGAGAAGCATAAAAAGGAAAAAGAAAACAGATTCAATGTAGCTAAATTGTTTTTATCCCTTCATGGGAAAAAGATACTTGCAATTCTTAAGAATTATACCACTAAAGGTGCAATTAGAAAGACTATGCATAGAGGGTATGAGTATAAGGTGAAATTGAGGAAATGACAAAAAAAAAATTAAGCAATGAAAAAGGTATACATTGGATGAGGGCAAGAGGTAGATTGAAGTAGAAAGTTTTAAAAAGCTAGGGTAGCAGTCTTGATCTCAGACAAAGCAAAAGCAAAACAGATCTAATTAAAAGAGATAAGGAAGGAAACTACATCTTGCGAAAAGGTACCATAAATAATAAAGTAATCTCCATACTAAATATACATGCATCAAATGGTATGGCATCCAAATTCTTAAAGAAGATAGATGAGTTACAGGAAGAAATAGATAGCAAAACTATACCTAACTGTTCACCGTCAGTAGAAGAATGAACAAGAAAGAAACCAAAAAGGTGAATAGGATATTAGAAAACTAAGGTCTGACAGACTTTTGGAGAAATTTGAATGAGAACAGGAATATATGTGTATATATATATAATAATAATATATATATATGTGTGTGTGTGTGTGTGTGTGTGTGTGTGTGTGTATAATATATATATATATATAATCTTTTTTTCAGCAGCATATGGCAACTGCACAAAAATTGACCATGTATTAGAATATTATAAACCTCAAATTCAAATATAGAAAGAAATATTAAATGTATCCTTTTTTGGATCATAATGCAATAAAATTATATTCAACAAAGGGCAACGAAAAGAATGATTGAAAATTTAAAAGAAAATAATCCTAAAGAATAAGAGGGTCAAAGAATAAATCATAGAAACAATTATTTCATTAAAAAGAATGATGAGACTGCATACCAAAATTTAAAGGATAGAACCAGAGTAGTACTTAGGGGGAAATTTTATTTCTCTAAATTCTTAAATCAACAAAATAGAGAAAGAGTAGAGCAATGAATTGGGCATGCAATTTTAAAAAGCTAGAAAGAGAATAAATTAGAAATTGCCAGTTGTGTACCAAATTGGAAATCCTTAAAACCAAAGATTAGATTAATAAAATTGAAGGTAACAGACCTATTGGGCTAATAAATAAAACTTGGAGTTAGTTTTATGAAAAAATAAGATAGGTAAGGTTTTGATGAATTTGATTTAAAAAAGAAAGCAGAAAACCAAAGATCCAGGATCAAAAATGAAAAGGGTGAAATCACCAATGAAGAAGAAATTAAAACAGTAATTAGGAAATATTTTGCTCAATTATATGCTAATAAATCTGACAAATACAGTGAAATCAAGGAAAATTTATGAAAACATAAATTATCCAGATTAACAGATGAGGAAATAGAATACCTTAAGAACCCCATGTTAGAAAAAAAAATTGAATAAGGCATTAATAAATTCTCAGGTCACAGGGGTTCACAAGTGAATTCTGCCAAACATTTAAAGAGCAATTAATTCCAAAATTATAGAAACTATTTGGAAAAATAGGTTAAAAAAATAGTCCTACCAGATTCCTTTTATGAAACAAATGTTGTGCTATACCTAACCCAAAAAGAGCCTAAACAAAGAATAAAACTATAAACCAGGGCAGCTAGGTGGCCCAGTGGATAAAGCACCAGCCCTGGAGTCAGGAGTACCTGAATTCAAATCCGGCCCCAGACACTTAATAATTACCTAGCTGTGTGGCCTTAGGCAAGTCACTTAACCCCATTGCCTAGCAAAAAACTAAAAAAAAACCCTATAAATCAATCTCCCAATAATGAATATTGGTGCAAAATTTTTGAATAAAATACTAGTAGGTTGATTATAGCAAGATATTACAAAGATATGCTATAGCCAGGTAGGATTTGAATAGGACTGGTGGTTGGTTCAATATTGGGGAAAATATTTATTATTATTATTTGGAAATAATCAATTTAATTGACCATCTCAATAACAAAACCAATAGAAATTACATAATTATTTAAATAGATGCTGAAAAAGCTTTTTGACAAAGTATAGCACCCATTCCTTTTAAAACACTAGAGAGGCAGCCCAGCCTGGCTCAGGGATCACCTGGAACAGCTTGAAGGGGCAGTGATAGAACTCTGCTGCACCAGAATGAATGTGGAGAGGAGCACCAGCCTCAGAGCAGCCCTGTGGTGAGAACCTGCAGTGGAAATCTGGGGAAACCAGCCTGTACCTCCAGAGCACAGCTCACAGGTGGTAAAGGAGTAAGGGGAGACTGCAGAAATCTCTCTGCTCTCCCTGGGGCAGGACTCTGCTGTTTGCTCATGCTCAGATCCAGGTTGCAGTTTGGCCTTACATACTAAGGTAGCAGGGACCCTCCTCACAGCTCCAGGGCAAAGGGGAGTGCCTGTGGTCATCTACATATCAAAGCACAGGCAGGAGAGCATAAGACCTTGGAAGAATAAAGGTCCCAGTGGGGTATCTCAAAAAACCCCAATGTCCCAATAATACTCAAAAACTCAGGAAGCACCCAAAACTAGGCCCAGGTTGGAGAAATGAGGAAAAAAGAGGAATACCATTGAGAAATTCTTTGTCTGTGATACCAAGAAGGATCAAAATACTCAATCTGAAAATGAGGAAGTACAAGCTCCTCTGTATCTAAAGACTCAAAAGAAAAATGGAAGTTGGGCTCAGGCTGTGACAGAGCTCAAAAAAAGATTTTGAATATCAAGTAAGGGAGATAGAAGAAAAATTGGGAAAAGAGAGAGAGAGATGCAGGAAAAACATGAAAAAGAAGTCAGCAGTTTAGTCAAGGAGATCCAAAAAATTGCTGAAGATAATAACATGTTAAAAACCAGCTTAGGTCAAATGGATAAAACAATTCAAAAAAGTTATTGAGAAGAATGCTTTAA
The DNA here is from genome assembly GCF_037893015.1 of Macrotis lagotis. Taxonomy (NCBI): domain Eukaryota; kingdom Metazoa; phylum Chordata; class Mammalia; order Peramelemorphia; family Peramelidae; genus Macrotis; species Macrotis lagotis. Next base: position 783,030,745 of record NC_133658.1, read on the forward strand.
ATAGCAGAATTGGCCAGATGGAAAAGGAGATAAGAAAACTCTGAGGAAAACAAATCCTTCAGATGTAGAATGGAACTAAAGGAAGCTGATGACTTTACAAGAAGTCAAGATACAATAGTTCAACATCAAAAGAATCAAAAATTAGAAGAAAATGTGAAACATCTCATTGAAAAAACAACTGATCTGGAAAACAGATTCAGGAAAGATAATTTAAAAATTATTGGGCTACATGAAAGTCATGATCAGGAAAGGAGCCTTGACCTCATTTTTAAAGAAATCCTATCAGAAAATTTCCCTGATATCCTAGAAGCAGAGGGCAAAATAGAAATTGAGAGAATCCGCTGATCTCCCCTGGAAAGAGATCCCCCTCCAAAAAAACCCTAGGAATATTATAGCCAAGTTCCAAAACTCCCAAGTCAAAGAGAAAATATTACAAGCAGCCAGAAGGACACAATTCAGATATTGTGGAGATGCAGTCAGGATCACACAAGGGCTAAGCAGCAACTACATTTAGGGCTTGGAATATAATATTCTGGAAGGCAAAAGAGCGTGGAATGCAACCAAGAATCAACTCCCCAACAAAACTGAACGTCCTCTTCCAGGGGAAAAGATGGACTTTCAATGAACCAGGGGAATTTCAGATGTTCCTGTTGAAATGACCAGAGCTGAACAGAAAGTTTGATCTTCAAATACAGGACTCAGGTGAAGCATAGAGAATGGAGGAGAAGGGTAAAATATTAGGGAATTAATGATGATGAACTGCATGTATTCCTGCATAGAAAAATGATACTGATAATACTCATGGAACTTCTCATTTAATAGAGCAAGTAGAAGGAGCTTTTATAGATGAAGCACAGGAGAGAGCTGAATTTGAAGATATAATATATTGTAAAAATGGAGTCAATGGCTAAAAGGGAAATGCACTGGGAGTAAAAGAAAGGAGAGGTGGAATAGGCTAAGATATTTTGTGTAAAAGTTTTTGGGTTTGTTTTTTTTTTGTAATGATATGGCATGGGGAATGAAGGAACCTTCACTCTCATCAGAAATGCCTCAGAAGGGGCTGTTAGGTGGCGCAGTGGATAGAGCACCAGCCCTGGAGTCAGGAGTACCTGAGTTCAAATCCAGCCTCAGACACTTAATAACTGCCTAGCTGTGTGGCCTTGGGCAAGCCACTTAACCCCATTTTGCCTTGCAAAAACCTTTAAAAAAGGAGAAAAAGAAATGGCTCAGAGAGAAAACAGCATACTCAATAGGGTATAGACATCTAAAGTAAAAAGGAGAGAAGGGAGAAAGGGGAAAGGTGGGGATGTGGGTGATAGAGGAGAGGGTAGATCATAGGAGAGAATAGTCAGATATAACACATTTTCTTTTTTACTTCTTGCAAGCTGGGATTGGGTGACCTGTCCAGGACCACAGGGCCGGGTGGTTACTGGGTCTCGGGCGTGCTATGTAGGCTCTGGGTCTCTTAGCCCCAGGGCCAGTGATCAGTCTGTTGTGCCACTCAGCTACCCTTACAGCACATTTTAGAAGAGGGACAGAGCGAAAAGAAAGAGAAAATATAATAATATGGTAGTGGGGAAAAATGGATGGAGAGAATTACAATCAGCTATAGCAACAGTGGAAAAAATATGGAAATAACACTTTTATGTTGTCCTTATGATAAAGAATGTGATCCACCTGAGACCGAGCTAATGGTATCAGAACACAGAGTGAAACACATTTTTTTTTTCTCTCTCCTTTATGGGGTTTTACTCTTAAACAAGAATATTTTAGTAATGTGTAAAAAAAATCACTTGTACAAAAATATTCATAGCAGCCCTGTTTGTGGTGGCAAAGAATTGGAAATTGAGTGAATGTCCATCAATTGGGGAGTGGCTTAATAAACTGTGATATATGTATGTGATGGAATACTATTGTTCTATTAGAAACCAGGAGGGATGGAAATTCAGAGAAACCTGAAAGAATTTGCTTGAACTGATGCTAAGTGAGATGAGCAGAACCAGAAGAATATTGTACACCCTAACACCAACATTGGAGCGATGATCAACCTTAGTGGATTTGCTCATTTCATCAGTGCAACAATCAAGTACAATTCTGGGTTATCTTCAATGGAGAATACCATCTTTATCCAAAAATGGAATTGTGGAGTTTGAACAAAGAACTTTAATTTTTTTTTAAAGTATCTTATGTAATTTTGCTATCTCTTATATTTTATTTTTTCCTTAAGGATATGATTTTTCTCTCAACACATTCAATTTTGATCACTGTATAGTATGGAAACAATGTAAAGACTATCAGACTGCCTTCTGTGGGGGGTGGGGGGCAGGAAGTGAGATTGGGGGAAATTGTAAAATTCAAAAAACAATAAAAAAATAAACAATTTAGTTAAATAATATGTGAATATAAATGTGGTAGCTTGAGAAAAATGGAAAGAGGCAGGGCTTTAGAGACTTGAACAGAATGTTTTATCCTACTGGAGTAGCTAAAGTTAGGAAGTGAGAAACTATCTCGGAAAATGGACAATTAAAATGTGACTTAAACTTTGGGATTAATTCACAGATTTGGTTTTGTAAGCTTTAGTGTGTGAAGGAAATATAGATTTGTTGAACTGAATAAGAACTATTCATTGTATATGAGTACATTAGAATTAGAACTAATGAGATGTAGCCTGTCTTCAATGATGGGTAGAGTAGGGTGGGGTCATGGGATAGAGACAAGAAATTTATTACATGAAAAGAGAATTTTTTTTAATAGTTTCTTAAATTGGGCCAGCTAGGTGGCACAGTAAATAGAGCACTGGTCCTAGAGTCAGGAGGACCTAAGTTCACTTTTGACCTCAGACACTTTAAAAAAAAAACAGTCGTGTGACTTTTGGGCAAGTCACTTAACCATTGCTTTGCAAAAAAAAAAAAAAACAAATAGTTTCTTAAATTAGAACTTAGGATCTATTCATGGAACCATTATTATAAATAGTAGCTTTAACTACATGAAGTGAGCAAGTTATAGTAAAACTGCTAATTAAACAAGAGAAACTTATTGAATAAGATGTTGTCTTTATTCATCTTCGTTGCTGAAGTTCAAGGAAAAATTTTAATAGAAGTTAATAAAAAAAGATCAGTAGTGACTTTAGAAAATTTTGAAGGAAATTTTGGAAACTTTAGTAGTTGGTGATATTGCTTCTTCTTTGTGCCTGATTTCTCTTAAAAGGAAGGCCTTTTCTGTGACAAATTGTTTTTATCACCCTATGTTTTTTATATCTCTTAGTCTCACAGGTTTACTAGTAATGGTTTGGGCTTATTTTTTGAGAATATGACTTGAGTAAAAAGAAAGGGAACTTTTCTTGGAGTCAATAATTTGGGTTTGGGAGTTAAATAAATATATGTGCATTTGAGAAAGATTGCCTTCATTGGAATTGGCATTATAATAGTAACTGGACTACGAGTGGTGAAAAAAGAGAATGTGGGAGAATTCATTTCTTCACATTCATCCTAGAGGGCAAGAGAGAGGGTGGTTGGTAAAAAATTTGGAGTCACAATTTGGTAATCAATCAGCATTCATTTATTACCAGGAGCTATGCTAGATTCAGGGGATACAAAGACCACAATAATATTATCCCTGTCCCTCTAAGAACTTTATTGTTTCTTAGAAGACAATACATGTGCGCGCACGCGCACACACACACACACACACACAAAATACAGGTACATAAGCTCAAATAAAAAATACAAAATCTCTCTTAGAGTCAATTAACGACAAATTGCAGCAGAGCAGAGAGATGATAAAAGGTTTCATTTAAAAGGTGGTAAATGAGGTGAATTTTGAAGAAAGTTTGGGATTTTACAGGTAAAAAGTAAGAAATGAGTACATGGGGACAGGGAAGAGATGTATGTATAATCCTGGTGCCAAAGCATGGAGTTGGGTGGTGAAGCATCATGTATAGGATGTACGTGACTATAAAGAGGAAATCTGCCATTTGGATGAATTGTAGAGTATATCTACATAAAGTGGAGGAGGAAATGATAATAAAACTAGGGGGGAAAAAGGTTGGAGCCTGATTCCTAAAAGCATTAAATGCTACACAGAGGAGTTTGGTTTTTTGATCCTGGAAACCAAAGGCAGCACTGGAGGGTTTTGGTCACCAACATGGTTAATCTGTGTTTTAGGAAAACTTTTTTGGCAGTTGTATGAAAGATGCATTGGAGAAAAGACAAAAGAAGCAGAAAGACCACAAGGACCATAATGTGGGTAGCCTTGTGAGTGGAGAAAAGAGAACAGATACAAGGGATATCTGTGTAGGAAGAGTCAAGAAAGCTTGGCAGTTGATTCGATATTTAGGACTTTCAGGACTTCTTAGTTGCTTTCTAGAATCATGGAAATAAAGCAAAGTGAAGCAGGCCTTAATTATATGCCTAACGTTAGAAAATTTGAATGACAGACACATGAAATTCTTTATATTTTAAAAAAGCAATCTTGATTGAAAGGATTTAATTTTGGCCTATATTTTAGCTTGTCTGACTCTTTGTGATCCTGTGAACCCTGTGTCATGGGGTTTTCTTGGCAAAGATTGGAATGGTTTGTTATTTCCTTCTACAGCAGATTAAGGCAAATAGAGGTAAAGTAACTTGCTGGAGGTCACACAGCTAGTGTCTGAGACCAGATCTGAAATCAGGTCTTCCAGGCCCAGCACCTGGAACACATGGGGGTGTGTGTGTGTGTGTGTGTGTGTGTGTGTGTGTGTGTGTGTATTGTAGGTAAAGATTTTTTTGAAATATTTTATTTTGAATTTTACAGTGTGTGTGCGCGTGTGCACACGCATGCGTGTTGTAGGTAGATAAAGATCTTTGTTTTGAAAGATTTTATTTATTTTGAATTTTACAATTTTTCCCCCTAATCTTGCTTCCCTCCCCCCCACCCCCACACAGAAGGCAGTCTGTTAGTCTTTACATTGCTTTCATGCTATACATTGATCTAAATTGAATGTATTGAGAGAGAAATCATATCCTTAAGAAAAAAATAAAATATAAGAGATAGCAAGGTTACATAATAAGATAATGGGATTTTTTTTAAGGGTAATAGTCTTTTTTTTTTTGGTTAGGGTTTTTGCAAGGCAACGGGGTTAAGTGGCTTGCCCACCAAGGCCACACAGCTAGGTAATTATTAAGTGTCTGAGGCCAGATTTGAACTCAGGTACTCCTGACTCCAGGGCTGGTGCTCTATCCACTGCACCACCTAGCTGCCCCTTAAAGGGTATTAGTCTTTGGTCTTTGTTTGAACTCCACAATTCTTTCCCTGGATACAGATGGTATTCTCCATTGCAGATACCTCAAAATTGTGCCTGATTGTTGCACTGAGGGAATGAGCAAGTCCATTAAGGTTGATCAACACCCCCATGTTGCTGTTTAGGGATAGTCTTCTTTTGGTTCTGCTCATCTCGCTCAGCATCAGTTCATGCAAATCTTTCCAGGATTCCTTGAATTCCCATCCATCCTGGTTTCTAATAGAACAATAGTGTTCCGTAACATACATATACCACAATTTGTTCAGTCATTCCCCAATTGAAGGGCATTCACTTAATTTCCAATTCTTTGCCACCACAAGCAGGACTGCTGTGAATATTTTTTGTACACGTGATGTTTTTACTCTTTTTCATAATCTCTTCAGGGTATAGATAGACCCAGTAGTAGGTATTGCTGATCAAAGGGTATGCACATTTTTGTTGCCCTTTGGGCTGGAGCTTCTATACTTTAGCACAATGGTATAATTATCTTCCTGATTTTAAATCTGGCTACAGATCCTTACTGTTTGACCCTAGACAAGTCACTAGCCCGTGTGCTGTAGTTTTCTTACCTTTATGAGAATGTGTGAGTTGAAAAAGGAAATGACAAAGCACTCTATTATCTTTGCCAGGAAAACCTTAAATGAGATCATGAAAAGTTGGACACACAGAAAACAACTGAACAGGAACAATTTAATGTTATACACAGCTTTTATAGAGGAGAAAACAGTTACCAATCATTTCACCTTATCTACCAAAAACTCAGTACTAAATTTAATGATCTACTCTTAGTATTTAACTAATCTCTTTATACTTTGACTTCTTTTGATGAACTTTGGTTCCATTGTTAGTTTACTTGTCCTTTCACTTGATTTTGTGTATAATTAAATCTTTTGTTGAGCATTTTCAAGTATGCCTATAATCCCCTTGCTATTGGGAGAAGCTGAGTGGTGGATCAGTTGAGTTCAGGAGTTTGAACTAAAGCCGGTTTGGGGGGGGGGGGGGGTCGGTGTTTGTGTGTACACATAATATGGTGAGCCTACAGGAGCAGGGACCCACCAGTCTAGCAGGTTAAAGTTTTCATTCTGATCATAATTAGGAGGATGCCCTTGAGTGATTGCTACCCTCTCAAACTGTGTGAAATAAAGAAATTCATTATCAAATCAAACATTATCCAGTCTGTTTCCAAACTGCAAAATAGTAGTATATCCCTTAATTGAGATTGCAACGATAAATTGAGTAGTACAGTATGGAGAACTAAAATTAGACCAGTTCTTGTATTTTAACTCCATGTAATATAAAACGCATATTCCAAAGATTTTGTTGATCTCTCTTATCTGTCACATTAACTACTTGTCTACTTTTTAATTCTGATTTACCATTATCTCTGGTACTTGACTTTTTATTCCTGTGTATTTGGTGTGAATGTAAATGTAGCTATTCTGGTTTCTTGTATCCAATTCAATCTTCTGATTTTATGATACTTTCCAAGCTGATTCATATTGCCCTATTTTATTGATGTTATTGTTTTCTTGGTTTAATTTTATTTCTTTAATTCATCAACAAGTATTAAATGTCTTCAGAATGCCAGATAACTGTGCATGGTACTAGAATACTTACCCTGTAAAGTACATTACCTGGAACCATTTGAGCAAAAATGAAGATTGACTTTATTTTTAGGCCTAACAGTATAATTTCAAATATTGCATAATAAAGGCACCAATATGATTTTTCCTCTTAAAAATATTAATCATGACATTGTAGTGATGCTTTGAATAATAGTAATATACAGGGTTTTTGGTTTTTTGTCAAGAAGAAAACCCTAGAATTTTGCTTTTAAAAATATTCATTGTTGGGGAGGCTAGGTGGCGCTATATATCTTCATATCTCCCCACTACCATAGAGCACTAGCCCTGGGGTCGGGAGTACCTGAGTTCAAATCTGGCCTCAGACATAATAATTACCTAGCTGTGTGGCCTTGAGCAAGCCACTTAACCCCATTGCCTAGCAAAAAAAAAACCTTTAAAAAAATATTCATTGTAAAGGATGACTTAGTATGATTTGATTCTGCCTTCTTTCTTTCAAGGATATTTAGCTGGTGAAAAGCCAAGAGAATTGAGAGATACTATATATGGTAAATAAACCAATAGAATCACTTCCCCGCCCCCAAAAAATTCACAACAAAATTAACTTTAAAAAAATTATTGTTTATTGATGTTGGAGTCATTTTTTGTTTATGTAAATTTTAAAGAAAAAAATGGAAAATCAATGCCAAATTAGGATGGAAATAACATGCTATGTAGGTAGTATCAGGCATTAATACTAAATTGACAAAAGAACAATCAGCACAGACTATCAGTATTTCTTAAGGAGGAAATTGAAAATGATTGCAGTAATTAGAAAACCAAACCTGCAGTAAATTCTTTTTTTATCTCCTTGAGGAGATTAAAAAAAACAGTAAAATAAAGAGGAGAGAGATATAGCATTAGAGGGAACTAAATGCCTATTTATGATATTAAATTCATTTTTTATGCCTCACAGAGTTTGACATCAGAAAATTAAAAGCAATTTTTGTTATTGCTTTTTAGTTGTTTCACTCATGTCCACCTCCCCATGACCCTATTATGGGTTTTCTTGGTAAGGAAACTGAAGTGCTTTCCCATTCCTTTTCCAGTGCATTTTAGAGATGAGGAAAGTGAGACTCAGGATTAAGTGACTTGTCCAGTGTCACACAGCTAGTTAAGTGTCTGAAGTTAGATTTCTACTGAGTCTTCCTGACTCCAGGCCCAAGGAGGTGGCCACTGAGCTGTCTAATAAAATTATAAGAAATGAAAAGAAGAAAAATATCTATAAGAGATTGGTGAGAGACCCAATAAGCCATATCCCCCAGGGCATTCCAAAATGAAACTGGATGGATAATCAATAGACGGGGGGGGGGGGGGGGGGGGGGGGGGGGTGGGGGGTGGAAAAGATCTGTTAAGATACTTTCTCAAAGACATTTTTCCTTAAATAGTCGACCTGGCTTCACTCTCTCACTAGCTGTATGACCCTGAACAAGTCATTTAGCCCTGTTTGCTCCAGTTCCTCATCTGTAAAATGAACTGGAGAAGGAAATAGCAAACCACTCCAGTATCTGTGCCAAAGGGGATCATGAAGAGGGTCAGATATGACTGAAAAATGATTGAACAACAATATATATTAAGTAAAATGACACCTAAAATTTATCAACAACTATTTATTAGATACTAATCTAATAGAGCAATGTATTAAACACATAATAGATGTATCCTTGCCAATATTATTTGCTTGTGACCAGAAAGATTCATCTTATAGAATAGATACTGGTGACCTTTTATGTTCCTGTTACAACTCACATTGGACTGATTGAATAAAGCCCTGGAGCACTGAAAGCCTACTAAATGAGAACTATAATATGTTAAAAGAGATTGTACTGTTTCAGGAAAAACTGAGTGGATGAAAAATGCCTTTTGTCCAGACTATGATATGAAGTTAGATTGCCAACCCACCCATCAGGTACATGAATATGAGACAGACACACTAAAGTTTCAGAGGAATAGTTGAATAGGAGAACTAACTGGATTTCAGTTGGGAAATTGAGGTGATTTAAAAAACCTCTGGTGGCTTCTCCCCTCTCTTCTTATTACCAGTGTTTTAAACATGTACATGAATATATCCTTCTTTGTCTATGTATATATTTTATATTATGTTCATATGCTTGTCTATATCCACAGATGTGTATATACATACATCATATATCACATTTTTTGTTAATTCAGAGGATTATTTTCTTCAATACCATGTTTCATTTAATATCTTCTAAGTAGCAAATAGTTTTCAAATTAGCAGTGGTTAAAAGGTAAAAACAGAATAATTTTATACATAAATTGATATTTATGAGCCCAGCTTGGTTTTTTCCTAACATATTGGCTAGAAACTCATTTTATAAATATCTTTGTGATTTTAGACTAATCACTTTAGTGATAATAACTTTAAATGATTTCCCTATTATTTCCTTCATTAAATTCAAAGAAATTATTTTTTGGCATTTAAAGCCACTTTTACTAGCCTTTATTCCCTTAAATACTTTTTGCCTCTATCTTGACTTTTTTTGTCATTCTGTATTTATTTGTTTGCATGATGCTTCCTCCATTTTAGGTTTTTTGAAGACAGGGACTATCTTTTACTTAATTTTGTGTCCCCCAGCACATAGCATGGGATCAGTGGTTAATAAATGTTTTTTGATTGATTTATTTCCCTTCTCTTTGTTCTTATCTGAATTTCTGGAAATGTACTTTTTTCTCACTCTATTGTCTAGAACCCTGTTTTCTTCGAAGTTCAGCTCCTGGCCATATTGTTCCCTTTTGTAGGACATAGAGACAGGAAGTCCTGAGTTCAAATTTTTCTCAACAGCTTGCTTACTTTTAGCTTTGTGATTCTAGATAAGTTCCTTAAATCTTCTGTTCTTCCATTTCTCCCTGGAAAATGGGGATAATAATATCACCTACATCACAGTGTTCTTTTGAAGATTAAAGGAGTTAATCGATAAAAGAATTTGCAAACCTTAAAGAATTATATAAATGCTAGCTATTATTATTCTTTGCTCATTTTTAGACCTTTTCCTCATCTCAGCTTCTATTGTCCTTCACACAGTTACTTTTTATTATATTTTGCATATAAATATATATATATATATATCACGTACTAAGTGAGAGAGAGAGAGAGAGAGAGAGAGAGAGAGAGAGAGAGACTCTTCAGACAAGAATTTCTTTATATTTCCTGTGCTTGGCATTCATTAGGTGCCTAATGAATATATTTTTTTTATTTTAGGCCCCAATTTGTGCATCTAAAAGATAAGGTAAATTAAATTACCATTATGATTTATCTATCAATCCTAAATTATATTATTTCTTTTATGTTTGACTCCCATTAGCTTTAAAAGAAAAGGGATGTAACTCCTGACTTTTATTCATTGTTCATTTCAGCAACACAATAATCAAAAGACAATTCTTCTGAAAGACAGGTGGTAAAAAATATCAACCACATCCAGAGAAGGAACTGAAATTTAAATGCAGGCCAAAGCTTACTATCTTCCATTTTTAAAAGTTGCCTTAGGTGTTGTTTTTTTTCCCTCTAATTTTTTTTCCATTTTGATTTGATTCTTCTTTTACAACATGATTAATATGGGGTCTATATTTGGGATGATTATACATGTATAATCTCTATTAAATGGCTTTCTATTGGGGAAGTAAGGGAGTGAGGAAGAAAAATGTAAAACTTAAAACCTTGCAAAAAATGATTGTTGAAACCTACCATTGGGTGTAGTTGGAAAAATAAATATTATTTTCTAGGGGAAACAAATAAAAGATGCCAAGAAGATTTGAAATTTTTAAAAAAGAGTATGATTCTAATTAAGTACTTATTTAGAGACTACTGGAGAGTCAGGGTAATAATGAAAGGCATCATGAAAAAAGTGGGACTTGAGGTGGACTTGAAGGACAAAAATAATGAACAAAAATAATGGCTCCTGATCTTTGGACTACAGAATTTTTTCTAGGGTTTCATCTTGCTAAATGAGACATTCTGTGGTTTGGGAATAGAGACTAGACTTGTGATTGAAATAATATTGGGAACATTCCCCTATTCCATAAACTCCAGTAAGTACCTGTTGCCTCTAGGGCATTCAGATTTGCCATTCAGAGACCTTCATAACCTAGCCCTCCTACCTTTTCAGTTTTCTTACACCTTGTTCACCAATGCATACAATGTGATCCATGAACAAGCCACTGGGCATTTTCTTTGGCTGTTCCCCCATACCTAGGAGGCTCTCACTTTTCAACTCTGCCTGTTGGAATTCCCTCTCTGCCTTTAAGTCCCAACTAAAATCCCATCTTTTACTGAGAGCGTTCTTCCCCCTTCTTAATTCTAGTGCCTCTCCTCCATTATTTCCTTTTTTCCCCTGTCAGTAGTTTGCTTTGTATGTATTGGTTTCCATATAATCTCTCCTATTAAATTATAAGCTCCTGTTGCAGGGGATTGCCTTTTACCTCTTTTTATATCCCCAGGGCTTAGCACATTGCCTAGCATAAGTACTTAATTAATATTGATTGATGCATGAGAAAATGTTTGATACTAGTATAGGCCTGGCTTTCTCTGTAATTTATAATCTTAAAATAGTTACCTAGGGCCCAAAGGCATTGTGACTTGCCCAGGGTCAAACTGGCATTTTGTGTCAGAAGCAGAATTAGATCAGTCAATAAGCATTTATTAAATTCTTATTATGTGTTAGGCACACTATTGCTAAACACTGGAAATGAAAGTAGAAGCAGAAATAAAGATAGCCCCTACCCACAGTGAGATAATGGAGGAGGACAATACATAGGGAGCTGAAAGAGGATAGAGAAGTAGCAGAGAAGAGATGAGACAGCACTGCAGCCTGAAGAGGGATCTAGCCTTAAATTGGGAGAAACCAGCCAGTCAGAATGGGAGTAGTAATAGAGAAGACAATTGAGCTTTTAGACTAAAGAAGTTTCTGTGGCATGGTAGAAAAAAAGTCCTGTGGAGTTGAGTCAATTTGTGCAACTTAGAGAGTGGGTAAAGCTTAGCTTTTCTTAGCTCTAGGGCCACTCTAACTGTTAAACCTTGTTGTTCCTTGAGGTAGTAGAAATGGAAATGAAAAGTTGGAATTTAAAGGAAATACCAAAGAAGAAATAATGCTGTTTGTTTACAGATTAGGGTATTTCCATGGCACTTTAATGCTATCTTTCTTTATCTTCAGTGTCCCTTACAAGTAGGTAGGGACTAAGCAATTTTTACTCTACTTTATGGAGATCTGAAGAGACTTGTTTTGAGGTCATATTGAATTATTAAGCTAATGCATCAATAGTTTGAAAAGGGGTAAGGTGGAGATAATAACCTAGAAAGGTGGTGACTTTTTCTTGAATTACCTTACATTTTAGTAATGTGGTAAAGTTGTTTGTGTTCATGGGTAAATAGAAGAAGAAACCTTTCAACATTGGGAATATAATTACTGATGAATCTAATCTAGGAAAATAGTCCTATAGTAACAATATTCTTTCATATACTAAAACAAGAACAAATGACATAGAAAGTTAAACACTTTAATAATAGCAAATGGCACATTTGAAAAAAAATTATTTCTGAGCAGACAACTACTATTTCTCAGTTTATGAAGAACAGATGATTATTTGATTTAATCTACAAAATATAATAGTACTAATGCTCATACTGTCTTCATCTGAAGGACCATGAGGGAAATAAATCTCGTTTTTTGCATCATTATAAGGCTGCAGTTTCTGATTGTTGTATGCAAAAGACCAATGTATGAACCAAGTTCATTAAAGATTATATTTCTATTACTTTTCTATTAGTGTTGTAAATAATGTTTTAAATAAGGCACTGATTTGGTTTTTGGTTTTTTTTATTTCTTTTTAGATACCTATCCTTTCACTTTACTTATCATAGTATTTATATAGTATCAAGATAGCTTTCCAAAGCAATTGCCACTATGGAACTTAATAGTATTATGAAAGTTTGGATTGGCCTGGGAGTTAGGGATCTAGTCTCAGCTCTGCCACTAAGTTGTGTGACCTTTGGTCAGCCACTTAACATCAGAGCCTCAGTTTTCTTATCTGTGAAATGAAGAAGGTACATTGAGAAAGATCCCTGGGTGGTGCAATGCATAGAGCACTGGCCCTGGACCCAAGTTCAAATATGACCTCAGATATTTGATATTTCTTAGCAGTGTGACTTTGGGCAAGTCATTTAACCCCTCTACCTTGCCCCCCCCCAAAAAAAAATAGATAGAAGAAAGATCTTTAAAAACCTCTAAAGTTCAATAATTTTAGCAGAATTTTACATTTATTTATACATGCTGCTTTCTTTTAACTTAAAGGGGATTTAAATTAAACTATTTTTCCTTTCTTTTTAAGAATAAAGGCTCACTTCAGTTTGAAGACAAGTGGGATTTTATGCGTCCTATTGTTCTGAAGCTTTTACGCCAGGAATCTGTCACAAAACAGCAGTGGTTTGATCTGTTTTCGTAAGTAACCTTTTTGTTCTAATTTTGAGGTAACAATAGGATTGTTGATGAAAGTGAATTTTTTTATTTTTTGACAAATCAAAAATAAATGTACCTTTTAAATTGACACATTTACATGTAAAATAAAATTAATGACAGTTTTTTTTTTTATTAAAATAAATGTGGCATTTTTTAATGAGATTCTTCAGGCTTTTTTCTTAGGTACCTTGAGAGAATAACATAACTTTCTTAGTTATATGCATAGCTGTCTTCTTCTGAGCTTTTTGTTGTTTTGTATATTAAGGCAACAGTTATATATAATGAATATAGTACTAGACTTAGAATCAGAAAGACCTGGGTTTAATCCTGCATCTAACACTGAGTAAATCATTTAATATTTATGTGCCTTAAACAACAATTTAGGATTTATTTATCAAGTTATAGTCAGTAGAAGGAATTTTTTTTGTGGAAGAAATCTCATAATCACCACTATAACTCTCATAATTTTATATAATGAGAATTAAAGCAATAAGAGCTAACATTTTGAATTTCCATTCTACATCAGTTCTGATGCCAGTTCTTCCACTAACCAATTGAGTGTCCTTAGACAAGTCACTCGCCTTCTCTAGATATTAGTTGTCTAATAAGTAGGATAAGGGGACTAAATTCTATAGTTTTTATTCTCTAAAACTTCCATGATTATATAATGTTCATTCATTCACATCTCTTTTTCTTTGTACTGGTTGTTTTAAGCCAACAAGAAAATAAGATCAAATGAGATTATATTTGTAAACTGTTTCCCAAATCCTAAAGTTTTGTGTTATTGTTGTGTTTGTTGTTACTAAATAAAAGAATTTTAGCCCATCGTGTGATACCAGCACAAAAATTATGATAGCTAAATGTTTCAGCCACTGCTTCATATAGGAATTGCATCTTATTTTATTGGTTAAGCCATCAAAAAATTAATGAGCATTCAGAAGTTTGCTGTTTAAAATGACACCTTAAGAATATTTTTTAGTAATGTGATTAATTATCCATTAAGTATCCTTTTTTTGTCAGGATTTTTCTTTTGGTTGCTCCTGGTTTTTTAAATAAGAATAAACACTTTTAAAGTAAATACCTTTGAAATGTGTAAATAGTAAATACCTGCAAATTGTGTATGATAGAGCTTGACTAGAGTTTGAATGACTGACCAGGTTCTGTAGAGAACATTGATAATGTATTATTTTATTATTAAGTAATAAAGCATGAACCATATCTTAGGAAATTCTTTCTAAAAATGTTGATAATGTATTATTTTATTATTAAGTAATAAAGCATGAACCATATCTTAGGAAATTCTTTCTAAAAATGTGTGTCTTACATATTTGTTTGTATATATACAATGATTACATATAAGAACTATGCCTTTAAAGATAACTTGCCTTCATTATTTCAAGGGATGTCCATGCAGTTTGTCTGTGGGATGATAAAGGCCCAGCAAAAATTCATCAGGCTTTGAAAGAAGATATACTTGATTTTATTAAACAAGCACAGGCAGTAAGTCTCTGAAAGTTAATTTAAAGCTTTTTTTTATGATGTTACTTTTAGAAATTAATATTTTGCTTTCAAAAAAGACTGCATTGTGGAATGTATTGTATCTTGTTTATTAAATTATTTGAGAACTCAGCAGGTCTCTAAAATTTTATGCCTAAAATATTTTCCCATATATATTTCTTCTTGCTTAGCTAATTTAGTGAGGGTTTTTTTTTTTGTTTTGGGGGGTTTTTTGCAAGGCAGTGGGATTAAGTGATTTGCACAAGGTCACACAGCTTGGTAATTATTAAGTGTCTGAGAATGGATTTGAACTCAGGTCCTCCTGACTCCAGGACAAGTCTATCCACTAAGCCACCTAGCTGCCCCTGCTAATTTAGTGTTAAACTTCTTCTTGCCCCAACAAGTTTCATTTTGGTTATTTAGTAACTATAGGTATGTCAGTTATGGGCCCTCTTAATGATGCTTCCTCTCATAGATAGCAGAATTTTTTTTTTTTTTTTTTTTTTTTTTTTTTTTTTTTTGCTACACTAGAATCCTTAATCCAGTGGGAAATTATTAAACTGTCCCTTATTCTGATACTGGGTCTAAAGTCCAAATGTTGTAGCTCAGTAAAAATTACCTGTAATTAAAATTTCTAATAGATAGCCAATTTTCAATTATTTAGGAATTTAGCCATTTTGTTCTATTTAGAGAACATTTATTGTACTGATTATATCTTACATAGTTTTTTTTGTTCTGCCTCCCTATTGCTTACTTTTAGCCATTTTACACCACATTCCTCTAGAAGCTGACAAGAGAGTCAAATCAGCCACATCAGTTACTTGCTGGAAGCTCTTGTAAATTGATTGGTAGGAGTCAGATTAAGCTGACTGAAATTATTTTTTGAATTATTAGGGGGTTTAAGTTAGCAAGAGACTGCTGAATTTTGACTTTTTCTGACATGGATGCTATTAATTCCAAAGAAACAGAAAAGAGGTAAAGGAAAATATTCTTGCACTGTATCCAAGCTTATCAGATTCTCATGATTTATTAAAAAATGTTTGAATCTGATGAAATAAATGAGTCCTCAATTTTTTCTGTCATAATGGCCAAAGTACTGCTCTGGGAATAAAGTACATTAATAATTGACCTATGTATATTTTTATACTTTGCAAAACTATTACTATTGGGGCGGCTAGGTGGCATAGTGGATAAAGCACCGGCCTTGGAGTCAGGAGTACCTGGGTTCAAATCCGGTCTCAGACACTTAATAATTACCTAGCTGTGTGGCCTTGGGCAAGCCATTTAACCCCATTTGCCTTGCAAAATCCTAAAAAAAAAAACAACTATTGCTATTAGTACCTAAGCTTTCTGAAAATAAACATTGAAGCAAAGTATTAATATCTCAATATCATATTGTTTTCGTACCTCTTAAGCACTGTTTTTATACCAATTAGAAAATTCCACAAGGTTTTGCTTTCTGTATTATAAATTTTAGAAACTAATGATAACTGGAGTTTCTGATCTTTTAATGAAATTTTTAAATGTCAGTGATTTATTTGCCAGTTCCAGTAATAGTTCAAACAAACCAATATTGTGAATTTACTGAATTAGCTCTTTAACAATTTTATATCTGTGCTATCTAGGTTAAGATAATTTTTTCTTTGCAATTAAAGGGGCTTAAAATATAAAAAATGAGATTGATAAGTCTTGTATTATAGATTAGGAATGATGGCATTGTGTGTAGACTTTCTTTATATTATTGACTGTTTTATTGATTATACAATTGAATTGGGGCTACTATATAGCATAGCAAATAGAGTGAGGATCCTAGAATCAGGAGAACCTGAGTTCAAATCCAGAGTGAGAATTACCTAACTGTGACTTTGACAAGTCACTTAACCTCATTGCCTTATAAAAAACAAAAAAGAAAAAAATTATTAATAGATAATGCAATTCAATCAAAAGCTTTGTTTCTATATATATTATTTCTAAATGCAATTTGAAATGTTATAGAAAAGCACTAATGGGTTTTTGTTTTTGATTTTAAATTTGTGACTTCTGGTGAAGTTAAATGCCTCTAAAAGTGAAAGGTGTTCATTTGTTAATGTATAAAAAAATTGAAATACCATTTACTGCATTTTTAACATTGGAGAAAAATCTCTGCTGAACACTAAATGTAAAATCCAGATAATGAAATACATTTTAATCTCTAAAACAGTCAAGAGTTAGAGTTCATTTTGTTATTCTCCAGCTTAGGAAGTATGATGTCCTGCAGTGTTGAAATTGAAATGGAATCGAATGTACGTGACTCAGAATTTAAATACTAGAAAGAGACATATTCATAGTTACAATCTTTGGAAGAGGGTACTTTTAAAAACTTTCAGTATAACTGCTTAGGAGATTAACACCAATTAAGATGAAAATATCAAATTAACCTTGTATTTTAAATTCATTTTGTTCTCTTAATGTTGGCTCTCTGTGTTCTTTTTAACTGAATTTTTTTTTTCTACAGAGAGTACTGAGCCATCAGGATGATACAGCACTCCTAAAAGCCTATATTGTAGAGTGGAGAAAATTCTTTACTCAGTGTGATATCTTACCTAAACCATTTTGTCAGCTAGAGATTACATTAATGGGCAAACAAGGCAGCAACAAAAAATCGAATGTGGAAGATAGTATTGTTAGAAAGGTAGGTAAAGTTGCCTCACTGTCTTGTCATATAACACTTCCCTCTCTTCAGATTCATATTCTTTCCACAATCCCTGCTGATTCTTACCTAAATAACAAAATATTAACTTCACAAGTCTGACTTTAATTTCAGCACTTTTTCTTATCTTTGACCATTTTATACAATTCTAATTCATTTTCTTCAGACATTACTACCTACCTCTCATTTATCTTTCCTCTTTTTCTCTTTCTGCAGCTATTATTATTTCATTTCTTGATTTCATTGTTTCTATTTTATTTTTAGTTTCTTTCTGTAATCTGATCACTTTCCCTCCCTTATATACTCTTTGTTTCCACTGCATTTAATTCTCTTCTAATCCTTTCTTTGATTAGTCATGCTTCACTTGTTTTCACCCTTCAGCTTTCATCGACTTGACATTACTTTTCTGAGTCTCCTCACTACATACATATACATATACACATACACATACACATACATACATACACATACATATACATATATATAGCTTCTACTATACTGTTTTGCAATATAGATGTTAAGTCATTTCATTTGTGGATTTTGTCTCCCTAATTAAATTTAAAGATTCTATTTTGGGTAGGGAATATCTGTTTGCAATTAATTTTCTTATTTGTCCATAGTATTTGCACCTTCCAGTGAAAAGAATGAGTATAATGTTGGGAGTGAAGAAACTTGATCTTAATTCCTTGTTTAATGATTCTATATGTTGCCTTACCCAAGTCATATTAACTTTTCTGGGTCCCTTTCCTCATCTGTCAAATATGACTATATCTCATCTTAGTGGGTAAAACAAGACAGATTTGATAGCACATTAAAGAGTTAGCACAATAGAAATGTATGTTATCATTTGTCCTTATTTTAGCTATAACTATTGAATGAACTTGCTTTTTCTCTCTTCTCATCTTCTTCCTTTTATAACTAGATTTGTTGAATATGACATTTAAGCCTGCTTTCAGTTTTGGTATTTTATATTCACCTTAACTTACATGTTTAGTTTTAGTAACTGTGACTTTGTCAAATTCTGTAGTATTTTCTTGACTTTAAAACCCTTGACCTTTTCTATCAGTCAATAGGTAATGAAGCAATAAACATTTATTAATTTTCTACTATGAACCAGGCACTAGGAAAAATAAAGGGGAAAAAAGAAACAAAAGATAATACTGCCTTCAGGGAATTTAATTTAGTAGTACAGACATCATACAAATAACTATATGGAGTGAAAACTATGTACAGGGGAAGTAAGAAATAAATTTCTCTATCTTAATCTCAGCTTCTAAACCTAGGGTAAAGTATTTGGTAGTGCCACAGAGAATGGTATATGTTAGCTTTTAACTAACTTTCTACAGTGAATAATGGACCATAAATGAATAATGTGAACTTTATGGATCTTACCACTTCTTGGATTGTTCCTTCATATTCTCACTTCTTGCCTTAAAATCTTGAATAGTACTAAGGGATATTAGAGTGGCAAATATTCAAACAGCTCTTTGATGGTTAACAGATCTAAAAGGTGATCACTGAACTTTGACAAAATTAAGGTCGTGGGGAAGTTGTAGAATAAAACAACAAATAACTATTTCTTTGATTTATTTTTTCCTTTCTCAATTTGTTTCTAACTTGCATTTCCATGGTAATGCCATACCCTCTGTGTCATTTCTGTAGTATTTCTGCTTCACCTAATTTTCTAAGGATTGTGACCTAGTACTTTAACAATGAGCAACTGATTATTTGTGTTTTTAGATGCTTTTGATCTATAATCTGTATCCTCTTGATAAATATATAGGTATGTGATCTAATTTGATTAACAATGAAGTTGGATTTAGTTTCTGAGGTTTCATTTTTCAATCATGCCTTATCTAATACAACAAAAAATATTTAACAGTACTAAACAGGCAACATAGTTAAGTATATTTTATTATAAGCTAGAAATAGAGAATGATACTACTTTTAATGGAAGGTCTAAACAATGGAACCTTATAATTCTGAAGGGATGCATATCATTGCTTGTCTTATAATGACTTGGAAGAAGGGGTAAAGGGCCAAAAAAAATCATATAAGATGGAACTATTTAAACCCCTTCATTATGTCTCTATAGAAACCATTCCTTGACATCACAACTCATTTTCCTCCCTTCAGGGACCTTTGGCACTAGCAGTTAGAATTTGACCTGCCTCTTGTTCTCTAGTTTGCATTTAAATGTTGCTTTTTAGAGAACAAAGTTGAATACTATGGATCAACATACTTGCAGCTTCATCCAATGTTGAGTGTGCCTATGGAGATTCAGTTTATCCATAAATCAATTATTGGGAGGAGTTATGAGAAGAAAACAAAATAAAACTTTATTTCAATCAAAATTCAAGTGATGACTTGGTTACAGAATATAGAGCTTAGAAATCCAGGATATGATAATTATAAATCTTGATAAACACCAGAAATTCTAACTGATAATATGAAGAACATCAGAATGGAAAAAACTGTTTTAACAAGTAAAAATTTTTGTCATCAAATTACTTTCAGATTTAATTGCTTATAAGTTTAGTATTATTAATCTCTTGACTAATTTAAGTAGCACTTTATGCATTTCTAAATGCTTTTATATTTATCTTTCTTAGGCCTACATTACAAGTTTGGTAAAACAGCTCATTTTTATGTGAGGAAATTGATATAGAAATAGACAAAGTGATTTATCAAGGCATAAAACTTGTTCATGCAGATCTGGGACTGGGGCATACATCTCTTGGTTCATAATCTTACTTTTTTTTAAAAAGCTGACTTTTCTCTGTACCAAATTAAAAAACAAAAAACCCTCATAATCAATATGCATGGTAAAGGAAAATAAATTCCTACCTTGAACATGTTTTAAAAAAAAAACATTTTTCTTGTCATTTTTTTAAAATTTATTTTTACTAAAAAGGACAAGAATGCTTAAGTTGTGGCTAAATAACTTAACAAGGACTGAAATTTTAAGCAACTTGAAGAGTTGAATGTTGGATATAAAGGTTGGATTTTGAGACATAATTGGCAAACGATTATAAGTGAGAATCAACATTTAACAAAAAAATTACTTAAAATGTATTCCATTCTGTAGTGACTATTAAGAACATGTTCTTAGGGGTGGCTAGGTGGCACAGTGGATAGAGCACCAGCCCTGGAGTCAGGAGTACCTGAGTTCAAATGCAGCCTCAGACACTTAATAATTACCTAGCTGTGTGGCCTTGGGCAAGCCACTTAACCCCATTGCCTTGCAAAAAGTAAAAAAAAAAAAAAATACTTATTTAGATAATTTTGATTTTTGGAAATTCATATTCAATCCTAGAAGCATTAGAAAATAAAAAAGTGTTTTAAGGATTTATTTGAACTAAAGCATTCCTTTAAATTATTTGATTTTTGATCTTTCTTTTTCCACTGTCTTCACCCCTATTCTTTATTTTTGCTGAAATTCTTTATAATTTATACTTACTGAATTTTTTTTTTTTTATGTAGCTCATGCTTGATACATGGAATGAGTCGATCTTTTCAAATATAAAGAATAGACTCCAGGACAGTGCAATGAAGCTAGTTCATGCAGAGAGATTAGGAGAAGCTTTCGATTCTCAACTGGTGATTGGAGTGAGAGAATCCTATGGTATGTTTTCAATTCTATGATATTAGGTTACCTTTTTGGGGGGGGGGGGACTTGTATTTTGTGGGACAGAACTTACTGTCATTTAGCATAGTATATGTAACTTTGATCTCAGATCGGAGATTCTTAATATGGATTCTGTCTACTATATATGTGTGTGTATATATATATACACACACACACATATATACATACACATGTATTTATATAGTTTGTTAATGTATTTCAAAATAATTGGCTTCCTTTTTAATCCTGTGTATTTTTTTAATTCATTTAAAAAATGTTATTCTGAGAAGAGGGCCATAGGCATCATTAGACTGTCAGAGTCCATGACACACAAAAGAATTAAGAACTTCTTAACTGGATAGATGAAAAATGAATGAAAAAGTATTTATATTAAGAATCTACTATATTGAAAGCTAAAGAGTCAAATGTTTACAGACCCTGCTCCCAAGGCATTTACATTCAAATGATGGAGACAAAACACAGGCAATTTTAGCTGCAGGACAGAAACTTGACAGATCATATAGGCACCAAGGGTGCTCATCATATCTTTGGGGCTTCATTGAAAGATGAATTAGTGGTTTGGTGGTTACTTCAACCCTCAGCCTCTTCAACCTAATGGCAACATATGATTGATTACTGGTTGATGGTAGTGGTAATGATGAAGAAGGTGCTTTAGAAAAAGAGCTTATATTGTGTTTACTCCATTTGTTACTTTCTGCTTGACATTTAAAGCTATACATTTCTGAATTTCTTAATAGTACATAATATATATGCCTTATAGATCAATTTTAAAAGGTAGTCATTTAACAAAGTAACCTTTACAATTTTATTTATTGAGTTTGAGAATTCCATTTAGAAAAAATTCAGAACCATGAGCCAGTACTAATTTTTTCATCTCTGACAATCTCTTAGGCAATCAAACTTAAGACTTTGGCTGTTTGACTCCTGTTATCACACTCTTTAGGTGTCCACTCTTTATTCTCACTCTTACAATCCTAGTTTAGGCTTCTTTTCTCTCATCCTGGAATAACTTCCTTGCCTTGTCCTTTATGTATCCCCTACCATGTATATTGATGCCATATTTATCTTTTTAAAACAGTGGGGTTTTTTCTGTGTCACTCTCTATTCAAATCTTTCATTGATCCTTCACTATCACTTTCAGCCTTTATAACCTAGAATTACAAGGCTTTATACAATATGACTTGAATGTGACATAGGGGAAAGAAAGGCTGTAGAGTCAGATATCCATAGTTCATATCCTGCCTGTAACATTTACTACTTTTGTCATCATGGTCAAGTCACATAACCTTCCTTGGCCTTAGTTTCCTAGGTAGCCTCCAGTGTCCCTTCCATCTCTAGATATGTAGTCCCAAATCCTTTATTTCTACCTACATATAAAGTGAAAACCTTATATCCCTCAACTCTATCATTCAGCCACCATACATCACCTGTTCTTTTGCACTTGTGTTTCTTCCCACTGCCCCTAGGCTATCTCCTCGCTTTCCTGAATTATCCAACATCTTCAGCTACATCCAGTTCCATAACTATCTTGAATATAACATTTTCCTCAAATACCATAACTGGAAATGGTTTCTTCTTTCCTCCAGACTACCAGATTACTTTATTGTCTGTACCATATACTTGCCATTTGTTTCCCATCTTGTATTATCGTTTTTATGCATTTGCGCCTCTTCCCAACTAAATCATGTGCTCTGTATAGACCCAGATTTGTATTGTTCTTGGCACTGTGTGTCTAGAGTCTCTGCATGTAGCATTTAAAATCTTGTGACCTTAGTTTTCTTTTTAAAGTCTACATATTTTTATTATTTAATTAAATATTTATATATGAATTTTATCATAACTAGAGTGAAATTTTTTTCTGGGTTTTTTCCTTCAGTTAATCTCTGTTCAAATCCTGAGGATAAGCTTCAGATTTACCGAGACAATTTTGAAAAGGCATACTTGGATTCGACAGAAAGATTTTATAGAACACAGGCCCCTTCTTATTTACAACAAAATGGTGTACAGAACTATATGAAATATGTAAGTCAGAACTTACCACATAAGATAATTATTATTATGCTGTTATTCTTCTTAAAATGATTGTCATTTTTGCTTTTGGACAGGCAGATGCTAAATTAAAAGAAGAAGAAAAAAGAGCACTTCGGTATTTAGAAACAAGACGAGAATGTAACTCTGTAGAAGCAGTAAGTATTTTTTGCAAATGAATATGCTATAGGTTTGGTTGACAATGCTACATTAAATAAGTGCAATTAATCAGTTACTTTGTATTATGTTTTATAAAATCTTGTTTAGAGGTTAGTCTTTAAAGTGACATTTATGTCCCCCAAACTAGCTACTTCACTGTGTTCAAATTTATCATCTTATCCAGATTCTAGATATTACCTGTCAACACCCAGGTATTGTGCTTTTTTCCTCAACAGTTTTAGACCTAGCTTGAAAGGTTTTCTGTTCATCCCAATTCCTACTCTCATACTAGTGTACTTCAATATGCATGTTGATGCTCCATCCATTACCCTAACTTTTCAATCCTTAATCTATTCAATTCCTATGACCTACTCCATTACATTTCAGCTATACCCAAGGGATGGTCATACCCTTGATATCTTGTCTTTTTTCTCAACTGTTCCACTTCTGTGTTCATGAATTCCAAAATTCCTTTATCTAATCATAGTCTTTTATCATTCCATTTTTCTCTCTGCCCTACAGCCATTAATCCTGTTCTTTGCTCTCACTGTGACTTCAAGCCCTCCAAAGCTAGTTCTTTTCCAGGCTATTATCCTTGTTTTACTATGCTCTCCTTCAGGCCTTTCCCCCTTAGTAAATAAATTCAGCTCTATACTCTATCCTCTACAATCTAATCCCATTTGCTTTTGTTCTACCATCAATTATCCCTAGACAAATCCTAATTTTGGATTATTTTCATTACCTTCCTCCTTCACTCCTTTTTTTTTTTAGGTTTTTGCAAGGCAAATGGGGTTAAGTGGCTTGCCCAAGGCTATACAGCTAGGTAATTATTAAGTGTCTGAGATGGGATTTGAACCCAGGTACTCCTGACTCCAGGGCTGGTGCTCTATCCACTGCACCACCTAGCCACCCCCTTCACTCCTTTTTGTGTGCTGCCAAATGGAGCTATAGAAAAATCATGAAACTGACTAAGCCTTCCCTGCCATCATTTTATATGTCCCTAATAAATTCTCTATCCCACTCCTCATGGCAACTATTACCTTCTATGACATCCTCTCCTCCATATCTTCTCACTTTGTATTGCACTGAAAAAATTGAAGCCATTCAACAAAAACTCTGTGTAACCTTGTCATGCTCACTAACTATATGAATCTGCCAACTTTCTATCCCAGTTCCCCTTTAATTTTCCCTCTATACTATCTCACTTGGTGATCTCATAGGTTCTGATTGATTATCATCTCTAGACAAATGATTCCCAGATCTATATATTAAGCACTAATATCTGTTGAGTTTTAAACACACATCTTCAATTGTCTGGTATACATCTTGAATGAAATGCCCCATAGACATCTCAAACTCAAAACATATAATATATTCTCCCAAATCTTCCCTTATTAACTTCTATATTATTGTCAAGAATACTGTTGTCCTCCTAATCACCAAGGCACACAATTTTAATGTCACTCTTAATTCCATACTTTCACTCCACATTATCAATCTGTCATCAAATCTTATAATTTCTACTTTCACAACATCTCTCATATGCATCCCCCTATCACCTTAGTACAGGCATTAATTACCTCACATCTAGATCAGTGCAATAACCTACTGGTTGGTTTCCCTGTTTCAAGTCTCATTTTGGTCTACCCTCTACTCAGTAATCAATAATTTTCCTAAAGCACAAGTCTGACTGTCTGACCTCACCCCCTTCACTTGTAAAAACATCAGTGGCTCCCTGTTAACCTCCAGGATTAAATATAAAATGCTTTGACACTTAAAACACTTCACAACCTAGGTCCTTCCTACCTTTCCAGATGTCTTACAGTGTATACTCTATAATAGTAAGTCATATTGTAGGTGCTCTGATCTTCTTGCCATTTCTTGTACAACACTCCATCCCTCAATTTCATGCTTTGGAATGGCTATTTCCCATTTATGGAGTGTGCTTTCTGGAGTGCCTCTGGGTTCATTCAAATTCAAGTTCAAATCCTATGGAAAACCTTTCCTGTTTGTTGTTAGTGCCTTTCCTCTGATATTACCTTCTATTTACACTGTATTTTTCTTGTTGCTATGTAGTTATTTATATGTTCTCCCTCATCAGATAGTGAATTCTTGGAGGACAGGGGCCATGTTTTTGCCTTTCTTTTTTTCTGCATATCCAAGCACTAGACTTGGATATAAGTTTGTCCTTCATTTTCAAAGAAGACCATGACATCAGGGAGATGATGTCATGACAAGCAAGTGAATTAATTTTGAGTAAGGAGTTGCTGTACTAAGTCACCAGCCTCTCTTTCTCCTCCAGAGTCACCTGGGTCCAGTGACCAGATATTAATCAGGATGACTGGAGATGGCCTTGGATGTGGGCAATCAGGGTTAAGTGACTTACCCAAGGTCACACAGCTAGTAAGGGTCTGGTGCAGGATTGAACTCAGTGCTTCCTGAGCCCATACTCTACCCACTGCGCCATCTAGCTGCCCTTTGAATATATAAGTGCTTCTTGACTGACTGACTGAAAAAATTATTTTCATTCATTTCACATTTAATCTAAAATTATCATGGAAAAGAAATTTTTTAATATAAAAAGACCATATTTGATAATAGAATTATAAATAGTTCATAATTGTGATTTGTTAAAAAAATCTTTTAGAAAAGTTAGAGTCATTTCATTTTGAAAGCAGATACAGCCTTTATTAAAATTGAATTATTTTGTTTCATGATTCAAGACATGAAAACATGAAATTTTTTTAATGTGTTTTCATTTGATTTGGATTTGGAATAACTTCAAAATGGTCGATTAATGGAAAGAAGTGTTTATTTTCTAGCAGAGTTTGGCATGGTTCATATCCTTGTTCTCATTGATCACCATGGAAGCTAGGTATTAGGATGTGAAGACTTCATTGCTGTTTCTACATAGAAAAAATCAAATGGAGAATGAAGGAAACTAACCAGTCCACAAACTGCTTTTAAACAGAAGAGTTTGGTATATGGTTTTGTTTTAAATCTCTGAACTAGTAGTACTGGTTACATATAATATCAGTTTTAACTTTGCCATAATTACTCAATTATTTATCTGCTTTATGTTAGACATTATTTTATATCTATAATCTATGTAAACACATATTGTGATAAAGACTAAACTACTTAAAATTGAAATAATTTTTTTTGTGTGTTCATCTGTTTAACATTATGGTAATTCCCTTTTAAGAAAATAACAATTATTTAAAGATGGTAACCGTGACAGATTATCATTTTTGAGTGTTTTCTTTCAGCTATGAAGAACCAACAAGGCTGCTCAAACAATATTTCTGTAGAATCTTGAGAGAGCACCCATAATCTGCTTGAACAGAGAAGTTAGTTTTCCCTATTTCAGTTTTTGATTTTTGGAGTTCTCAGATCGAACTTCAATTTTATATTTAAAATGTTAACACATCTCAATAATTTGCTTCAATTTAACCAATTTTAAATATGCATAAATCGAATTTTTCTCATTCCTAGTGTTCTTTCCAAAGTTGTTTTTGTCATTGTATACAGATTTCATTTTGCTTACTTCCCACTGCATCAGTTTTATATACTCTTTCCAATTTTCTATGTTAACAGTTCATTTCATTATTTTAATATTCTTCCTTTCCAAACCTAAATTTTCTTTTTTTATTCTTTCCTCATACAATAAACCAAATTTAGATTCTTTTTCCTATTCCAATTAGTTTTTTCTTCTTGAATTATTTTTTCTACTTATTCTTTTTTGGACATGCTTTATTTGAAAGGATTATTTGATGTTTGGTTAAAGATCAAGAGGAGTTTTGTACTATTTTTAAGGTTTTCAGTTTTTTCCATGATTGTTTGTATCGGAAATCTAAATTTTCTTCTTTTTAAATTAAAGTTTAGTAATCTGGCATGAACCATATCCACTAAAAACATGTAAACAGTAGAGTAATTCAGTTTTATTTGCTGTTATTTATTAAGCAGATGTTGTTGGATCATTCAATTGTAGCCAGCTCTTTGAGACCTTAAGGACCATAAAGCCACTTTTTTTTTTAGGTTTTTTTTTTTTGCAAGGCAAATGGGGTTAAGTGGCTTGCCCAAGGCCACACAGCTAGGTAATTATTAAGTGTCTGAGACCGGATTTGAACCCAGGTAGTCCTGACTCCAGGGCCAGTGCTTTATTCACTGCACTACCTTAGACACCCCCATAAAGCCAATTTTGTCTTCTACTGTCTCCCTTATTCTGCCCAAGCTCATGTTTGTTACTTCCAATGCAGTATTAATCTGTCTTATCCTCTCCTTTTCCCAGCATCAAAGTCTTTTTCAATGAGTCCTGTCTTCTCACTATATGGCCAGAGTATTTAAGCTTTAACTTATGTTTGTCCTTCTAATAAATAGTCAGTTAATTTCTTTAAGTATTGATTAATGAATGGAAAATGTCAAAAGGATTTTCACTTCTTTGAGCTCTTCAAGCAAACCTGGATGATCACTTGTCTGATATGATAAAAATGGAGTTTTCCTTTGACTATGGATTGAACTGTAATGGCTAAATTTCCTTCTGGCTATCAAATTACCTCCAAGGAGCTGTTACAGTCTCTTAAGTATATAAGGCAGATACACTTATGGTAGAATGAGATAAGTGTTTAGGAAATAAATGTTAATTAGGGAAAAATCTAAATTCAACTTCCATAAAATCAAGTCCAACTTTAGGTGTCTCAGTTTTCATTAATAGCACCATCATATCTTCCATTCAGAATTGAAACATTGGAATACCTTCCTTATCCTGCTATATCCATTCATATCTACAATGTTTCTCTTATCTCTTTGTTCCTCTCTGTCATCACTGCCACCAATCTAAGAGTCTTAGATAATGAGGAATAATACAAGGTTCTTAAAGATGAAATAGGAAATTTAGCTTGAATTTCTAAGGTGAACTTCTTGGCCAAACCAATTTTCATCATGAAGAATCTCATGACTCTATTCTGTGTTAGGCACTGGTGACACAAAGATAAAATGAAAAAGTTCCTGCCTTCATTGATGGAATGCATCATGCAAACATATAGGGATATACACACTAATTTAAAGAGAGGGAAAACACAGGAATTGGAATCAGAAAAGCTTTCCTTAACAAGTGGCACGTGAACTGTACCTTGAATGAAACTATGGATTCTAGGAAGTGGAGGTCAGAAGGGTAAGTTGGCAGAAATGTATATTGGAAAAGGTAGGATGAAGCCAAATTGAAAAAGATTTTAATGCCAAGCCCAGCAGTTTATATTTCACTCTAGGGAGAATACAGAACCACTGAAAATTATTCAGCAGAAAAGTATTATGTTTAGAACTTTGCTTTAATAAAATTATTTTGCTCCCTTTGTTTGTGAAGTCATGTGTAGCTTGTCTCTAAAGTCCTTCTGATTCTATTACTCTGTAGTGAAGTGATTCATCTTAGTTCAGGCCCTTGTTCTTTGTCAGTACTATATATATCTTCTTCCTCCTCCCCATATCCTTTTAATCTATCCTACATATTAAACTATCAAATTAAGTCTTCTAGAATACAGCTCAGTGAGGAAAGCAGAACCAAAAGTGATATATAAAATGACAACAGTAATGTAAAAGGTAATGCAAAAAACCAAAAACATGTTAATTATAATGAATAGTCTTTATTTTCAAGAACTGATAAGAAAATAGTTTTCTCAGTAAAGATTCACCATAAGTCCTTGAACCATCTACATCTGTTGTCTTATCCTATTGTTGAAGACTGTCATTGCTTTAGTTCTTAATCAGAAATTGTACTTCCTTACAAAGATGTTTTTATCTGTTCTGTGTTTCAAAGGGTTGCTGATCAAGTATCAAACATTTATTGGATATTTATTGTATACCAAATACTGTGCTAGGTGCTGAGGTTGCAAAGGCAGAAATAAAACGACATTTGCCCACATCCTCAGATTCTTTTGGGGGAAGCAACATGAACATAAAATATATACAAGGTTAATTTATGAAAAGGGCAACCCACAAATATTCAAACAGATCACACTGTCAGTATAGTATCATGGAATGAGTTTTTTTAGTTTTTTTGTTTATTTGGTTTTTTTTGCAAGGCAATGGGGTTAAGTGGCTTGCCCAAGGCCACACAGCTAGGTAATTATTAAGTATCTGAGATCGGATTTGAACCCAGGTACTCCTGACTCCAAGGCCGGTGCTTTATCCACTACGCCACCTAGCTGCCCCTCTATAGTAGATTCTTAAAGAGACATTGATATAATATGAATGAATATTTTTGACTCTTGGATCAAGAGACAGTTCATAAAGGTATTCTAGTTTTATTAGAAATTGTTTGTTTTTTGCTCTCTATATATAAGATTATCCTGATGATTGAATTAGGAGACTGCCTTAGAAAAGTGGAGTTAAAAATTAGTCATGGAAAGAAACTTCATAATACATTAATTTCTGTAGGTATTTTATATATAATGTTTCAGTAACTGTTCACTAGATAGAAATATCTTTATAAAAGTTATGAAGACCATACTTGATAACCACTAAACAAAGATTTGATAGACATTTGATAGACAATTGAAGGTAAAATATTAGGGTCAATTTATTTTCATATTGCAATTCAGCTAATAAGAGATAATTTGTAGCCCAATTCTAATTAGATATTAAAATTTCTAGTACTATCTGATCTTCTTAGGTAGTCTGACTTGGGGGGGGGGTTGTTTGTTTTTTGCAAGGCAATAGGGAGGTTAAGTGACTTGCCCCAAGGTCACACAGCTAGGTAATTATTAAATGTCTGAGAATTTGAACTCAGGATCTCCTGATTCCAGGGTCAGTGCTCTATTCACTGAGCCACTTAACTGTCCCCAATAATCTGACTTCTCAAACCTGCAAATTACTTTTGCAGAAATGATGAAAATGGAATTTTTAGAATTGATAGAAAACTTTAAAAATTACTTAGTTTTTAACTGTCTTAATTGGCACAGTATAAATAGACATAGATGGGTTATCATTTAAATCAATGGAGGGAAGTCACACACACACATCCATTTTAGTATAATAGTATAAAGTATAATTAATTTAGTATAATAAGCAGTTGAACTTCCTAATGTCATGCATTTAGGTCACCACAGCTTAAGGTATAATTTTTTAGAATGTGACCAATGAGGGAATTCATTTTGCTTCACTATACGTAATATAAAAGGGTAATGTTTTATTTTTAAATTAGGGTGGGGAAAGAGGAAAAGAAAATTGGTATTTATTAAATTTTTAAAATTAATTAAAAGGAGCAGCTAGGTGGTGCAGTGGATAGAGTACTGACCCTGGAATCAGGAGGACTTGAGTTCAAATGTAGCCTCAGACACTTAATAATTACCTGGCTGTATATGACCTTGGGCAAGTCACTTAACCCCACTGCCTTAAATAATTAAAAATTGATTTTTTTAAAGAAAATGTAATTAAAAAAAGATTTTGCCACAATCCAGGCATCGGGTACTGTCAGCTATATAAATATGGTTCCTATGCTCATGTAGCTTATATTTTTAGAATTTAGAAAATCATACATATGAATTCATACATATGAAAAAATAAGTAATTGAAGGAAGAGTAAATGCTAAGCAACAAATTAGTGATTCAGGATATTAATGCTATGTATTAATTCAGAGAAATAAAACATATTTTATACTGGGGGGAACTTAAGTGGACTCAGAAGAGAGTTGATCTGGTTTGAGTTTTAAAGCCTGGGCAAGATTTGTAGGGGTAGAGAAGTTGGAAAAGAATGTTCAAGGCTTGGGAATTAATTGTGAACAAAGATGCTAATGGAACAAAGCATAAAGCTCTCTTTGAGAACATTGTATAAAGTGGTTGTTTCACAATAGGTGAATTTGTACATAAAAGTTATAAAACTTAGGGTGGTTGAGACCACGCAGTGGAAAATCTTGAGATGGAGTTTTAAGGAGTTTGAATTTGATTTTATGGGCAACAGAATACCTTTGAAAATTTCTGAGTATGTGGCAGACATTGTTAACATGATATTTTACAAAGCTCAGTCTGGAATCAAAGTATAAAATTGGTTGAAGATGATTTAGATGTAGATATATATGTAAGTGATTCTTCAAAAGATGATATGGAGAAGAGCAAATAGACCATACTATGTATGTAGAAGGAAAATCATGTTGAAATTGACAGTTTTAAAACCATATGCAGATCAGTTCTCCAGATATTTCACAAACAGCTTTGTGGCCCAGTGGATAGAGCACCAACCCTGGAGTCAGGAAGACCTGAGTTCAAATGTGGCCTCAGAAACTTAATAATTACCTAGCTGTGTGACCTTGGGCAAGTCATTCGATAACCCCCTTGCCTAGAAAAAAAATTAAAAAAAGAATAGAAGCAAAAATCATGAAGAATATTAATGCTAAAAAAGCAACCAAGAATATCAGAAGGGAACAGACTTTAAAGCAATTAAAAGTCTAATGCAATTATAGAAAAGAATTTCTCATTGTTAAATGATTATTGGAGGAAAGGCAGACTTTAATATAAAATGAATTGTTGAATAAAAAGCTGCTTTTGTGCAAAGCTTTTAAAAAATATATTGGATATGGGGAAATGGGAAGGAGGTAATTTTTGCCATATTTATATGGCATCCATAATCTATAAGGAATTTACACAAGTGTATGATAATGATCTATGCTGAAATAATAAATGATCAAAGGATATGAAGTGGCAAGTTTTGAAAGAAACACAGATTATCAATAATTGCCTTTAAAAACCATTCCTATTATCTCATAATTAAACTAAAAACTAAAACATAAACTCTCAAAATTC
Source organism: Macrotis lagotis (assembly GCF_037893015.1). NCBI lineage: Eukaryota > Metazoa > Chordata > Mammalia > Peramelemorphia > Peramelidae > Macrotis > Macrotis lagotis. Next base: position 783,062,933 of record NC_133658.1, read on the forward strand.
TAAAGACCTTATCTCACTAAACTTTAAGCTAAGGCTTAAGCCTTATAACTGGTTATCTTCAGTTGATAAGAGAACATACTCTTAAAATGATAAATCACTATTAAAAATACAACTTGGAGATCCTATTTTACAGGTAAGTAACCTGTTTTGAGCACATAAGTTTTCATCATTGTAGACAAACTAGTTTCTAAATTGAAACATATGAGCTAAAAATCTTGAAATGCGTTAATTTAATTTCTAATATTTCAGCTGATGGAATGCTGTGTAAATGCCCTAGTGACATCATTTAAAGAGACAATTTTAGCAGAGTGCCAAGGCATGATAAAACGAAATGAAACTGAAAGTAAGTAAAATAAATAATAAATAACTTTGGTGTTAAATACAAACAATTGTTAAATAAATTATTGGTTAACTTAGATGTCAATGTGCTCTGTGCTTGAACAGTAAGTATACATTGTTTTTCACCGATTTTTTTCTTTTTGAAATATTGTTAAATTGATGCTATTTTCGTAACCTTTTAATTACTATTTGGAGTATTTGATACTAATAAAATTCTTTAAAGCTAATAGTCCATTTTTTAAAGACTGTTTTGCATTATAATTAAAAAGAGAAAGCTTTTTCACTTATGGCTTACAGGATTCATCTTGTTACTTTATAATAATAGTCCATTCTGTTTAATTGAAGACCATTTCTGCAGAAAGTGATGCAAAAATACACTCATAGTCAAAACTAGTATGACATAGTTTTGAGCATTAAATTATGCCCTAAATTTATAAATTTTTACTTTATGTATAACTTTTTATCTTAGATAGCTAGCAATGATCTTTTGATTTCATTGATTTGCTATCAACATATTGAGTATTATAAAAGATCTTTTTTTAAAAAATATATGTGGATATTCTCCATACAAATTCAAATCACAATTTTTTTCAACCTTTTTTGTACTTTTGGAGTCCTAAAAAAATTTGAAATACAAAACAAACTGTGAGGGATGGAGGCTGGTGTTATGTTTTTTCAGTATGGGAAAAGGGACTGGACCCAGTGTAGATTTGACACATTCTCTGCAACTTCTAGTCTTAAAAAGTAAACCATAAGTTTCCAAAATGTATCAGAAATGGAGTTGAATTCAAGTCAGCTTCAAGTCTTTCTGGTAGACCATGCTTACTTTCCTAAGCTATGATATTATTACCATATTATCTCTTAATTTTCCAAAAGCAATTCTCAATAAGACCTTCTTTTAAAAAATAAGGCTTTCATTATTAAAAGAAATAGTTTGTTATTTTCAGGAATACTTAGATCATATAAAACAGGGTCAACTGAGAACTTAATCATTTGCTGCCACCAAAAGAGCTTTGAAGTTCAATCACTTAATATTGTGCACAGGAAATCCACCCCACCCCTGCCATGGATCAAGCTGACCAGTACTCAAGAACATCTAATAAAGAGTAATGAGATATATTAGTCCAATGTCAAAAGATTATATAATGACAAAGATGCTCCTAAAATATGAATCTTGAGAAAAAGGTTATAGGATGACCCTTTTTTTTTTATCTTTGGCACTTTTTGGTGGAGGAATGTTAAAAAAAATTCATTTCTTCTCTATTACATAGAATAATTTATGTATTGTATTTTCTGATATCCTTTAACTTATACTTGAAAGAAATTGAGATTACATGATCTTTAATCTTAATTACTGGCTATACCTTTGCATTTATTCAGTTTTACTAATCTTCAGCATAAATTTGAATACCTTTTAATTCTAAGAAAATTGTTATTTAAATGGTGTCATTTCAGTATGTGATCACTTCTGAATTGTGGATTTTTCTTCATTTTTATATTTATTGAAAATAAACTGAAAAATTAAAACAGATCCTATTCCACTGTAATAATTCCTAAACTCATCCTTTATCAGAGAGAATTTCAGGTAAGTTGATTTTTTTTCCCCCTGATAGATGAGATAATTTTACTGACACATTTTTGTCTTTTCAGAGTTACATTTAATGTTTTCATTGATGGACAAAGTTCCTAATGGGATAGAGCCAATGTTGAAAGATTTAGAGGAGCATATAGTGAGTGCTGGTCTAGCAGATATGGTTGCAGCTGCTGAAACCATTACTACTGTAAGTTTTTTCTAAAAAATGTATCATTGGGGAAGATAGATAGGTGGCTCAGTGGATAGAGCACTGGCTCTGGAGTCAGGAGGACCTGAGTTCAAATGTGGCCTCAGACAGTTAATAATTACCTAGTTGTGTGACCTTGAGTAAGTCACTTGATCCCATTGCCTTGCAAAAACAAACCAAAAAATATGTCATAGAAATAAATTCATGTCAAGATGAGAAAATAAAATGACAAGTATTTAAAACATTATAAGTGAAATAACATTTACAATGTATCATTTCAAGAAAATACTCTTAGCACTTTAGATCTATAATAATTTAATTCTGATATTTTCAGTACATTTCTGTAGTTTCATATTTTAATCAATTTCACTAATATAACATTTTTATTAATTTTTAAACATTCTAAATGTTTTTTCTTTTAGGATTCTGAAAAATATGTTGAACAGTTACTTACATTATTTAATCGATTCAGTAAACTAGTCAAAGAAGCATTTCAAGATGATCCACGATTTCTTACTGCTAGAGATAAGGTATGTGACTTCCCTGAGTTTTGGGTTTTTTTCATTTTTTATTAAAAATGTTATTGTTACAGTTTATTTCTAATCAAAAAGTTTCCTTTATTAGACAATTAAAATTGCCCAATAAAGTGTTGTTCTTATAGCTAACTTACTTAATCTTTACCATCAGAGGAGAATACCATTTATAATATAAACATGGTTTGTTTAGTTTTGAAATATATACTGTACCTGTAATTGATTAGGTGTTATTTGGAAAGCCTTTTGATTCAAGAAAAAGTTGCTGTCCAGTTTCTATATCTTACTCTCCTGCCTAAAACACTACCCTCCTTCATATACTGTTCTAAAGAGAATTAAAATCACTTCAGAGTAAAGCAAAATATTTTTTAAAATTGAATTATTCTCTTCATAAATCACATTCATTGAACAAAATATTTACCCTAATACTTACTATATAGGGCATGTATTAGATAAATTCTAGGTCATACAGAAATATAAAAGACACAGTCCTTTTCCCAAAGGAGCTTCTAGTATAGATGAGAGAAATGAGACTTGGGAGAGAAAATTGGTTTTAAGAGGAATTTATACAGGTTATAGGCCATAGGAGGAGTGAAAAATAAACAGAAATAGTGAACAGTATTAAATAAAGGATTTTTATCATCTACCTCTTTTTTAGCTCTTCCAACAAAAACAGTAAATAATTTTTATTGAAAGCTAAAATGTGAATATAGTACCTGTGGAAAGAAACTAAATACTTATATTAATAGTATACTAGTTTTGTTGTCATTTTCTTTTTCTTTTGTTGTCTTAACCTTCACATCACCTCTAAATACTGTACTTCTCTTAACTTATCTCATTATAAGCCTCCACTCTAGTCCTTTTTACTATTCTTGAAGAGATAACCACCTAATTGATGACAATGAAAAGGTTGATATTTGTCCACTAGTCTGCATCCTTTTAATTCTTTATTTCATTAAGTCATATTTTTAAACTGCCTCTATAAAGAGAAGTTATAACTAGGTTGACCACTAATTGGACAGTATTCAATTGTATTGAGTGACACAGGATTTGCATATAGGACCTATAGAGCCAAGTATAATTAAAGTAATTTAGATCTTGCTTTAATATACTTGTATTCAAATTTTAATACCCTAATATAAATTTGTGACATGAGTGTAAGATTCCAGATTTCTATTAATTTTCAGAAGAGATATAATATGTATGTTTTTACTTTGACTTTTAAAATTCCATTCTGTCACTTTAAGTCACTTTAAGTCCTTTTTTCCTTCTTTGAGCTACCCTTTCTTGATTTCCTTTCTTCCCTTAACTTACGTGATTCTGTACTCATTTTCCTTTCTTTTTTTTTGAGTTTACAATCTGAGAATCTATGTTTTATTTTTAATTTTATTTTTTCCATTTGCATGTAAAGATAGTTTTCAACATTCGTTGTTTGTAAGATTTTGAGTGTTAACCGTAATTTTCTTAAACTAAAAATGAAATAATGAAGTTAGTTTAATAAATGAAGTTTAATATTCTAGGATCTTACTAAAACCCATGGGTGGGTGGCATCCTTGTGAACAACAAAAACAGAAAATTTTGGGGGGGGAGGGCAATTTATATAGAATAAATACAGAATCATAAAACTTTTGACCAGCTAACCAATCAGGTTTCACATTTGTATGTCATTGATTTACATTGAAGATCTGTTCTTATGTCAAAAGTGACAAGATCCAATTTGCCCCAAGACAACTGTCTTCTCTTTACCAGAGTCCCTTTCTTCTTGTTTTTCTCTAGGATAAGATAGATTTCCACACCCTATTAAGTGTGTGTGTTATTTCATATACATATATATATATATGTGTGTATATGTGTGTGTGTGTGTGTGTGTGTGTGTGTGTATATATATATGTATGTATACCTTCTAACAGCTCTTATAAATGAGAAAGTTCATATGAGTTATCAATATCTTCTTCCCGTGCAGGAATTCAAACAGTTCAATATCATTAAGTTCCTCATATTTAGTCTTTCTCTTCCACTCCCTCCATGGTTCACCAGAGTCCTGTACTTTCTGTTTAGCTCTGGTCATCTCAATAGGAAAGATTGAAAGTCCATCTTTTCCCCTGAAAGAGGATGTTCAGTTTTGCTGGGTAGTTGATTCTTGGTTGTAAACCAAGATCTTTTGCCTTCCAGAATATCATATTCCAATCCCTATGAACCCTTAATGTAGATGATGCCAGATCCTGTGTAATCCTGACTATGGAGCCTCGGTAGTTGAATTGTTTGTTTCTGGTAGCTTTTAGAATTTTCTCTTTGATTTGGGAGTTTTGGAATTTGGCTATAATATTCCTGGAAGTTTTTCTTTTGGGATCTCTTTCATGAGGTGACCAGTGAATTCTCTCAATTTCTATTTTTATCCTCTGCTTCTAGGATCTCAGGGCACTTTGCTGTATTATTTCTTGAAAAATGAAGTCTAGGCTCTTCTCCTGGTCATGACTTTCAGATAGCCCAATAATTTTTAAATTATTTCTTCTGGATCTTTTTTCAAAGTTGGTTATTTTTTTCCAATGAGATATTTCACATTTTCTTCTAATTTTTTTGACTTTTTTTGGAAGAGTTTTGTTTCTTCCTGATTTCTTGCAAAGTCATCAACTTTCTTTAGTTCCATTCTGCATTTGAAGGAATTATTTTCTTCAGAGAGCTTTTTAATCTCCTTTTTTCAGCTGGCCAACTCTGCTTTTTAAGGCATTCTTCTCCTTATTTTCCCTTTGTTTTGCTTTTTTCCATTAGACCTGAACTGGTTTTTAACATAATATTTTCTTCAGTATTTTTTTTGTATATATCTTTCACCAAGCTTTTGATTCGGTTTTCATAATTTTTCTGCATCACTCTCATTTGTCCTCCCAATTTTTCCTCCATCTCCCTTAATTACTTTTCAAAGTCTTTTTTGAGCTCATCCATAGTCTGAGCCCATTTTTTATTTCTCTTGGAGGTTTAGGATAAGGAACCTTTGATTTTGTGATCATCTGAGTTTGTGTTTTCATCTTCCATGGGACTAAAGTAATTCTCTATGGTCAGAGTCTTCTTTTTCTGTTGTTTACTCATTTCCTCAGCCCAAGACTAATTTACTGCACTTCCAAGGTTTGTGGTTTTTGATTGGGGGGGGGCATCCCACTGGGACCTTTATCCCTCCAAGGTCTTATGCTCTCTTGACTGTGCTTTGATATGTAGATGCCCCCTCCCTACTTCCCTTTGCCCTGGAGCTATAAGGAGGATCCTGCTATCTTAGTATGGAAGCCCAAACTGCAAGCTGGAACTGAGTGTAGGCAAACAGCAGAGTCCTACCCCAGGGAGAGCAGAGAAATCTCTGCAGACTTCCCTCTGGGGGTACAAGCTGCTTTCTCCAGATTCTCGCTGCATGTTCTGCAGCTGATGCTCCCTCACTCCCCATTCATTTTGGCATAGCAGAATTCTCTCCCTGCCCCTTCAAGCTCTTGCTGGTGATCGCTAGGCTAGGCTAGGCTAGGCTAGGCTGGGCTAGGCTGGGCTGGGCTGGGCTGCGCTGGGCTGGGCTGCACTGGGCTGCACTGGGCTGCACTGCAGCCCCGGCTTTTTTTCCAATCCCCAGTCCTGGTGAAACACACCTTTCTAGCGGAACTTCTAAGTTATCTTGGACTAGGAAAATGTATCACTCTGTCTTTCTGTGGGTTCTGTCCCTCTAAATTTTGGTTAGAGCCATCATTTGTTTGTTTTTTTGGAGTTTGGGGGAAATGAATTCCTGTGAAATGCTGCTGCCACCATCTTGGCTCCACCTCCACTTAACAATCTTATGAAATTCATGAGTCATATATGTCAAAAACTGTGATTAGAAAAAGCAACAATAATGTAAGAAATTTAGTTTTTCTTCATTCTGTTTGTTAATAGGACGATTTTAAGCTCCCAATTATTAAACAGTATTTCTTAATATTAGAACATTTATGAACATCACAATATCATGATTCAAATTTTGTATTTTCCAATTTAAGAAAACTTATCAAGTTAAATAATGTATAAGCTTAATAATGTACAGAAAATCAACCCATGTATGGTTATCTCATTAAAAAGGTGATCATATAGCCTTAATACATTTCTTATTTTATATAGTCCTGTTACCTTTTTCCTTCAGAACTAAATTTAGGATTAAATCAACCCAAAATCTGGACTTCTAGGTCTTTGACATATACATATAAGTTACAGATATTTTCTCTTTTATTACTATTTTTTTTTAAATTTCTTTAGCTGAAAATGGTTTCTAACTGAGAAACAGTATTAGAATAAGATTTTCAGCTTCCATTCTTTTAGCTTGACATCAACACTTAAATATTTTATGAAAACTCACCAAATCAGCACTGTTTAAAGACACAATTTTTCGTAGATCAAAGATTATACACTGGCATCCTGTATGTGTGAGATTTTAGGGGCTCTGGCCAACCCTATGGTCCAGGGACCTCTTAGATCTCCAGGCCAGAGGAGAAGAGTTGCTGGGGAAGCAACCCAGAGAGAGCTTTGATCTAAATTATTATTAGCTTTTTTAAAATATGAATTAAGACCAGTCATAAATGATTTTTAGGAATAATTTTGATTTCTTTAGGTCCCTTATACATATAATTTACCAAATCACTAAATAAAATCCTTCTAGTTAATCAGACCAAGAAAGAAACCATAGAAAATTATAGAACCCCTTTCTCTCCCAAAAACATGATTTTTCAGCAAAATTTGTCCTGTGGTACCAAATCATGAGTTTTTGGAAAAGAAAAATATCCACTTTTGAAAAGGGAGAATGAAGAGGACGATTGGCCAATCAGAATACAGAGAACACACAATTGAAAACAGACACATATCTCACATCAGAGGGTCCCCTAAACACAACACAGAAAAAGACAAGGGAGTGCCAGACAACTCCTTTATGTTTATCTAAGAATAAGTCTCCCAGTCAGAAAACAGAAACAAAAAGAAAACACCACCAAAGGTGACAACTCGCCCAACAAACCAGAGGTAAAAAATCCAGAGATCATTCCCTTTCCAAACAATTGAGTTGAGCCTCAATACATGCCAAAGCAAATTTTAAAAATAATTGTGTTCTATGCAGATTGCTGACCTTCCCATTTGAAAGTAAAAAATGTATTTACTGCTGAAAGAAGAGGTATAGAAAAATAATCATTGCAAAAGTCAGCCATAGTGAATACTTTACCAGGGGGAGGATTGGACACCACAGAAAAGGGAGACAGGACAATAGCTGAAAATGGTTCTGTCTAAGACAAGCAGAAAGACTGTGGGGAAGGACTTCTTAATTTCTGGTTTTTACTATGTTTTTAAATCTCCAAGAAGAGACCTACACTATTTTTTCTGATGTCCTGGTTTTTTACAATTATGACAAACCCTGGTTGCTGGCTCCTCAGACTGCCTCCTAGCTACAGGAGGGTCTTGAGTGGGGTCTGTCAGCTGCTTGAGCGACATAGTCAGGACCATCCTGCTTTGCTTGCAATTCTCTTTTCCCTTAGGTCTGATTCTTTTTGCTCACTCAAATTCAGACTTAATTTCTGAGCCAATTCGATCATGTATTGAGGATGCTTGTTCTGCCAGCTCTGCTCACTTATTCCTTATTGTGCTTTTTAGGCTAGGGGGATCAAAAAACCGAAACATTGTTTCACCTTCCTTCTGAACAATGGTTTTAATTTTTGAAAAGTCCTCTAGTTGGGGAAATGCCAGGGGAATTGCATCATAAAGGGTATCCCCTGTAGCTCGGGCTTCAACATAATGCCTTTCCTGATCTTCATACGCCACCCAATCTGTCTTTGGAGCTCTTCAAAAGTAGTTTTGATATCTGCCTTTTTAAACCAATTCTTTGCTTCCCCTTTGCCAACCAGACCCACAGTTAACTGGAAAATATCTGGGATCCCAGGGTATTAGGATTGATCACCAAAGGAAATAGGATCTTTTCAAGGATCAGGAAAATATTTCTTCAATTCCTGTAATTCACCCCTGACCTGTGACTTAAGTTTATAGTGAGGATAAGTGTAAAGTTATACATCAGATCCAGCCTTTCCTTCTCCCTCCTCATATGGAATAAGCCGAGGACATAGTGTATTTACTACTTTGTATAGATCCTCACTAATTCAGACTTCAGACTTTTATCTGGAACTGGAGAAATTGTATTGGGAACAGGATCTTTCGAGGAAAGTAAATGAGGAGGAGTAGGGACAATAGGATACATGGTAAAGTAAGAAGAGGAGTTAAAATGAGGGGAAAATAAGGTAGGAGTGTGAGTGAACAGGCAAGGAAGAGGGAGAGAAATGAGAGGAAATAGGAGGCAGATAAAGAACTGAAGCAGGAGGGGGCTGAGAGATTGGAACCCTTGAAGCAGAGGAAGAGACTGCCAGCTCTCCTGGCTGGGGCGGGGTGTCAGAGATCAAGGCTGGAGGAGAATCAGACACAGAGAGGAGGCTTGCCTCTTCTGTCTGATTGGGGAAAGAGACTTTGAAAGAGAAATTTTCCTTTGAGTTCTAAACAAGCCCTTCTCAGACTTGCTTGCCCTTTCTAACATTTCACCAAACCAATGATAGAAACATTCCCACTCTCTTTTAAATGTTTTAGACAATTAACTTTAGTCCCATCAAAGGATCTCCACGTTTGGTCATATAAAAAGCAGGAGTTCACTCTACTCCATCTCTGATTTTAGAATGGGTTGGCCCATATTTTCAACAGTCAATCAATAATAACTATACATAAAAACAATACACCAAAAAGACACTAAACAAGTAACATATAACACACACTAGACTTGTGACAAAAGATGCCAGGCAAATATTCTTTTATGTTTTTATCAGACAAAAACCACCAGAGATCTAACCATTGAGCTATCTTACCAAACAAGATACCTTCCCTTAGATCTAATGAGCCCTGGCACCTACTTTGACTAGAAACCAAAAACCAGGCAAAATCTCACCAAAATGAAAAAATTACCCAAAATCTTCAATAACAATCCCAGAGAACTTCACTTCAGAAAAGAACACAGTTCATAAACTAGGGCAATTTGAGTTTGAAAAATAACAATGTCACTTGTGTCAGGCTTAAAATCTGTCCTGGTTTTTTTTCATTTTAGGGATCCCTTTACTGAGTTGTCTAGAGGAAAAGTTCATCTTTTTTCAAATTCAAGCCTAGATCCGATGTCACATGCACCATTTACTGTTAATCTTAATTTTCTTAAATTAAAAATGAAATAACAAAGTTAGTTTAATAAATGAAGTTTACCAAAACCCATGGGTGATGGCATTCTTGAGAACACCAACAAAAACAGAAAATTTGGGGTGACAGTTTATACAGAATCATAAAATTCTTCTGTATGTCATTGATTTACATTGATGATTAACTAACCCATCCATAAGATCTATTCTTGTGTCAAAACTGACAAGATCCAATTTGCCCCAAGACAACTGTCTCCTCTTTACTGAAGTGTCAATAAGAATTCATCTCTTGTCTAGTTAACCAGAACACTTTTTCTTGACTTCTCAGGATGGCCTTCCATCTGATTGTTATACAAAACTTGGAAGCCAACCTTAAGATGCAAATGAGGGAAGGGCTGCATTTTCACAGACAGAGCTTTTCCCTCAGATCTATCTCAAATAACAGACCCTGTGGGGTGGTAGAGGTAAACATCTACAGTTCTCAGAGGCTGATAGAACACTTTTAATCAGAACTATAGAGATCAAGAAATGTTAATAAACTGTTAAAGAATATTAAATTAGACATGAGCATGAGTTCCACATTTTTCTGCCTCTTCTTCCCTCCCCTTCCCCATGACAGTAATTTGATATGACCATATTAGACATGACCAACTTTTTCTTTCCTAGCTTCTCAACATCTTTCCACTCCTTAGAATTGGTAGAGCTCTGTCTTTGACTTTTTTTCTTTATATTTTCTTTTAATTATTTCAATCATTTTTGTTTCATCTTTGCAATTGCATGTTGGATATCTCTACCTAGGTGTCTTACTTGCACCTCAGATTCCCACATTCAGAACTGAACTAATTTCTTTTGCTAAATCTATCTGTATCCCTAATTTTTCTTTATTATAATTGCACTATCATCCTCCTAGTCTCCTAGGTTTTTAATTTTTGGAACCATTTTTTGCGTCTTCTATTTTTCTATCTCCACTCAGCTAATCAGTAAGCCGAGTCATATTGTTTTAGATTCTTCACTCTGTTGCACATTTCTCCCCTTCTTTTCCTTCTTACTACCACCCTAATTCAGAAACTCATTTATGCTAGTTTACTGTTCTTTTAACTACCTTATTTGTTTATCTGCCTCCAGGTTGTCTTTCTGTCAGTCTATCCTTCCAACCTTAGATCATATTTCCCTTCATATATTCCATGTTCTAACAGAGTTGGATTGATTTTCTCCTTCCCACACCTTCTCCTTTCTCCTTGAAAGCATTGCTGTTTATGACTGCATAGCTCCAATGTGGCCTATTTTGTCCATATTTTGAGAAGCAAAATGGTGTTGGGTCTAGTTGGAAATTTGATGCATTGCTTGGAAAATAAGTCCTAGGAAAAGAGTCCTAGAAAGACAGTAAGTTGTAATGGAAAGAGTACCTGATAAAAAATACTTAATGCATTTGTTAAATTGAAAAAGTTCAGTGTTTAGAATCAGACTACCTGGGTTTGACTTCCTTCTTGTCTTAATCCCTACTTATATTTCTTTGGCAAATCAGTTAATTTCTCTGGAACTTGACTTCATTGAAAAAATGAAGTGACTGAACAAATAATCTCTAAATTCTATAGAAGTCAATTTAGTTTAAATATTTCCAATTTGAAAAATTCCTTTTGAAACCAGAAATAAAGCATAAAACATACAATTTTCCCTCTATCTTTGTTCTTTAATAATAACCATAACTATGGCATTATTGTTTCCAAGATAAGTTACCCAACTGTAGAATCAAACTTAAGAGGCCCTTAAGTATAGAGATTTGCAACTATTTTTTCTACCCCTATATCAGATATCATTCTGTTATAATGAGCATCCTGTTATTGACTTCCTACACACATTATGTTTCTCTTCCCTCCTTTTATTGAATTCAGTAGTATTCACAGTACTGGGGCAGCTTTGCATAATCTGTCTCCCAAATTAACAGTTTGATAAAAATTTAGAGCATTAAGACCTGCCAGCCAGAACAAAATAGTCTTAATTCCATGAGTTTTCTGTATCTCCAAATTTTTTGATCCTATAGGCACTCTCTATTGAAGCTTCTGCTTTCCTTCAAGGCCCAATTGAGGCATGATCTCTTCTTTTTAACCTTTCCTGACCCCCTCAACTGAAAAAAACTCTCCTTCATATTTCTCATGGTATTTTAAGTAGACTGTTCCTTTGTGCTTTTCATACTCTCTCTTATAATGGACAGTGAAGTGGTTTGGAACTTGAAATCAGTGAGACCTCAATTCAAATCCCACCTCATAGATAGACTTAGAAGCTCTGGGATAGTGGACAAATCATATAATTTATCTGTGTTTCAGTTTTCTCATCTATAAAAATTTATACACTCATCTCCCTGGGTTGTGACAACCAAATGAGTTAAACCTTAAAGTGCTTACAGAAATGCTAGTCTTTAAACGATGATGATGTAGTCATTGTAGTCTTTCCTTGATTATTGGATTAAAGTCTGTGTGATAGTCATCTTTATATGTCCCTGGTACCTAGCACAGCACCTTACTCATAATAAGCACTTAATAAATCCTTATTGAATGCTGACAGAAAATTCCTAATTTCATATGTATATATTTTTTTTTAAAATGTTAAAAAGTTTTTGACCTATCTTATTTTAAATTATTTCTAGGCATACAAAGCAGTTGTAAATGATGCTACAATTTTTAAGCTTGAATTACCATTAAAGCAGAAAGGGTAAGGAAATTTTTATTCAGGAAACATTCATTTTTAAATGAAAAAATGATCAAATTTACATTTAGAAACTTGCCATGTTTTAAATGGTCAAAGCATCATACTAACCCTTATTCTATTTTGTGTGTGTGTGTGTGTGTGGATCTTATCCAATGATAATAATAATAATAATCTTCATGCTATTTTTTTGTGTGAAGCTTATTTAAAATATATATTCATCTTTTTTTCCCCTAATTTTTAGATTTAGGGAAAATTCTATTGTTGAACTTTTCCCTTTAGATTTTCTCTCCTAAGAAGAAAATTATAAGAATAAACAAGAGAAATTGTTGGTAAAGTTTTGGACATTTTATCTTTTCTATATTCCTTATGTGTGTCCACATGTGAAAACAAACCTGTTCAAAAGTGTCATCTCATCTGCAATTCAACAAACTGAATCTATGCAAGCTCTAACTTAAAAGCATATTTGCATTTCTAAGGATTTCTCATTTCAATGTCAGTGAACATTGTCATTTCATTGTCAGTGAACATAATAAAATTCTTTTTTAATTTAGGAAAAAATGACTTGATATATTTAGAATTTTTCTTAAAAATAAAACCAAACCCTGAATTGATCTTTCACTGAGGTTGTTAAACAAGTCCAGTCTATTTATTTGCAGGTGGAAGACCTCTGCATTGGAGCCATTAAAAATGAGCCAGTTTTTACATATAAGCTGATGTTAGTACAGATAGTTCATTAAACTTTTTCTGCTACCCAGAGATAATTTTGGGGGGGGGGTTTCTTTATACTTCAACTCTTATTCCCCTCCCCAAAGAAATTAAGAAACAGGGAGTGGGGTATTATTATTTTTTTAATATCACATATATTTCCCTTACCTCTGATTCTACTTATAATTATTATAGAGTACTATTGTGCTCTAAGAAATGATGAGGGAGGGTCACTTAGGTGGTGCAGTGGATAGAGCACCAGCCCTGGAGTCAGGAGGATCTGAGTTCAAATCCAGTCTCAGACACTTAATAATTACCTAGCTGTGTGACCTTGGGCAAGTCACTTAACCACATTGCCTTAATAAATAAAATTTTTTTTAAAACGATGAAGGTGATGGTTTCAGAAAAACATGGCAAGACCTCTATGAAATGATACAAAATAAAATGAGATGAACTGGGAGATCATTGGCCACAGTAATATCGATGTTGTCATGATGATCTGCTGTAAAAGACATGACTACTATGATCATTATAGTGATCCAAGATAATTCCAAAAAGTCTCATGATATAAAAACTACTCGTATCTCCAGAGAGAACTGATGAATTCTGAAGTACAAATTGAAATGTAATTTGAAGCTACAGTTTTCTTGCTTTTAAAAAATTTGACTAATATGAAAATATGTTTTGCATGATTTCATATGAATCATTGATATGTTACTTGTCTTAGTGAGCAGGAAGAAGGGGAGATAGGGAAAGAATTTGAAAATCAAAATGTAAAAATGAAAAGAATGTCTAAATAATCAGTTGAAATGTTAAAAAAATACTTATTGAACTGCTCATAAGTTATATATAGAATAATTGATGACTTCAGACTGGGGCAATTGAAGAAGAATTTATAAAAGAGATAGGCCTTAATCTGATCTTGAAGACTAGGTAAAATGTAAAGTAGTAAAAACTGGGATGTTCACAATCCAGCATGTGAACAAAAGTGGGAACACAGCATCCCCAGTATGCTGGGTATACTAAATATACTAAATTTGACTAAAGTTGATGATTCACATAGAGAGTAGTGGAAGGTAAGAGAGAGTCGTAGTGAAGGATGAAGAATAGAAGACTTGATCTTTTAGGAAGTTAAGAACTAATGAACATTTTTATCAAGAAGTTATATGATAACAATTTTATTTTAAGAAGATAAATATAATAGTAATATATTGAATGGATTAGAGGTGAAAAAGACTGGCGCTTAGGATGCTATTGGAATAATTTGAGCATGACGTGTGAGAGGAGTCTGGATTTGAATAATGGCATTTGGGTGTAGAAAGAAAGGAATGGGTACATCCTAGATAGGAATAATACAAAATAAAATTTAGTATGTAAAAGACAGATTGCAGGAAGAATCTTCACAAATGGTAATGCAATTTAATGAATCGTCTGTATTTACCTTTAGGGTTGGATTAAAAACACAACCTGAATCAAAATGCCCTGAACTCCTTGCCAATTACTGTGACATGTTGCTAAGAAAAACACCACTAAGTAAAAAACTAACCTCTGAAGAAATTGAAGCCAAACTTAAAGAAGTGGTATGTGAAATTTTTTATATTGTGATCATTTATTTAAATGTCCCTTTTTTGATTTTGATCTTTGATGTCATCAGTATAATTAATGTAAGTGTTTAAGTGTAAATATAAGTTTATCAGTTTTTCACTTCAAATAATTTTATCCAAAAGCAACATTGAGAATAAACATCACTGTGTTGCTTTCTTCTTATTTTACTTTTGTAAAAAATTTTTTGTTCTTAACTAAGGGTTATAAGGAATAAAGTGGACCCAAGCTGCTGGAGAGCACAATTGGTACCCATTCTGACTGATGATCAGCCAAACAAGAACTGTACAAAGAGAACAGCTTTATTGACCTCATCATTGTAGCCAGATTTAAACAGAAAGGGGGGGAAAAATAATAGAAACAGCAAAGTACAGGAGTGAAAATGGCTGCATAGGGGCAGCTAGTTGGCACAGTGGATAGAGCACCGGCCCTGGAGTCAGGAACATCTGAGTTCAAATCAGGCCTCAGACATTTAATAATTACCTAGCTGTGTGACCTCGGGCAAGCCACTTAACCCCATTGCCTAGCAAAAAAAAAAAATGGCAGCATAAAGAATACCATAGAGACAGGTGGGAGGCAGGAAAGAAGGAAAATGGAGAGAAGTGAGAGTGAACCATTCTTCTTCAGCTGAAAAATTAACCAGTTGTCTTGAGAATTCTAAGAGTCTTTTTTTTTAATTAACAAATGTGATAGGGTAGTTTGTCTCAATCTCAAAACAACTTGACCAGTTTTTTAAACAGAAAACCAGTAGTCCAGTCAGGATTAATTACCTTATGAAATAAACTACATGGTTAAAAGAGACCTTCTCACTACAATACTGTTGTTTATTTGGGATGAAATATGGGGGCCAGCACCTAAGCAGGTAAGAAACTGAATTTGATCTTGTTTCCAATACAGCTCTTGGTACTTAAATATGTACAAAACAAAGATGTTTTTATGAGATATCACAAAGCTCACTTAACACGGCGTCTAATATTGGATATATCTGCTGACAGCGAAATTGAAGAGAATATGGTAGAATGGCTAAGAGTAAGTAAACTTCAATATTTTTATATGATTTTTCAGTTCCTTGTTTCCCAATCTACAATACTTAATTGATGCTGTTTGAAGTTGACACATTTGATTAATTTTCTGAGCCTTATGAGCTGCCCCTTTTGGAGAAGGAATAGGAAAGAGATTTTATAAAATTCCAGGTCTGTAAATCTCTCTTGCCTCTGCTTTATTTCTTCCCCTTCAAAGTTATCTTCTCATTCAAAGTTTCATTCTATCTACTCTGAATTTTTCTCATATGCTTTGACATACAGATGTTGTCTACAATACAATATAAGCTCCTTGAAGACAAAGATTGTTCTTGCTTTTTCCATGTAACCCTTGGCATATCACAATTATTGGCATATAGTATTCAGCTTAATACTTTTGATTGACTTCTTACAGAGGACCAGCAGCAGGATCCCTTTCAATTGAAGTTTAAAGAACTTTGAATACTTAAGAGTTGAAAGTGTCCTTAGAAGTTATTACATTCACTTGTCTTAATTTACAGGTGAAAACAGAGACCTAGAAAGGTCAAGTTGCTTGTCCAAGGTGAGATAAGTAAAATAAAAGACATAGTTGAGATTTGAACTCAGATTTTTAACTCCAAATTCCTGATCTTCTAATGCTACAATTAACAGTATCTGTACTATTAAAAGAATAAAATGGAAAGATCTTTAATTGATATAGAATAAAATAATGGCAAGCCAAAGAATAGTCTCCATGATTATTACAATGTGAACGGGGGCAGCAACTAGTGCAGTGGATAGAGCACAGGCCCTAGAGTCAGGAGTACCTGAGTTCAAATCCAGCCTCAGGCACTTAGTAATTACCTAGTTGTGTGGCCTTGGGCAAGTCACACCCCATTGCCTTGAAACCCCCCCCAAAAAAAATGTGAATGGAGGATCAGTAAAAGAAAGCTGAACACTGAATAATTTGTAAAATGTGAAAATTCTTGAGAACAAAAAATAAAATAAACCTCTTCTCAATCAAGAGATTATTGAAAGAGAATTGTTTCATATATTGCTAGATGTGACCATTGTATTGGTTGTTTTTACTTAATTTACCTTCCTTGTCATAACATAACATAACATTCGTTCATTTCTTAGAACCTCATATTCCCTTTGGGTAGAAACTTTGAAATGATTGTGTATATTTTTTTTTTCCTCCTGTTAGAATATTAGCTCCTTAGAACAGGACTGTCTTATCTAGTGCTTGCACAATGCTTTGCACATAATAAACTCTTAAAACTTTTTATTTATTTTTTTTACTTAAGCATTTATTTCCATTCATCCATGACTAATATAAGGACAAAAATTAATTAAAACATAAATAAAAATAATAGAATCTGCCTTTCAGAGATCATTATGATATATTTTGACCTGTATTTTATTTAATATGTTCCTTACCTCTGTTTCAGTTCCACATAACATAAATTCTAGTTTAACTTATTCTCTAGGAATAGAATTTAGTATGTGTAGACACTCTAGCAAGCTAGAAAAAATTTTATCTTACATAAGGCTAATTTAAGGGGCAGCTAGGTAACACAGTGGATAGATCACTGGCTCTGGAGTCAGGAGGACCTGAGTTCAAAGCTGAGCTAAGACACTTATTACTTACTTAGCTGTGTGACCTTGGGCAAGTCACTTAACCCCGTCGCCTAGCCCCCAAAAAACCCAACAATATAAAGCTATTTTATAATTTTAAAACTGATTAATTGAAATGAAATGTAGAAGATACAGTGAGCTTTGCCCTGTCCTGGCAGAGGCAAACAGATTATGCCATTCCTCCTCAGTGTTTCACATGACTCCTTTTTTGTTTCTTGGTGGGGGTTTTTTTTGCAATAGAGTTAAGTGACTTACCCAAGGTCACACAGCTAGGTAATTATTAAGTGTCTGAGGTCAGATTGGAACTCAGGTCCTCCTGATTCCAGGGCCGATACACTGTGCCACCTAGCTTTCCCTCAAATGATTTGTTGAGATTTATTCATTTTACCTTAGCTATTGAGGGACATGACTTGAAGCTTCCAAGTCTCAAAAAGTCAAATCAGCAAACATTTATTAATTCCCTACTGTATGCCAGGAAATGAGCCCAAAACTAAATATAAATAAAAAGGCCCAACCTTAAAGAATTCACAGGTGAATGGAGGAACCTCCAAGATTTCAGAAACATAAGAGGGGAAGAAACACAAGCTTGCCTGCCCCTTATTGACCTTAAACTGAATATTGCACACATATATGTGTGTGGGTGCATGCCCACATGCAAAGAATTGGGGCTCATCTAACAACTAAAACTAAAGGTAATTCACAGCTGTGAAAGTTCATTAAGCCTAATTAGTAGTACATTTATAAAGCCATAGGATACTAGTTCTAGAAGGGCTTTACCATACTGTAGAAGTTTAGGTAAGAAAACAAATTAGAGTTAATAATTTATTTATCAATTTACATTTACTTAAGTGTTGCTATTTTGCTGTTTTTAAAACTACATGAATTTGTCAGTTTTGAATGGTGACTTTCTGAGATGTTCTTTTTCTTATAAACATTGCATCTTCATAAATCAACACTTGTGTACATTAAAAATTGACCAAATGGGGAGGGGGCAGCTTGGTAGCTCACTGGATAGAGCACAAACCCTGGAGTCAGGAGGACCTGAGTTCAAATCTGGCCTCAGACCTTAATAATTGCTAGCTATGTGATCTTGGGCAAGTCACTTAATCTCATTGCCTTACATAAATAAAATTTCTTTTAAAATTGGCAAAATGAAGTTGCACTTGACTTGAAGGAATATCGTAAATCATGAGCAAAATATTAGCATTTTTATTTGTGTTTGATTAATATAAAGAAAAGAAATTTACCACATCCACAGAGCCAATATTTATTTTTAACTGAATTAGTAATTTTAATTGATATTTTATTATTCTCTTCTCTTTATTCATAGGAAGTGGGTATGCCAGCAGATTATGTAAACAAGCTCGCTAGGATGTTCCAGGACATTAAAGTATCAGAAGATTTGAACCAAGCCTTTAAGGAAATGCACAAGAATAATAAATTGGCTTTACCAGGTACTATTTTATAATCTTAAGGTTTTTTAGTAGATACGTTGAAAGAAAAGTTAATCTGCTATATCTTTGGTAACTTAAAAACAAATACTCAATTCAATTTAGCACACATTTATTGAACCCTGACTTTGCATAGCTTACTTTTGTCAGTTTATAGAACCAAAATAAATTCAAGGAATTTATTTCAGAATTTGAGATATTAATATATCTCTCACCTTTTGAAGCTTTATCATGGAAGAAAATTCTTGTATTCTTCATTATACATCTCTTTAAGTCTGTCAGAAACAGAATATTGGAATAATGGAGTTACTGATTTTATTCAGTGTGGCATTTTCTTGATTATAAAATCCCTTGTGTTTATCATCAAAATGCATTTATATTCTAATTGTTTTTGAGGTTTCTACTTGGCTTTTACATAAAGTGTATTTCGTATTTTAAAATATTTTGCTTATAGCTGACTCAGTGAATATTAAGATTCTGAATGCTGGTGCCTGGTCCAGAAGTTCTGAAAAAGTATTTGTTTCCCTTCCCACTGAACTGGAAGATCTGATCCCTGAAGTGGAAGAATTCTACAAAAAAAATCACAGTGGCAGGAAATTACATTGGCACCATCTCATGTCAAATGGGATTGTAAGTATATTTTTTATGTAATATGCATCATGTAATACCAATTTACTAGCATAAAAGTGATCATTACCAAATATTTTCACTGATTTTTAATGTTTACAGATAACATTTAAGAATGAAGTTGGGCAGTATGACTTGGAGGTTACAACATTTCAGCTGGCTGTTCTGTTTGCTTGGAACCAAAGACCAAGAGAAAAGATCAGCTTTGAAAATCTTAAGCTAGCAACTGAACTTCCTGATGCTGAACTTAGAAGGACTTTATGGGTATGGATTTTTCTTAATAACTTCTGAATCTATTTAATTTCCATCTGAATTTTCAGTCACTTTATTAAAAATAATCAACTTTTAATCTCTTATTCTCTGTGAATCTCTAAATTATGTTTGATCAAATCTAGCAATAAAATCTGTTAGATTAGATTCTTGATCAAAGTATTTTAACTTATCTTATGAGTCTCCAAATTTCAACATCCTCTTCCTACTTAGAATGACTACTGGCAACCAGATTTTTCTACCTGCAAATTAAAAGTTTTCACATTTTCCCCTCATCATCTTCCTTTACATTTTGCATTGGTGAAGTTTCAATACTGGTTGGACATAGAAGGGTTCTCTACACTCAAGTCACAAGTCCTGTTTTATCCATTTATGATTTTTTATATGTTTTCTGTCTTTCAAAACTCATATCACCTCTAGATTCAATGAATTCATTTCAGTTCTAGGGCTGTATACATTTCTTTCATTCCTGGAAGAACCACAATTTCCTACTGTTTTATATACTGGTAGAATAAATCAAGCTGCTGATAATAGTGCCTGGGCTTATGATAACTAATAGAGAAATCACAAATGATCTGAGAAACAAAACAAAACATTTCTGATGTTTCCTCTATCTTAGTGGAAAGCTAGCAAGATATCTTGGGTTGAGATATGGGCTAGATTTCTTTTTTTATGAACCATGCCTTAAACCCAAATCATTCTAGCTCTCATTGATTGGACAACAATGGGTTTCCAGCCCAAGCCTTACTTGGGCACTGTTTGACTCAAAGTGAATGTTATTAAGCAATTGGTTTTGGCCAGAAACCCTGAGGGTCATCCTCTACTAAGTTTTGCTTTTTTTACTAGTAAAAGAGGCAATTCTTTGCCTCATTTTTACTTAGCCTTATTCATTGAATTGGGGTTGCCTCAGACAAAATTAGATCTGAGAAAGACCTTAGCTTAAAAAGGCCAAGACCTCATACTGTATTCAGGGCCTTCTCCAGTCATCCTGATCCATATCTTTCAAATGGATTTAAATGGCTATAGAAAAGAGTGAGGCTATTGACTTTGCACAGCCCTCCCTCACCTAAATCCAGTTCACTTGCAAGTCATGACATCTCTTTCCTAATATCATGGTCCTCTTCAAGAATGAAAGACAGAGGCAGCTAAGTGACACAGTGGATAGAGTATCGGCCCTGGAGCCAGTAGGACCTGAGTTCAAATGTGACCTTAGACCCTTAATACTTACTTAGCTGTGTGACCATGGGCAAGTTACTTAACCTCATCGCCTTGCAAAAACCAGAAAAAAATGAAGGACAATACCTTTCCCTGACCTATCTTTATAATCCTCCCTCACTTCCTATTTCTATGTGTTTCCATTGTTAGCCACACAAGATCAGAAGATAGATTGTGAGCTCTATTATTGGAAAAAGTACTCATTCTGACATTCTGACCCTACTGAGATCACTAGTTCATTGAAGTAGGCAGCAAATACTTTTTAAATAGATTTTTATTAGCCTATATGGAAGAATTGGATAGAATTTTTCTGCTACTTTTTACAAACTAATGTGTTTTTTCCTTCTGCATAGTCTCTTGTAGCTTTTCCAAAGCTCAAACGACAAGTTTTATTGTATGAACCACAAGTCATCTCACCCAAAGACTTTACAGAGGGGACCCTCTTCTCAGTAAACCAGGAGTTCAGTTTAATGTAAGATTTATGATTATTGATCTAAAAATAAAATCCTTCCTATGATGGTTAGTGTTCTGTTTCCAGGATAAGGTTTTATTTTTCTTAGAGGAAATGTAAAATTAAGAACCTAACTGTTTTGTAATCTAGGGCCTAACATGTTCCCCTTTAGGAATGTATCAAATGACTAAGAACTTGTTCTACTCTGGAATTATATAATGTTGCTCTTCAAGTATAGTTCGAAAAAGTGTTGGGAGTGGTGAAAGGAATAATTGTTGTTTTTTGAGGATCTGTCAAAATCAAATAAACTATGGTAATAGACTTGATATATAGGCTTGTCAGTATTGTAACTTATGTATTATTTAAGTTTTATTTGTATTAAGCTTGGATTCTAGTCTGGAGGATAAATTAGATAGTTTCATAACTTACCATTTTTTACATTTGCACAAATTTTAAATTATATTTGAATGCTACTTGAAATTTATTATTTCTTAATTTTTATGTTAATCATTTTACATTTCAATATAGACTTCATTAAATAATACATTACAAATAAGACTTCCTTGTTCGATAGTTCAGGTTTTGTGTTTAATGTGTTAAATTAAAAATCACTGTAATTAACAGTCTTCATCCCTCTCCTGAGCCTTTAGACTTGTATCTCCAACTATGTATTTGATGATTCTTCTTAAATTCTTCTTAAATTGCCATAGGCTTATCATCAAATTTAAAAATCAAACTCATTTTCTTTTTGCTTTAAAGTTCTCTTCTCTCTTCATTCCCATTAAGGATCCTAGTGTTCTTTTCTCTCACTAGGTAGACAACTTAGAGGCCATCTTCAACCCTTCATGCTCATCTACCACTGTTCCATAACCAATTAGTTTTCCTCCTTCCCTCTACTCAATCCCAGTGGCCTCTAATTAGTCACCTTGTATCCTGTCTGTCTTCTCTCCAGTCCATCTTATAACTTGTTATAACAATAGGTTTGATTATGGAAGTTTCCTCTCCAAAAGGTTCCATGGCTCCTTACTACCCTTAATATAAAACGCAAATTCTCCTTGACATTTAAAGCCCTTTTCACTTGGATTCCCATCTTTTTTTAAGAATATCATGGGGGTAGATAGATGTCACAGTGAATAGAGCACTGACCCTGGAGTCCCCCATTACCTTGCAAAAAAAACTTTTTGAAAAAATATATATTTCATAGACATTCTAACCAAACTCTGCACTTCACTATTGCCCATATGTGATGCGCCCTCTGCCCAGTTTCAGGCCTAGTATAGGCTTCCTCATTCCTGGAATAATACTCTATTGCCTGACACTTCTGGGAACCTTTGTCTCCCATCAAGAAGAATTGACACCTTATTTAAGAAACATTTATTGATTCCTCCAGAGGTTTGTCATTGCTTGAACCCTAGTCAGATTTTTCTGTCTTTAATTTTAAGCAGCTAGATGGTGCAGTGAATAGATTATCAACCCTGGAAGTCAGGAAGACCTGAGTTTAAATTTGGCCTAAGACATTTAATAATTACCTAGTTTGTGTGACCCTGGGCAGGTCATTTAACCCCATTGCCTTATAAAAAATAAATAGGAAAAAAAATGTTAAGCATGTGACATTCTGCCCCAGCCAATGCCCTTCTCTGCCCTTGGTCAGTATAGTGTAATGTTCTGGAAAGGACTGTTGTATTCTCATTCTTCTAGGCCTATTGCCTCACATGCCACACAAACTGCTTAAATGCTTATTAATTTTATACAACTATTTACACGATAATAAAACATTGCTCGTGCAAACTTTGCCAAACTGTTTTTCTGCTTTTTTTTTTTTTGTTCTTCCCCTAGCAGGGTAGTTTGAAGTATAACTAGCAATTTGTACCTTCCTTAGGAGAATGGCTTGTGTTTGTGCTCAAGCCCATGTCCTCTTTGGGGAAGAGCCAGGTCCTCTACTTAGTTTGCAATTTTTAGTTTTACAGAGTAGCCTAGGTACCGTGAGATTATTTAATTTGCTCTTGTTCATACATCTAGTAAGACTATAGATCTAGAACAAGAAAGAACCCCAAAGGTCATATTTTCCACCTCCTCATTTTACAGATGAGGAAACAGAGGCCCAGAAAAGTTGTGTGATTTGTACTCAACTAATAGGATGATAGATTTAGAACAGGAAAGGTTTTCTTACCTAATTACTTTTTTTGGTTCTGTGACTTGTTCAAGATCACCAAGTAGTAAGTGGAAGATACTGGTTTTCCAATTCAGTTCCCATAACTCCAATTTCTACTCACTTATTTTCTTTACATATATGAGGCAGGACTTTAGCTCTTCTTCCATACTAGAAGGCCAGCCCTCTCCCTACAATATCATTCTTCTTTTCGGTTGTCATGGTTCAGTGTCTGTGTTATCTTGAAAACCTAATCTTGTCTGATCTCAGATACAATGAGCAAAAGAGAGAAAATTTGATAGACTTGATTTTGTTTTTTGGAGGAGAAGTATCATCATTACACATTTATCTATCTTTTCTCTTTACATTTATTTGGTGAATATTATTTCACTGTAGTAGTCATTTTAGCAAAATATCCCAGGAAGATCAGCTGGAAGCATTGGGGGCAATGGAAAGATAGATAGGTATTAGGATCTGAATTAAATTCCAACTCTGTTCCATATTATTTTTATGATTTTGGGCAAGTTATTTTGTGCCTCAATTTCTCCACCTGTAAAATGGGGGTATAGACTAGATGACCTGAGATCCTTTCCAACTCCAAATCTATGGCTAGCTCAACTGGGTCTAAGAATGTTTGTAATATATGTCAAAAGATTTAGGTTCGGGGCAGCTAGGTGGCGTAGTGGATAAAGCACCGGCCTTGGAGTCAGGAGTACTTGGGTTCAAATCCGGTCTCAGACACTTACAAATTACCTAGCTGTGTGGCCTTGGGCAAGCCACTTAACCCCATTTGCCTTACAAAAAAAAACTAAAAAAAAAAAAAAGATTTAGGTTCAAGATCCATTTAATAGGTATATAACTCTTGCATAAGTTGTGGTATTTCTTTGAACTTCACTTTTCTAATCTACACAATGTACTAGATGATCTCAGAGATTCTTTACAAATCTAACATCATATGATTATATTAACAAATTCTGTATTACTATAGAATTCTTTACATAATTGAGTATACTAGTCACATAAAATTATTTTTCATATATTGTTTGCCTTAATGAGACCTTCTGCTGTAAAATAGTTACTATTATATTAATGTAATTTATATGATCTTTACAGAAAAAATGCAAAAGTTCAGAAAAGGGGTAAAATTAACTTGATTGGACGGTTGCAACTCACCACAGAAAGAATGAGAGAAGAGGAGAATGAAGGAATAGTTCAGCTAAGAATATTAAGAACCCAGGTATGTAATAGGAACAGAAATAACTAAATTTTGAAGAAACTATTTTGGTAGACATCTTTGTTTCCGTCTTGATTTTTATAAAATAACTTTTGTTGTTATTTTTCTTAAGGCCTTAAGTTTCCTGGATAGAGGAATAAAGACGCAGAGCTTGGGAGGGTGCTGACACAGCTAGTGTTTTTCCTTTTTCTGCTGTTCTGCTGAAAAAACCTAATAAATTGAGGAAGGAAGTCATGATAATAGAAATGTTATATTGGTGAATTCTATTAGAAATCTGAGAGAGAAGAAATTTATGCTAAACCTAACAAAAATGTTCTTTAAGGTTTAGCATAAATTCCTTGTCTCTAAGATTCCTAATTTAAAATATATTTCTTCTGGACCTACAAAGGTGACTTGTAGTTGTATGGATCTGTGACTTCATGGGTTTTAGATTCTCCACTACGTATTTTAGCTATCCATACAGATCTTATAATTTGACAGTAATATTTGTGGGATCAAACTATTCAAACTATATTCACTCGTAGGCTATTTAGGTAAAAAAAAAAAATAGGTCTCCCACATAAGCATCAGATTTGTCTTATATCCCCCTGATGACATATCTCATCCTAGATGGTGAAATTTTTAAAAAGCTATGTCTGAAACAATTTTTATTTTCCTTGAGAATGTTCTGCTTTCATTTTTCTTACATCCAAAATGATCCTAATACTTAACTGAGTTTTCTTTCTGTTTTTAGGAGGCTATCATCCAAATAATGAAAATGAGAAAGAAAATTAGTAATGCTCAACTACAAACTGAACTTGTAGAAATTTTGAAAAATATGTTCTTACCACAAAAGAAAATGATAAAAGAGCAAATTGAATGGCTTATAGAGCACAAATATATCAGAAGAGATGAGTCAGATATCAACACTTTCATATACATGGCATAATTTTGAAGACTGGAAGATATGGAAAACCCAGATAGAGGTGTGCTTGGGCAGACAGTTGCAACAGTGTGTGCTGGAGAGTAACTCATTTGGACTTTTATAACGTAAATATCAAAATTCCTGCCTTATCTTACAAAAGGACTGTTTTGCCAATTCATCAACTAGCATGGTGGCATTCCCTTCATGTTGCACACTTTTAACAGCATGCTGTTTTGTGGGGAAACTTGCGTTCATGAAGAGCCCATGTGAGCTTTCTAAAGTTGATTTCATTTTTACCCACCAGGAGGATTACAGGTTTTTAGGAGTGGAGGTGGGGGTAGTATTGGGGAAGGGTATTCTTTTTTTTTCTTTTATTTCCTTTTTTATTTAAAAAATAAACAGTACTTGCACAAGGAATGATCTTTAAATATTCATGCACTGAAGAACTGCTGTTATTTTTGTTCTTTAAAGACAAATAGAACTAGAAACAGCACTTTCAGTTATTTGATCAACAGAGTAATGTACTATCTACCTTTGGTGAGCTGTTTTGTATTACACTGGGAGAAATGTACATCACAGTTTAAAAGATATGTCTTTGTTACAATAACAACTTGTTGACTCAAATAACACTTCAATATGTGGTAATTGAATCATAATGATACACAGATAATATATTTCCAACCTTTAAATCCTGGATTCCCTTAAGAAAGATATCATTCTCTTTGTTTGCTTAAAAAGTGGCATGAATATTTTTATCTCATTGGCCAAGTAGTTTAACAACTTTTTGAAGAAGTGAATGAAATGGTTGCTTCATTTATTTTAAAAAAATGTTGTTACACAGTTATTTTTTAGGGCCTGCAGTAGTAAAATGATATATGTTAAATGTGTTTGGTACAGTTAATATTTGTGATCCAAATATCTGCTACATACAATTAATATTTATGTTTCAGATATCTGATAAGTGCATTAAAAACAATACAAAAACCTCCTATTTGGAATGTGACACATTTACATGATTGATTTTTTTTTTTCATTTTTTTGTATTAGTAACATTTTGTTTTTTACAGCTCAAAATACCTGTTGGGGGGAGGAAGGGAGATAAGGAAGCTACATTTTTTTAAAGACCTGTAAATCACCTTGAGGTGGGAGATATGAGAAGCATCTTCATGGGATGACATAAATGAAGCAGAATTTTTACAACTTTAGTATGAGCACTTGCCAAATATTTAGGCTTACATATGAAAAATTAACATTTCAAGGTGTTCAGATAGCAGCAATTATCTTGTTTCTTTCTGTCAATCAATGCAAAGTAGTAACTTCATGGTTGCTGATACTCTGATGCCCAGAATAATATAGTTCTTTGGACTTGGGAAGATTAGTAATAATTTAAAAAGAAAAAAGGGAAAACATATTCCCCATTGGGAAAGAAAAGCTCAAGTTGGATTTTTATTCTTTGTGGTGCAAGTTTCAATTTTTCTTGCAAATAATTATTTTATATACTGTGTGATATGAAATATCAGAATTTTTCAGAAACTATGATTTTGATGAAAGAGTGGGAAATAAAATGCTGCTGCATTAAAAGGAGTACAGTATTATATAATTAGCAGCATGCGTTCAAGAGCATTTTGTAGACTAAATTCCCAACCCCCA
Source organism: Macrotis lagotis (assembly GCF_037893015.1). Taxonomy (NCBI): domain Eukaryota; kingdom Metazoa; phylum Chordata; class Mammalia; order Peramelemorphia; family Peramelidae; genus Macrotis; species Macrotis lagotis. Next base: position 783,090,388 of record NC_133658.1, read on the forward strand.
AAATGTTACTGAAGGTAGCTGCTTTTAAGGAAAGAAAGTAAATTAAGACTTAGATTAAAGTTTTGCTATTTATATTCTTATGCCTGTTCTGAAGCTCATAGGAAATTGGAATTTTTTGTTTAAAAAGTTAAAATGTTGCAGTTCACTTTTTAAGGTAACTTGGAAGTGTCAAAAATGTTAGCCCAGAAGTGTTCAGAATTGAACTAAAATTAGTGCATATTGTTTTCTACATGAAGGCTAACAATGGATGAAATTTGGGAAAATAAAATTTGTAATAATAATGTGACTTTATATGTAACAAAGCTTTTAATATTGGCACATTTACTTGTAATACAAGAATGCCAGAATAGGAAATAATTGGGTAAAATTGACATGCCACTTGAAAGTTTAAGGTCTTTCTGCCATAATTGTCTTGAGCACTTTTTTAAAGTTCCTAATATTTCTGTCATTTAACTTAAGAATGAGAGCCATGATGTGTTGACCTGTGAGGCAAGCGAAATACAAAGTGGGTAGCTCTAAACCCATAGCAGACTTTTTCTATTAAATTTTGTAAAATTTTGTTTCATAGCTAATTATGTCCTAATTATATTTTGCGCATCCAGCCAGGAACAAATATGGTAGCATTATAGTTATCTTAAATTTTCTGGTACATATACAAAATTAATAACAGATAAGTTATCTAACTACTTTTCAGTGTTTGTGGAAACCATTAATTAACAAGGTGCCTATAACATTGTTTGGTTTTATTTAACTATGTTTTGACTACAAATTTGCTATGTTAAAAAAAAAAAAGAAAAATGACACCAGCAGCTTGCTAAAGATGCAGAATCACGTTTAGCATCCTTCATCAGGTCAGTTTCACCTATATGCACTTAAAGCTAGTGTTATCTGGGTTAGGGGAGATATCTGAAGTAAAGTGTTATTTGTGAGAATGAGTATTCACAGATAAAATGAAAGATGTTCTTCACTTGCAATATGGCAACAGTGCACTTTTAAAGCTTAATTTTAGCTTTGAATATTTATCTCCAAAGACCTAGATTACACAGGTGCTGCATCTGGAAAGTATAGACAAATGTTGCCACATACACTGCCATAGTGAATGGATGTGAGACAAAATTGACCAAATAAAAATGTGACAGCTTGTAAATCACATCTTTAATGAGTTTCAGTGAGAAAATATTACAATTTTTTTCTTTTCCAATGATTTAATGAAGATCTTTATATAAATTCTCAAGTCTTCCATATTTTTCATTATACAGGTGGTCTCCTTCATTTTTGTTGACCCATGTATCTCTTGCTTGTTTTGAGCATGAGCAAAATGTTCCAAAATGAACAAATATTAGCTTTCTTGTTTTCACTTAAAAATGTAAAATTTAGTAGAAATATGATCTGAGTAGTCAGAAAATCTTTTGCATTAGGACGTTATTTTTCCTGTAAAGTGCAAATGTTAACAATTCAATTTGGGCAAGAGATTTACTAGTTTTTCAGAAAGATTTACTAACTTAAACTCAAACTGTGTTTTTTCTATCTTCATGTAAATGACTGGGACGCTATCTTGTAAATTTTTCCAAAGTCATGTTTGTGAAATAAACAATACATGAAAGCTTTCCTGTCATATACATTATATGTAGTCTGGAGTGTTGAAAAAACTTGAGTTCCTAGGTTGTAATCTATCTATGTATGGTATTTACAATATTGAATGTGTGCCACTACATACTGAGATAATAATGCTGTACAATTTTTGAATGGTAGCAGTTTCCGTATGGCAGTCGGCTGAACTATTTTGATGTACTGCTTAATTTTTGAATTTTATTTTTTAAGTTGTATAATTTATTTTCTTGCAAAATAAAAAAAAAATGTAATACAAAGACTTCCTCTTATCCAAGAAATTTGGGTGTCCTATTATGAAATAATTTTTAAACTTGAATAAAATTTCTTGTGCTAGGTTTGTTGTGTTATATATTAAATGAAGTAAAAAACAAACCAAAAAACCCAGAATCATCCTGTAAGAGGGAGAAATATTGTGGCAATGAATCTGTTCATGTTACACATTTTATTTTGAAATAACATCTAGAGGTTAGAATATGTGGTCTTAATACCATTCTCCATCACTCTTTTCAAATGGAAAACAACAGAATCTGCAAACTGTTGACTATTTTAGAGAAAAATTATAGGAGAGAACATTAGAGAGATAGTTGTCAAATATTTTAGAAAGTACTTCAGTTGATCCAACATAGCTTCATCAAAGAACAGGTTAAAATGGACTAATTTCATTTTTTTTTTTTTGATAGTATTAGCAAACAAGTAGATGAGGGAAATGCTGTTAATACAGTTTCAGATTTTGCTAAATCTTTATAAAATCTCAGATTATTCTTGTGAAGAAGATGGAGAATTCAGAATTGGACTGCAATACAGTCATACAGATACAGAATTAGTTGTATGGACAAATTCTAAAAGTAATTTTAATGATTCAGGTGTCTTTTTAACAAGAGGTCTTTCTATTTGGCCCACAGCTGCTAACATATTTATTTATGGCTTGAATAAGGGCATAAATAGTATGTTTGTCACATTTACAGATGACATAGATCTAGATGGGTTGGCTAACCCACTAATAAAGACCCAGAGGAACCTTGACAGACTAGAAGGGTTAGGCTAAACTATATAAGAGGAAATTCAGTAGGGATAAATATTTGTTATATTTGATTATAAAAGTCAACTTCACAGATATCAGGTATGATAGCAATTGTTCTGAAAGGGGACCTTAAAGTTTTGTTGCAAGGTGAATAGATATGAGCAGTGTGATATAGTTACCTGAAATGTAATCTTGGACTTTATTGTTGCTGGTCTGTTGTTTGATCATGTCCAACTTTGTGACCCTCTAGATCATAGTATACCAATACTATCCATTGAATTTTCTTGACAAAGATACTGGAGTGGTGTGTGGCTTCCTTTTCCAGTAAATTAAGACAAGCAGGTTAAATGACTTGCTCAGGATCACACAGCTAGTAAGTGTCTAAGCTTGAATTTGAATTCAGATCTTTATATCCAGAACCAGCACTCAATCTACTATATTGCCTAGCTTCTTCCTAGGGCTTCATTAGAAATGATATGCTTGTGATTTATCTGACAGTTCTCTGTACTTGTCAGACCTCATCTCAAGTTTTGTATTTAATTGAATGACTAGAAAAAGGCAGCCAAGATGATGGAAGCCTCTCTTAAATAAGGATCATTTGAAGGATCTGGGATTGGAGAAATGAAAATTTAGGGAGTATGGGATAGCTTAGAATTTGAAGTTTTCATGGGGAAGAGGAATAAGACTTAATTCTTTTTGGACCCAGATGGCAGAACCAGGAGAAATGAGTAGAAATTACAGAGACAAGCAGAAGCTTGATTTTTATTTGCTCATGATAGTTCCTGTCATTATGCTTTACTCATTGGGCAGTTAGGTGGTTCAGTGGATAGAGCACAGGCCTTGGATTCAGGAAGACGAGAGTTTGGATCTGGCCTCAGACATTTGACTCTTAACTAGCTGTGTGACCTTGGGCAAGTCACTTAACCCTGATTGCCTCACATCCAGGGCCATCTCCAGTTGTCTTGATTCATATCTGGCCACTGGACTCAGGTGGTGCTGGAGAAGAAAGTGAGACTGGTGACTTAGCACAGCACCCCCCCACTCAAATCCAATGACTCTCTACCAGAGATGTGATTAACTAATGGAAGTAAAATTAGCAGGACTCCTTTAGGAGGACTACACTATAAGAGTTCTGCTCACCTCCAAACCGATAATTTTAACTGACTTTAATCAGTCTGGCTCTTTAGTTACAGCTGTATTGTTTTTTCTTCTCTCCTCCCCCTTATCTTGATGTTCTCATCAGTTTAGCTTGTAGGTGTTTGTTCTTTGCTTAATCTCACTACTTCTTTAACTTAACTCCCTTACTTGCTAAATAACTGAATTAATTTGTAATTTTTTAATTAAATTTTATGAATTTTTTGAAATAAAATTTATGCCTTTTATGATTTCCTCACTTAAAAGAAGCAAAAAGTTGTTTCTAGGCTCTCCTACCCTAGCCAACCTCTGGAACCCTATTGCATAGTGATTTTATTTTCTTTTACTATGGTAATGAGTTTGGATAAAATATCTCAAAGCTCCTTGAAAAAAAGTATAATTATAATTTAAGGATGTCTTTTTGGTTTGGTTTTCTTGTTTATGTTTTTTAGCCCTGCCTATGATTTTGACAATGTGGCTATAGATGGTTAATTTCTTCCTATCCTATAATCATAGAGAGTTGGCTTGGGGCAAATGAGAAAATTAAGCAATTTGCTCATGTTGACACACAGCTATGTCTCCTCAAAGGCAGGATTTAAATCTAAGTTTTGTTTTGTTTTGTTTTGTTTGATTTGGAGGATATCCCTCTTGTTGCTCAGTTGTTTGTCATGTCCAATTCTTTGTGACCCAATTTGGGATTTTCTTGGCAGAGATCATGGTGTAGTTTGCCATTTACTTCTCCAGCTCATTTGATAGATGAGGAAACAGGCAAACAGGATTAAGTGACGTGCCTAGGGTCACAAAACTAGTATCTGAGTCTGGCTTTGAACTCTATTCTTCCTGACTGCAGATCTGCTGCTGTAGCCACTATACCACCCAGCTACCCTATCTCGCTTGATATTTGAATAAAGTAAAATTCTGACCTCTGTGTGTGCACCTCCTTTCCTTGTGCATTAGTATGCATGCTGAAGAAAGATGTTAGAGTTTGTGAGAGAAGACTCAGAACAAATGGGGGAAAAAACTTCATGAGAAAGAAAAAAAAATTTAAAAAGTGAAAGTAGTATGTTTTGTTCTGCATTCAGACTCCATAGTTCTTTCTCTGGATGTAGATAGTATTTTCCATCAACAAATCTTTTAGAATTGTCTTTGCTTATTGAGCTTAACTCAGTTCTGCCCTACAGTGATCAAACACAGTTCTGAAAGACTTGTCATGGAAAATGCCATCCACATCCAGAGAAAGAACCTTGGTTATTTTTTTCTCTTTTGTTCTGAGTCTTATTTCACAACATGACTAATATGGAAATATGTTAAACATGATTGTTCATATATACCCTTTATCAGATTACTCATTGTCATAGGAAGGGGAGATGGAAGGGAGAGAGGCAGAAAAATGTGGAACTCAAATTCTTAAAAAAAATCAATGTTGAAAACTATCTTTATATGTAATTGGAAAAATTAAATTATTTTTTAAAAAGAGCTAAGTCTGTTATAGTTGATCATCACACAATGTTGGTATTAAAGTGTTCAGTGTTCTTTTTTTGTTCACTTCACTCAGAATCAGTTCATTTTTTCCAAGTTTTTCCGAAATCTATATACTTAACATTTTCTTGTAAAGCAGTGATATTCCATTATATGCTGCTACAAATATTCTTGTACATGTGGATCTTTTTCCATTTTTTGTGATCTCTTTGTGATATAGACCTAGTAGTAGTATTCTTAGCTTACTTTTTAAAATTATTTCACATAATTCTTTCACATCACATAACTCTTTAACATATACTAAATTCCAACTAAACTAGCCTTTTTTTTTTTTGGCTATTCCCTGAACTCATGCTGTTCCCTACTCTTAGTCCTGTTTCTTTGCACAGCCTGTCTCCAGTATTTGATACACATTCCCTGGGGTTAAAATGACTAAACATAATTCTAAAGGAAACATGATGAAACTGGTTAGAGATTTGATGAACTCCCCATGCTAACTAGGACATTTTTGATATGGTCTATACTGGAATTTGATTATACACAATTGCAACAGAGATCTTTTTCTTGCTTTTTCAATGGGGGAGGGAAGAAGAAGAGTGGAAGCGAGGGAAAATGAATCTTGATATTTATTAAGATAGTCATTTTTATTACCCTGACAAATGTCCATGAGGGCAGGGCAGAAGTTTGATTTTCATTTGTCTATAGTTCCTGCCAATATGCTTTACTCAGAGGACAGTTAGGTGGTGCAGTGGCTATGACACTGGCCTTGGATTCAGGAAGACGAGAGTTTGGATCTGGCCTCAGACATTTGACTCTTAACTAGCTGTGTGACTTTGGGCAAGTCACTTAACCCTGATTGCCTCGCATCCAGGGCCATCTCATCTCCAGTTGTCCTGATTCATATCTGGTCACTGGACTCAGATGACGCTGCAGGAGAAAGTGAGGCTCGTTACTTAGTACAGTAACCCCTCAAACTCAATTCATGTCATGGCATCACCTCCCTGATATCATGGTCTTCTTTGAAAATGGACAAGCATTATTTACTCATAGTGAGCTTAATTAATGCTTATTGAATTGAACAGAAAAATTGACTCTGTTTACCAGAGATGTGATATCTAATGGAAAGGACATCTAGGTGGTGCAGTGGATAGAGCACTTGTCTTGGATTCAGGAGGACAGGAGTTTGAATCCGGCCTCAGACACTTGCCACTTACTAGCTGGGTGGACACTTTGGACAAGTCACTTGACCCTGATGACTCCACATCCAGGGCCATCTCCGGTTGTCCTGATTTATATCTAGCTACTGGACCCAGTTGGCTCTGGAGGAGAAAGCGAGGCTGGTGACCTAGCACAGCACCCCCTTGCTCGAATCCAATTCATGTGCTTGTCATGGCATCACCTTCCTAATGTCATGGTCTTTGAAAATAGAGGACAAAATAGTATGATTATCTAATGGAATTAGAATTAGTAGGACTTTTGCTTACTGGTTGAATGTTAGGAAGGAGAAAGAAAAGTCAGAATTGCAGGTTCTAATCAGGGACATGGTGAATGGTGGTGTCACTGAAAAGGAGCAAATTTTGTAGGCAAGAAAATAAATTTGGTTTTGTGAGGTTAAACTTGAGAGGATGGTAAAATATCCTCATGGAGTTGTTCCTTAGACAATTAGAGATGTGGTCTAGAACACACAAAAGAAATTAGTATTAGAGATAAAGATTGTGAAGTCATCTACATAGAGGTGAGTTGAATCCAGGTAGGTGAATTATATTGCTTAGGGACAGAGTTTATGGAGAAGCAGAAGACCAAGTCAAAGGCAGAAATTTATGGAGAAATCCCACAATATTTGATCAAGGACCTGGTAAAAGAAGAGAATGAAAAGCAGGAATGAACACTATTTAGGAGGTGTAGAAGAATAAATAGTTAAGGAAGAAAAGGTCATCTAAATCTGTCTAAGGTCAATTTAAGTAAAGTGGCTTCTGTGTGGTTTGTTTTAGGATTATTGAGGGCCTAAGATTAGGCAGTTAACAAGGAGCCAATGAAGAAGGAAGAATTAAAGATGCATGGGGGTGAGAGAAGTCAAGATGGCAGAATAACAGAGAGGATAATCTGCTCCCCAGCCAAGCCTCCACAAAAATCAAGAAAAGGTGCTATATTAATTCTGATTGCAAATTCAAGGAAAAGGCACAATGAGACTTTTTTTTTCCCTGCCTTAAGTTAACTTAGGGAGATAGAGGAGAGGTTGGACAAGCAGTACTGGGGACTGAGTCTCAAATTTTTCATATGGAACAATCCAATTCCCAGGGAGTAGGAACGGATGAGATTCAGAACCAAGATAGGAAGAGGTTGCATGGTATCCCTGAACTAGGGGCCTGTGCACATGCCAACTGGAAGCTCTGTCTTCTACCTCTCTGTTCTGGGACACAGATCCAATGTGGACTGAGGGCACCGGCATCTAGGATTGGTAGAAGGGGAGAGGTCACAAGGGTTGTGTTGACCGGGTGCTAACTTGAAGTTGAGAAGCAGACAGTAGCAGTGTTTTTCTAAACCCAGGAACAGAACAAGAATTCATTTCTAGCTTCAAGTCCAGACTGAGGCCTGCAGGTAGAAAAATCAATTAGGAATCCTAATTCTTCCCAATGGGCTAATAAGGGCAGAATACTGCAGCAGTCTATTAAAATGTCCAAATATGGATCAGGAATTTACAAAACTCAGACCAGAAAGACAACATATTTTACTCCACACCACCCAAACATATCACTTTGGGAGCATTGAAAGTTTTTAAGTCCCCAACCTGAGATGTAAATATAGGTGAGAGATGCATAAGGACAAATGTTCAGACCAGACCTTAACCCCACCCCCTGACCAAAATCAAGACTAAGAACAAGCAAATGAAATAGAATCCGTCCAAAAAGGTGATGAGGTAGAAGAAATGACTCTTGTAGAAAACTACAAGCAAAGCCCCAAAAGCTCAACTTGGACATAAAGTCAACTAGAATTCCTGGAAGAGTTAAAGCAAGAAATTTTAAAATGGGGGAAAGTGATTTTAAAATCCAAGTGAGAACAATAGAGAAAATTAAGAAAAGAAATAAGAACTATGAAAGACCTGAATAAGAAAACTGCTCAAACAACAAACTCCCTGAAAATTAAGAATGAACCAAATAGCCAATGATTCTATGAGACAACAAGAATGTTAAAGAAACTGGAAAAAAAATTTTATGTTTCTCATAGAAAAAAACCCCAAAATCTAGAAAACAAATCAAAAACAAAATAAATTAGCATAATTGGGCAACCTGAAAGTCATGACCAAAAGAAACACTGGACAAAATTATTTCAAGATCTCTTAGAATCAGACAGTGAAATGAAAATAGAATTCATCAGTTACCTCCTGAAAGAAAGGTCAAAATGAAAATTAGCAATATTATAGCCTTTATCAGAAGAGTTCAAATTAATGGAGGTTAAATATTGCAGACAACTAGATGGAAAGAATTCAAGCCACAAAGATGCACAGTCAGGATCACACACATAGTAATCATCACCTTGCAGGAGTAAAAAGCTTGGAAAATAATATTCCAGAAGGCAAAAGAGCTAGGCTTACCATCAAGAATAATTTATCCAGCAAAACTGAAGATAATATATTGCAGGAGTATGAGAGTTATGGGGGGAATGAACCCTCAATGAAATGAAGAACTTAACATTTCAGATAAAAAGATCAGAACCTAATACAAAATCAGACATACAGATACAGGAGTTGAGAAGCATAAGGTTAAAAAGAATATTCATAAGGGGTTAAACATAGTTAAACTGTTTACATTCTTATATGGAAAATTAATACATGCATCCCCTTAAAAATCTATCAACATCAGGCATAAAGGAAGTCTAATTAGAAGGCCTGGAATTGGGGGCAGCTAGGTGGCACAGTGGATAGAGCACTGGCCCTGAAGTCAGGAGGACCTGAGTTCAAAATACACCCAAGACACTTAAGAATTACCTAGCTGTGTGACCTCAGGCAAGTCACTTAATCCCATTGCCTTGCAAAAACCAAAAAAAAAAAAAGCCCTGGGATTGGTTCTATTATGTTTTTTTTTCCAGACAATAAAATATCTTTTTTTCTAAATTAAAGGGAATAGTCCTTAAACTTTGTTCAAACTCCACCATTCTTTATCTGGATACATGGTTCTATTATGTTTTGATGATCATAAAAGAAAGATGGGAAGGAGGGAAAGATCACACTGGGAGTGAGAGAGGAAAGAAGAAGAATAATAGAGGAAATTATCTCATGGGAATGGGGAAAAATGGGATACACTTGAACCTTACTAATCCAAACTTATCAACAAAGGAAAGAATACACAAACACAAAAACTTAACAGGGAGATGAGGGAAAGTGAGACTGGGGGGGAAATAAAAGAAAAGGTAGATTAAGGGATGAATTAGAAGCAAAATAAACCCTTAAAGAATTGATAGGAAACAAGAAAATTTCAGTGAAAAGAGGGAAATGAACAATTGACAATCAGAATTGAATGAGGTAAACTTACCCATAAGACAGAAGAGAATGACAAAATGGATTAAAAAACTAATAAGATTGTTTATAAGTAACACAATTGCAATAGAAAGACACAAAAAGAATTAAGTAACCAAACTGGAGCAGAATCTATTATCATGATTACCAATCATGATCTCGGACAAAGCAACAACAAAAATAGACCTAATTAAAATAATAAACAAGGAAGCTACGTTTTGCTGAAAGGTACCATTAATAATAAATTGATAGCAATACTAAATATATACACCAAATTGCATGACATTCAAATCTTAAAGGAAATTAAGTTAGGTACAGGGAGAAATAGCAAATAAATTATAATGTGGAACTTCAGTTTATACTCTCAGACCTAAAATAATTCTAACAAAAAAATGGAAGTACCTGAAAAGGATTTTAGAAAAGTTAAATCTCTGGAGAATGGGAAGGAATGGAAATGAAATGGTACCAAAAAGAATATAACTATTTCTTAATATATATATAGCACCTTCATAAAAACTGGCCATGTATCAGGTATAAAAATCTCACAGAGAACAGAAATAATAAATGAATCTTTTATGTTCCATAATGCAATAAACATTACATTCAATAAAAAGCCTTTGAAGCAAAGATTAAAAAACAATTAGAAACTAAATAATCCTAAAGAATGAGTAAGTTAAAGAACAAACCTTAGAAACAATATTTTCATTAAAGGTGATGACATCAGGGTGGCTAGGTGGCGAAGTGGATAAAGCACCGGGGAGTCAGGAGTACCTGGGTTCAAATCCCATCTCAGACACTTAATAATTACCTAGCTGTGTGGCCTTGGGTAAGCCATTTAACCCCATTTGCCTTGCAAAAACCTAAAAAAAAAAAAAAAAGATGATGACATCAGTGTGAGACAATATACTGAACATCTAGCAATTCAGCCAAAACATTACTTAGGGACTCCTTTCATGACATAGCTATAATACTGATGCCTACATTGGGGTAATCAAAACGGAAATCTGACCAATATCTTTAATGTATATTGGTCCAAAAAAGTAAATAAAATACAAGGAAAATATAAAATCACAAAGATAATGCACTATTACATATGCATATATATGTATATATATATATATGCTTTCATCAATAAAAGTGAAAAAGAGCAGATCAGTGGCCATGCAACTCCAAAACAGTAGAAAATAAATTTTAAAAATTTTAAATAAAATAAAAACCCTGAAAAATCAAAGGAAATTGGAAGGAAAAAGAAAACAGGAAATCATTAAGTAAAACTACAAGCTACTCTTTTTTTTTTTGCAGGGGGAGAGAATGAAATAGATTTGTTAACTTGAAAACCAGATTACTAGTATCAACCAATGAAGAAGAAAAGTAAAAAAATTGAAGCTTTTTTGAGCCATCTATTATACCCCACAAAAAAAATCTAAATGAAATGGTTGGATATTTTTTAAAATATCAGTCGCTCATATTAACAGAGCAAGAAAGAGTACCTAATACTATCTTTGAAAAAAATTAAACAAGCCATAAATGAACTCCCAAAGAAAAGAAACCCAAGTCCAGATGGATTGACAAATGAATTCTATCAAATATTTAGAGAATAATTTCCATTGGAAAAAATAAGATCCTACCAAATTCTTTTTATGACAAAAATATAATCCTGATGCCTAAATGGGGGATAGTCAAACCAGTAAACTGACCAATATCCCTGATGTATATTGATCCAAAAAAAATTTGACCAAAATATAAGGGAAATACAATAGCACAAAAATTACACACTATAAGATTAGATTTATACATAGAATGTGGGTCTGATTCAATACTTGGGGGGGGTAACTCATTATTTTAAAAGAAAAATGATAATATTATTTTATTAGCATAGAAATAGGTTTGATAGGATGCAGCACTCATTTCTAATAAGACACTGTAAAAATTAGGAATAAATTGAACTTGATTCAAAACGATAAGTAGTATCTAAAACCAAGAGTCAGCATCTGAGTTTTGATGCAGATGTTTTCAGCTCTTTGTAGGCTCCAGCAACAGGGACAATCGTTGTGGGTAGGCTGACTTCTACATGGCATGTATCATACAGAAAAGAAACATAATACATGTTTATTGTTAACTAAACTAAACTAAAAAGATTTTAAACTTTGATCTATTGAGAATACTACTAGTTCTATAGCCATAAAGAAATCAAAGGAAAAGGAAAATGGACCATATATAAAATATAACAACTCTTTTCATAGTGACAAAAAAAATGGAAACTGGGGAGGATGCACATCAATTATAACATGCCTAATCAAGTTATGAGAGTTGATGGTTTAGAGAATACAAATTTCTTCTCTCTCCTTCCTCCCTTCCTTTCTTTTCTTTCAATCTTCCCTTCATCCATCCCTTCATTCTTTCCTTCCTCCTTCTTTCCCTTGCCTCCCCTTCTACCTTCTTTCCTCCCTCTCTTCAAACAGGGAGTCACTTTTGTCAAGGGGGGGGGGGTCTAAGTCAAGCAATATAACAATCCCCATACTTTTGGAATTGTGTTTGGTCATTACTACAATCAGAGTTCCCAGGTATTTCCATTTTTTTTGGTCTTTGCCATATTGTTTTCCTTATATAAACTGTGCTCCTAAGGAAGGAAGGAAGGGAGGGAGGGAGAGAGGAAGGAAGGAAGGAAGGAAGGAAGGAAGGAAGGAAGGAAGGAAGGAAGGAAGGAAGGAAGGAAGGAAGGAAGGAAAAGAAAAGATTTCTTTTTTTCCTCAAGAGGAAAATGGGAAATAAAGCAAAGACTATGGGAGGGGAGAATTAAGAGGATGGCAGATTAAAAGAGGGATTTGTTCTAAACATAATAAACTCTTAGAATGTTCAAAATATTAATTCATACCTTTTTTGTGGTAACAAAGAATTGGAAACTGAGTTGCTGATTTCAATAGCTGAACAAATTCCAGTGTGTAATGTGATGGAATACTTTGTTCTTTTAGAAGGAAAACCATAAGTAAAACAAAAATTTGAAAGACCTGGGTTGAGCTGCCCCCAAATTCTTCAGTTTTAAAGAATTATTTTTGCTATAAGGGTTGATTAAGAAATGTAAGTTTGGTTTCCAGACAAGATGGCGGAGAGAAGACAGGCACAGTTCTAAAGTCTCCTGATCTCTTCCCCATCTATCACATGAAACAAACCTCTTAAAAGAAATCCGAACCAGGAAACCCAGAAAGAAAAGCCAGGAGAGGAACATCTACCTCAGGATTTGTCTCCAGCAGCAGCCTTGGCTGAGTACCAGCAGGTGAGTCTGGGCTCCAAGGGAGGATCAGCCCAGGATCAGCCAGATTAACAGCTGAATTGGAACCAGGAGTCTGAGGGCCTGAGAGCCGGACCTGCTGGATCAGCAGTGGGGCTGGATGAAAGGGGCTTGGGTCCGCGGGGAAGCAGAGGCACTGGTGTTGCTGCTGTCCCCTTGGAGCTTAGGGACCAGGCTGGGGAAAGAGTTCTGGTGCAGGAGAACGGCAGACACCATCCCTGGGCTCCTCTGGTCTGAGAAACTCTGAGCCCTTGCCTCCATTGCACTGAGGCCTCTTCTCAAACAAATGCAAATTACTTCTGCCTCAGGCCCAGGTGTGTGAGCCGAAGAACCAGCCCAGCTGAGGAATGACCTCAGGCCAGGGTAAAGCCCACCATTGATTGAAGGCAAAAGAATTCAATAGGTCCAATTCCTACCCTCAAGCAAAGGGAGAAAGCCTCTCAACCAAGGTCACAGACACTCCAGAGAAAGCAACCAAAACCTCCTACTGGCCAGCCAGAGAAACTGCACTCAGTAAAGCCTTTGGCAATCCCAAGCCCAGGTGAACCAGCCCCCCCCCCCCAACTCAAGGTCTTAGCATAATTAAGAAGGGTCAGCGGAAAGGTGGATCCATAGAAAAATTCCTGGAAGGGAAAGACCCCAACTCGGAGAGACCTGGAACCTCTGAGGAGAATACAATCTGGTCTCCAGCACAGAAAGACTTCCTTGAAGAAATAAGGAAGGAGCTTAAAATTTGGGAGAGACAATTCATTGCAACAAGAAAACAAAACCTTAGAAAGTACAATTGGACAAACATAAAAGGAGAATAAATCTCTCAGATCCTCAAATGAGCAAATGCAAAAAGAAATTAATTCTCTCAAAACCTCAATTGGTCAAATGGAAAGCTCTTTCAAAAGTGGAATTGACCAATTGGAAAAGGAATTGCAAAAGGTTAATGAAGAAAACTCCTCCCCCAAAAAAAGAACGGAGTCTACAGAAACTAATGACTCCATGAGACAGCAAGAGTCAGTTAAACAAAATCAAAAAATAGAAAAAATAGAAGCAAATGTAAAATACCTCATCAACAAACCCACTTACCTTGAGAATAGATCGAGGAGGGGCAACCTGAAAATTATAGGACTTCCTGAAAACATTGAAGAGAAAAAAAGCCTGGACTTAATATTACAGGATCTAGTGATGGAAAACTGCCCTGATATCATGGAATCAGAGGGCAAAGTAGTTATTGAAAGAGTGCCTTGATCCCCACCAGAAAAAGATCCTAAAATGAAAACACCAAGGAATGTTGGAGCCAAACTGCAGAACTATCAGATAAAAGAGAAAATCCTGCAAGCAGCCGGAAAGAAACAATTTAAATATCAAGGAGCCACAGTAAGGATCATGCAGGACCTGGCTGCATCAACTTTAAGGGATTGAAAGGCCTGGAATGAGATATTTTGGAGAGCACGGGAGCTTGGAATGCAGCCAAGAATCTACTTTCCTGCAAAGCTGAGCCTTCTCCTCCAGGGAAAAAGATGGACATTTAACAAAATGGAAGAATTCCAAAAATTTCTCATGAAAAGACCAGAGCTAAACAGAAAATTTGGACATCAAACAGGAGGTTCAAGAGACACATGAAAAGGTAAAAAAAAAAAAGGGGGAGTGGTAAAAGGAAAAAAATGCAATCCAGTAAGTTGAAACTGGCTATATCCCAGCATGGGGGTGGGGGAGAGAGACTCTCATAAATCCTGAGAAATGTAACTCTAACAGAGAGAATATACCTAGCCATAAATGATGTACATCCATGACCTATCCATGAGACTGCTATCTAATAGGATGTAACTGGCTTTAACCCCATTTGGGAGAAAGACTCTAATAACTCTCAGGAATTTTGACTCTATTCAATAGAATATACTGAACTAGAAGGGACAGACACTCAGAATTTTCTATGACCTAGATAGAATGATCTAAAAAAAATACGCTACCTCCCTAAAAAGGGGGAAAGGAAAGAGATGGGACGAGGGAGGGGACTGAATGGGACAAATCTCATTACACTAAGAGGGACCAAAAAAACCTATGGTAATAGAGGGGAAGAAGGGAGCAGAGGAGAAACACCTGAATCTTCTTCTCATTAGACTTGGCTTAAAGTCAACCTACACATACTCAGTTAACTTATAAAACTTCTAACCTTTCAAGTATTAAAAGGGGAAAGCGGGGGACAGAGAAAGGGAAGGGGAGTGGGGGGAAATAAGGGGAAATAACAAAAGGAAGGGAAGAGAAAAAGGGAAAGGGGAAAGAAAGGGGAGGGTGTGATATAGGAGGGCAAACACACTGAAGTAGTTGGTATTCAAAAACAAAATACTGGGGGAATATGGATAAAAGGGGGGAAGGGGGAAATACAAACAGAGGGAAGATAGCACAGAGGGCAATAAAGAATTAGTAATCATAACCTTGAATGTGAATAGGATGAACTCTCCCTTAAAATGTAAGCAAATAGCAGAGTGGATTAAAAACCAGAATCCTACAATATGCTGCTTACAAGAAACTCATTTGAAGCAGAGAGATACATATAGAGTAAAGGTAAAAGGTTGGAGCATTGCTCCAGCTGAGGTAAAAAAAGCAGGGGTAGCAATCCTTATCTCAGACAAAGCAGCAGCAAAAATAGATAGTGTTAAAAGGGATAAGGAAGGAAACTTTATCCTCCTAAAAGGTACCATAGACAATAAAGTCATTTCAATATTGAATATATATGCACCCATTTGGACAGCACCCAAATTCTTAGAGGAGAAGCTCAAAGAATTACAGGAAGACATAGACAGAAAAACTCTACTAGTGGGAGACCTCAACCTCCCGCTATCAGATCTAGATAAATCAAATTATAAAACAAACAAGAAAGAAATTAGGGAGGTAAATAGATTGTTAGAAAAATTAGATATGGTAGACTTATGGAGGAAACTGAATGGGGATAGAAAGGAATATACCTTTTTCTCAGCAGTACATGGAATTTATACAAAATTGACTATGTACTAGGACATAAAAACCTAATGATCAACTGCAGAAAGGCATAAATAGTGAATACATCTTTCTCAGATCACAATGCAATAAAAGTCATATGCGATACTGGGCCAAGGAGATATAGACCCAGAGCAAATTGGAAACTGAATAACCTCATTTTAAAAAATGAGTGGACCAAAAACCAAATTATAGAAAGAATTAACCATTTTATCCTAGATAATGATAATAATGAAACAACATACCAAAATGTATGGGATTCATTCAAAGCAACTCTCAGAGGATATATTATAGCTCTAAATGCTTATATGAATAAATTGGAGAAAGAGGAAATCAATGAACTAAACATGCAACTAAAAAAATTAGAGAAAGAACAAATAAAAAATCACCAATCAAATACCAAATTAGAAATTCTAAAAATTAAAGGAGAAATTAATAAACTAGAAAGCAAAACAATTATTGAATTAATAAATAAAACCAAAAGTTGGTATTATAAAAAAAAAGCAATAAAATTGATAAACCTCTGGTCAATTTGATTAAAAAAAAGAAAGAAGAAAACCAAATTGCTAGTATTATAAATGAAAAAGGTGAACTCACCACCAATGAGGAGGAAATTAAAGTAATAATTTGAAATTATTTTGCCCAACTCTATGCCAATAAATTTGATAATCTAAGTGAAATGGATGAATATTTACAAAAATATAAGTTGCCCAGGTTAAATGAAGAAGAGTTTAAATACCTGAACAACCCTATCTTAGAAAAAGAAATTCAACAAGCCATTAGTGAACTCCCTAAAAAAAAAAATCTCCAGGGCCTGATGGATTCACAAGTGAATTCTGCCAAACATTTAAGGAACAATTGGTTCCAATCCTATATAAACTCTTTGAAAAAATAGGGAAATATGGAACTCTGCCTAACTCTTTCTATGAAACCAATATGGTACTGTTACCTAAACTAGGAATAGTTAAAACAGAGAAAGAAAATTATAGACCTATTTCCCTGATGAATATAGACGCAAAAATCCTAAATAAAATCTTAGCAAAACGACTACAACAAGTCATCACTAGGATAATACATTATGATCAAGTAGGATTTATTCCAGGAATGTAGGGATGGTTCAATATTAGGAAAACTGTTAGCATACTCAATTATATCAACAGCAAACCTATCAGAAATCATATGATCATATCAATAGATGCTGAAAAAGCTTTTGATAAAATACAGCATCCATTCCTATTAAAAACACTAGAGAGTGTAGGAATAAATGGACTGTTCCTTAAAATAATTAGCAGTATCTATCTGAAACCATCAACAAGCATTATATTCAATGGGGAGAGGCTAGAGGCATTCGCAATAAGATCAGGAGTGAAACAAGGGTGCCCATTATCACCACTACTATTCAATATTGTATTAGAAATGTTAGCATCAGCAATTAGAGAAGAAAAAGAAATTGAAGGAATTAGAATTGGGAAGGAAGAGACAAAACTCTCACTCTTCGCAGATGACATGATGGTCTACCTAGAGAATCCCAAGAAATCATCTAAAAAACTATTGGAAACAATTAGCAATTTTAGCAAAGTTGCAGGTTATAAAATAAACCCTCATAAATCCTCAACTTTTCTATATATGTCTAGCAAGAAACAGCAGGGAGAGCTAGAAAGAGAAATCCCATTCAAAGGAACCTCAGACAGTGTAAAGTATTTGGGAGTCTATTTGCCAAGACAGATTCAGAATCTTTTTGAAAACAATTATAAAACACTTCTCACACAAATTAAATTAGATTTAAATAACTGGGCAAATATCAACTGCTCATGGATAGGGAGAGCTAATATAATAAAAATGACAATTCTACCAAAGCTAAACTACCTATTTAGTGCCCTACCAATCAAAATTCCAAAAAATTATTTAACGAGTGAGAAAAAATTGTAAGTAAATTCATATGGAGAAATAAAAAGTCAAGAATTGCCAGGAGCTTAATGAAAAAAAGTGCAAAACAAGGTGGCTTAGCCCTACCTGATCTAAAATTATATTATAAAGCATCAGTCATCAAAAATGTTTGGTATTGGGTAAGAAATAGAGTGGTGGACCAGTGGAATAGACTAGGTGTAAAAGCAGGAGAGGATTATACTAATCTGCTCTTTGATAAACCCAAAGAGTCCAGCCATTGGGATAAAAAACTCCCTCTTTGATAAAAATTGCTGGGATAATTGGAAGTTAGTATGGAAGAAATTTAGATTAGACCAACACCTCACACCCTTTACCAAGATAAGATCCAAATGGTTACAGGACATAGACATAAAAAACAATACTATAAGCAAATTAGAAGATCAAGGACTAGTCTACCTGTCAGATCTATGGAAAGGGGAACAGTTTATGACTAAGGAAGAGTTGGAGAACATCACTAAAAACCAATTAGATGATTTCAGTTACATTAAATTAAAAAGCTTTTGCACAGATAAAACCAATGTAATCAAGATCAGAAGAAAAGTAGTAAATTGGGAAATAATCTTTACAATTAATGATTCTGACAAAGGACTCATTTCTAAAATATACAGAGAACTGAGTCATATTTTTAAAACAAAAAGCCATTCCCCAATTGACAAATGGTCAAAGGATATGCAAAGGCAATTTACAGATGAGGAGATCAAAGCAATCCATAGCCATATGAAAAAATGCTCTAAATCATTAATTATTAGAGAAATGCAAATTAAAGCTTCGTTGAGGTACCACCTCACACCTCTCAGATTGGCCAGTATGACCAGGAAGGATAATGATCATTGTTGGAAGGGATGTGGGAAATCTGGGACACTATTACACTGTTGGTGGAGCTGTGAACTCATCCAACCCTTCTGGAGAGCTATTTGGAACTATGCCCAAAGGGCAACAAAAATGTGCATACCCTTTGACCCAGCAATACCACTGCTGGGTCTATACCCTGAAGAGATGAGGGAAAAGGGTAAAAACATTACTTGTACAAAAATATTTATAGCAGCCCTGTTTTTGGTGGCAAAGAATTGGAAATCCAGTAAATGTTCTTCAATTGGGGAATGGCTTAGCAAACTGTGGTATATGTATGTCATGGAACACTATTGTTCTATTAGAAACCAGGAGGGACAGGATTTTAGGGAAACCTGGAGGGATTTGCATGAACTGATGCTGAGTGAGATGAGCAGAACCAGAAAAACATTGTACACCCTAACAGCAACATGGGAGTGATGTTCAACCTTGAAGGACTTGCTCATTCCATCAGTGCAACAATTGGGAACAATTTTGGGCTGTCTGCAAAGGAGAGTACCATCTGTATCCAGATAAGGAGCTGTGGAGTTTGAACAAAGTACAAGGACTATTCCCTTTAATTTGGAAAAAAAAAACCAGATATTTTATTGTCTGATCTTGGTACCTCTGAGAATTCTGTTCTCTTTAAGGATATGATTTCTCTCTCATCACACCCAATTTGGATCAAGGTACAACATGGAAACAAAGTAAAGACTGACAGAGAGCTATCTGTGGGGTGGGGGTGGGGAGAGGGAAGCAAGATTGGGGGAAAATTGTAAAACTCAAATAATATCTTTAATAAAAATAAAAAAAGAAATGTAAGTTTGGGGGCAGCTAAGTGGCACAGTGAATAGAGCATCAGTCCTAGAGTCAGGAGTACCTGAGTTCAGATCCGACCTCAGACACTTAATAATTCCCTAGCTGTGTGGCCTTGGGCAAGTCACTTTACCCCATTGCCTTGCAAAAAACTAAAAAAAAAAGTAAGTCTGGAGCTTAATAGTTATTATGATACATTCACTATTTATGTGAATTTATGGCTATCATATATTAGATACTAATAACTGCCTTTTAAATCAGGATAAGTTTTTAAGCTGTTCTTGAGAAAGAGACACACTAGTAGAGAGGAATGTTAAGCAAAAAATCTTGATGATTTTTAGAAGGCTTAATAAATTTTATTTTTTAGTCAATTTATTACAACAACTTGAAAAGATTGACAACAACTTTGTCCAGTCCTATTGTGATCAGTGAGATTTTGTTGCTTTAATTGAAACCTTTTTTGAGTTTGGTTTGAGCTTGTTTTGTTTGGCTCTTTTTACCAATTTTTACCAAATTTACCAATTTAACAATTTCCTTGCAAACAAAACTAGCTAGAGTCAAACCTAAATAACCACTTCAAGAAAACCATCAGTACTTCAATAGGAGTGATATCTGAATTCTAAAGTCAGTGGATATGTGTTCCTGGGAATAAAATTGGGAGGGTGACCTTGGGAAGAATAAGGTTTTACTCTCTTAATTCATTTTCCCATACAAGAAATCTGTGCACCTGGTTCCATACATTTGGCTTCCTTATGGTTCTTGTCCTTCATTATCAGAGAAGCCCGAAATAACATCACTATGTTTGAAATAAATTACAGTGTGTCTGACTGTGACTAAACAATTCAATATGAACCTGGAATGCTCTACCACAAATTAGGCACAAATGGTCCATGTGAACACCTGGGGTGGGTATTCTAAACTTATGTATGTCATGTTTCTTTTAAGCTGCTTCAATTCTGCCCTTCTCATAGCAAACAGCCCTCTCACTGATGAGGGCATGCTATGCTGGGTGGTCCTGTGCCAGAGTCTCCCATGCTGGACAATTAATTCTAAATTTCTTTAGAGAGATATTCAGGGTGACTTGGTATCACTTCTTCTGACCCCCTTGTGTGCATTTGTCCAGTGTGAGTTTTCCATAAAGTAGTCTTTTTTTTTTTTTTGGCAAGCGTATGTCTGACATTCTAACAACATGACCAGCCCATTGTAGTTGAACTCTGTAGGAATGTTGGAATACTGGGTAGGTTATCTTGAGAAAAGACCTCAGAATCTGGTATCTTCTCCTGTCAGGTGGTCTTCAGATGGGTGATGTCTTTTGATGCCTGTGTAAATTGGAATTTAGTGAGGTAGAGTTGAACGAAATCATTCACCTGACTCTCTCTTCCAAAGTCATCAAGATCCAATGTGGCAAGACAGAGTCAGGACAACTGGTGAAGGCACTACATGCAGTGGATGACCTTGGAATCTTCGATGTCTAACCAAGCTCTAAGCACCCACAAGCTGGCTTCATAGCCATTGGAATGAAGTGTTCTTATTCACCCATTCCACCAGTGAAAGACTTCACACTCACTGATGAGTTTGAGACCCTTGTTTAACCTCAATTTGGTTTCTTATAGTTATTCTGTGGCTTGGGATGCAGGCTTTAGGACCAATTTGATGTGTTATATTCATTCAGTTCCATAGCAAACATCTCCAACTAGAGCAAGATAAATTGTGATTTAAAAAAAAAAATGATTCTCTTACTGTTTTCAATCTGAGATTCTTCTCAGTGATTTGTGATCCTTAATACCTGAATTTGCCTAATGCTATGACAGAACTTGCTGTAACCATTATGGAATCACAACTGAATCTGATTCCAAGTATGATTATCAAGATAAACTGAAGCTGAAATTCTCATGGGGAAAGTTAGAACTGCGCTTGGCATGGGCTTAGGTAGGATTTGTATGATTTGATTCCCCCAAAATGACATTTCCTCTTGAATGGAAAGTATTCCATTATTTAAGCCTGGTTTAATGCAATTGACTCTCTATATGATTCTTGAGATTGATATGAAGTTAGGAGAACATTTTCCCTTTCTAAAGCAATGACCCTAAATTATTCTTATATGTCAAATTTCATTATGTCAGGTGATCGGTATGAATTCAATTACATCTGAATTACTTCAATAAGATGGAAGTATTAGATTTGAACTATTTAAACTAGAATTTTAGTCTTTCTATATCCTAAACAACTAAGTAGATAAGTATTTGACTTACCATCTGCCTGTTACTAGAAGTATATTTGTGTATAAAATAAAGTTCTTAAGAATATTTCACAATAAGGTCAGAATAATTGGGTATTGATGCAACAGTTTATGAGACCAAGTTGTTATATAAATAATTATTAAAACTAAATCAGGGGCCAGCTAGGTGGCATAGTGGATAAAGCACCAGCCCTGGAGTCAGGAGTACCTGGGTTCAAATCTGGTCTCAGACACTTAATAATTACCTAGTTGTGTGGCCTTGGGCAAGCCACTTAACCCCATTTGCCTTGCAAAAACCTAAAAAAAAGACAGAAACATTTTCATATTTATTTTAAAGAAAACAAATATTTTAAAGAAAATAAAGAGTCATTTAAGAAATGCTGTATGTTACCTAAAGGGAAAAATCAATTTTATTTGAGTTTATTATTTAATTTGGAATTACTACCTGGGTATTTAGCATATCTTGAGGTACAAACCTATTTTATTATAAGCAATTTTGATATTTATTGTTCTGAAATCAATTATTCAATACAATTTGTTACAATTACTAACTTTTAATTTGATTGTGAATTAATGGTCATTTTCTTATAAAAAGTGTTCTGTTATCATTAGTTCCTTAGCAGAATCTCATCCTCCTGAGGGTTGAATGAGCAGCTAAAAGTGAATAATTAAAAAGTAATAAATAAAATTTTGTTTTTGGTGAAATTTTGTTAAAAAAACACAAGATCACATATGTATATATGCCAAAACTAGGAATTGAGTTCAGAATTTTCTGATTTTTCAGTTTGTATTTGAATTTTCTAAATATACCAATATGACAATTTGCTAACCTACCTCACAAGGCAAAAATATAGGTGAAAAACTAAAGTTTCTTCTTGTTCTGGAACTTGAATCTCAGGAGAAAAATGAAAGAGATGAACACTAGAATAATGGTGCTCCCCAAAAGAATAACTATAAGAAGCCAAACTGAGGTTAAACAAGGGTCTTAAACTCAGCGGTAAGTGTGAAGTCTTTCACTGGTGGATAACACTTCATTCCAATGGTTTAATGATGGTGTAGTCTATACCAATTTTAGAGGCATCTTTTTTAGCCTTAGCCTATATAACTATGTTGGCAGATTATCAGATTTTATAACTAAAAGTTCTCCTTCTACAAGTCAGATCCTCATAAATTTTTTTTTAGTTCTCCCTTTAGCCTATTGCTGGTGATATCCAAATACCTGGTTTAGGAAAGGAGTAAGGAATATAGAAAAATATAAAATATATACATAAAGTTTCTAATTTGATGTTCTTATTAGGTATGAGCTAACTTTCACTGCCTGATCTAGTTAATTGCAAATTTGAATATTATAACAAATTTGAATTGTATTAAGATCATATTTTGTAAGAAATTTTAATAGAAGAAGGGATCCTGGAGAAGCAAATTCATTAGAAGCAAATTCACTAGTAACATGCAAGTCCCACTCATTCCAGAAGGTCAGAGGATCAGAGAACTGTATTAGATGTTTTGAGAAACCAGAAAGCAATATGAAATGAAATGTCTGGATCTTAAGATATGATGGATCAATGAAATGGCCCTTATCCTTTTACTTTTTCCTTCTGTGCTTCTATTCTGTATAATACCTATTTGTTTGTTGAAGAGTGCCCCCCCTCAAAGCTCCTATCAATGCCTCAGTCAATCCCTCTTCCTTTTCCCCACATTATTGAGTGTTATACCAATTAGCGATACATTGAGAAGAGTGTGTTTCTCAGAATCAGAGAGGGAAATGACAAAAAATTGTTACTATTGAAGATAATATGAACTGTCACAGGCTCCCGAGCTTAATTATCCTAGTAATGTCAGAATTCCAGTAAGACAAGGTTAGGGAACCTCTGACCTGTGGGTTGTATTGGTCTGGTATTACCAAGGCAATGCAGGCAGTGGGGGTAGAGGCAGGGGTTGAAATTCAATAAATCTAGTTGCCTTTTAGGGATGAATTAATGAAATGTTTAACCAAATATAGCCCAGGAATGACCTTAAAATATCCAAATGGCCCCTGGCATATAAAGAGGTGCCCACTTCTGCCTTAAGAGAATTAGGTTGAGCTGAGCTCAGCAACACTAGCTAGAGCCAGACCTGCTCCCAAACGTAGCAGCTGATTTTCTTACCCTTCTGTTGGGATTCATGGCATGAAGGACAAAGTCAGAATGAAGTGGTTTTCTTTGCTGTGATTGCAAGGCTGACTGGCATCTCATGTGACCTGGCCTTTCTACCTCATACTATCTTTTCCCCCTCTTAAAACTATAGAGAATCTTTTTTGTGAGTCTCTCAATTGGGCTTTGCATTCAGGGGGAAATCCTCCAAGTATTATCTCAGTTAAAAACACTTTATTCCTAAACTCATGACTTTGATTTGTTTCAGAGTCACACTTATTAGAAGAATGCCTTGAAATACTGAAAAGGAAAAGAACTGGGTTTGTGGCTGAAAATATCATTCCTAGAAAAGTTAAACATAATCTTGAATGAAAAATAAAGGACATTTAACAAATTGCTGCAAAAAGACCTGAACTTGGGGCAGCTAGGTGGTGCAGTGGATAGAGCACCGGCCCTGGAGTCAGGAGTACCTGAGTTCAAATCCAGCCTCAGACACTTAATAATTACCTAGCTGTGTGGCTTTGGGCAAGCCACTTAACCCCATTGCCTTGCAAAAACCCCCCAAAAAAAGAAAAAGAAAAAAAAAGACCTGAACTTATTAGAAAATTTGGCATAAAAAGCTAAGAGATATATAAGGTAAACATCAAAGAATAATTACAAGGGGACTCAATAAGGACAAATTGTTGATTATCTCTACATGGAAAAGTAAACCATATGTCCAAGATTATTAGTAATTGGGTAGTTTGAAAGGAAGATGGGGGGGTAGAGCTGAGTAGTATGGGATTCTTAAAAGTAAAATGGTCTAAGATTATATTAAAAAAGGGTATCATCTTATACAAATGAGATGTGAGAATTGATACAGAGGAATTAGATGGGGAAGAGTCCATAGTTCTGGAAACTTGTACATATATAGACACACAAGGCTATAAAATTCTAAATTCTGTAAGATAAGAGAAGGGAAAGAGTAATGGGTTAGAGGGTATGGGGATATAGAATGAAAGTATATAGAAAGGTATTTAAAGTGTATAGATTAATAGGGAGGGGTATATAGAAGGGTAAGTGAGGAATTCTTTGAAGGGCGGTTGATTTAGGAAAACAAGGCAGAAGTAATAGAAATAAGTAGAGGAGGGAGGAGGAGTCGTGGCTTTCAGGAAATGTTATATAAATGATACACAAGAGCCAAATATCTATGAATATGCATGTATGTGTATATATATCCATATTTCTATGTGTGTGTGTATATATATATATATCGAATGTATATGCGAGTGTGTATATATGTCTATATATTTATGTCATTTATGTATATATTTATGTATATGCATATATATATATATATATATGTCTGTGTCTATATTCATACTTAATTTTAGTCTTCCTGGCAGAGAACGAGAAAATCTACAAGGAAACAAAAAAAATGAACACTGCATAATATGATATAGGCTTTCTTGAAATCGAAATTTATTGCTTTATCTGATAAATCCTCTCATGTTTTGCGGCGCCCGTGACAATGTTTTTTTTATTATGTTAAAAATTAACATTAAAAAGAAGAAAGCCTCGGTTTGGAGGCGCAGCGCCGGTGCCAGTCTCCACTCCGGGGTTCCTCGGCCCGTCCCCCTCCCTTCTCCCGTTAGGCTTCCTGACCGAGGCCCCACACTTCCGTTTTATGGCTCGCAGCCAATGGCGTCTCCTCTCCTGGGAGCCGCGCTTCTATTGGTGGAGGCGGGGGGTGTGGCAGGCTTTCCCCTTGGCGGTAAAAGAGCTGGTTCCGGGACAGGTCAGCAGACGTTTGCCCGGGCCCGGTGGCTCCGGCTTGGGGAGGTCGTCGGCACGTGACCCCGGGGCGGGTCGCCGCCATAAGCGCGAGCCATGGCGACGTGGGCGCTTCTCTCGGGCCGGGGGTCCCCCGCGGCCGGCCCCGCCCTCCGGAAGCTGCTGCGGGTGAGGAGCCCCCGGGGCCCCGCGGGGCCGGGCGGATGGAGGAGGAAGGCGGGAGGCGGAACCGGGGGCTGGCGCTGGGGGCCGGGGGCGGGGGACCGGGCCCCGCGGGGTCACCGCTCTGCGCCCCGAGGGAAAGGGATCAGAAAAAACACTCTTGAATTTGACCTTAATTACCCGTCTAAGGTGTTTGATTTTTCTTTTTTGGTAGTCATTTGGGGAAAGATGTTCACAGTAGAAAAGGGGGTTTGAAAATTTTTAAACCAGGAGTGATATGATATGTTATGAAAATGCAGCATCTTTAGAAGTTATTTTCTAAGATGCCTTCTATCCATAAATCCATCATTCAAAATTCCTTGAAAAAGATAATAGAAATAACCTTGTTCATAAGCATTTGGGTGACGTAAAATAGGGAAACAGATGCTGCACAAAATTGTTGACCAATATAATGGAGGAATTATGTAAATTACAGTCGTAGTTGTTGAAAGATTTCCACATGAAGATGATATCTTTCAGGTGCTGTAACTATTGGGATAAAGTTGATCAGTTAGTCCACATAGGAAAAACCAGATGGTTATTGCTTAGATTGATATAATTAAATGAATTTCAATTTATATAGTGCAGACAGCATAAATGGACTAGTTTAATTCATCAGGGGCAGGAAAGCTGGTTGGATTTTCATTAGAAAAATTGAAAAGGCCTTTTAATAGCCCCACACCTCTCTGAGAATCAAAGGCCTGCTTTTTTTTTTTTTTAACCAGTATCTTTTATTGGTATATTGGTATTATTATTATGTCTGTGAGGGTAGGGAACACAACAGTTTCTGAAGAGAATTACTTTTATACAGAAGGAAATCGGAGAGGAAATTTTGAAGAACTGGTTATAAAAGGGTAAATCATCAGGAAAAATGTAATAGGAAAAAAGTTTAGTTGATCACATGTCAAGGGTTAGGAATGACAGTTGGACAGCTAGAATGACCATATCTTCATAATATCAAGAGAAACTGAGGAAGGTATCCATTTGGGTTGATTAGGTTGATTCCCCTTTGTCCAGCTTGTGAGAGAATGTGGACAAGAATTCACAGGATGATAAGACATGGAATAGCCATAATCTGCATCACTGAAGGGAAAATTCAAAGGTACGAGATCACTGATCCATCTGAGTTGTGTTAATATTGCATCAATATGTAGGGATGAATTAGAAAGGGAAAAGACAGAATGGCAGAATACATTGGCAAGATAATAGGATGTTATTGTGGGAATGAGAAAGAAAATTATGATAGGACTGGTGTGACTTAAAGGTTTGAATAGTTGTGTTTGCATAAGACACAGTCAAAGATGAACTTTGATGATGGGGGAAAAATAGTGTGACTAACAGACATGGGAAAATCAGAAGGAGCTGGTTTTGGTATAGGATTAAGGAAAATAAGATAATGTGGTTTTAGACATGTTGAACAGCATTCAAATGGAAACTTTTAATAGGTTTTTGAAGCTTGCAGAATGGATTCAGGATAGAAGAGAGAACAAAGCTGAAGAGAGAAAAATTTGTAGGCCTTCCACAAAGAGGTGGGGTCATTGAGTTTTCATTTATATAAAATCTCCACGGAGTAAGGTAGAGAAAAAAAGGTGGTGAGAAGAGAAGCCCCCTAAAGAAGACATCCCTGACCATGTCACTCCTCCTTAAAAATTTTCAGTGATTTCTTTTTTCTCTGTAAAGAAAAACATACTCCCTGGTATTTAAGCCCTTTGGGATCTGACTCTATTCTACATTGTCAGCTCTACTTAATAACAATATTAAAAAAATAACTAGTACTTATAGAGCTTTAAGGTTTGCAAAATACTTTACAAATACTATCTCATTTCATCCTAACAGCAACCCTGAGAGGTAGGTGCTATTATTTATTCCCCTTTTTTACAGATGAGGAAACTCAGGCAGATTGTGGTTAAGTGACTTGCCAGGGTCCCACAGCTAGCTCTAGTACCTGAAGCTGAAGTACTGTGCCATTGTATAATCCTCCTCGGTTGACATATTATTTGAAGACAACTGTTTCCTGCCTCTGTTCTCTTTAGGAATGAAATCTGTCAAAATTCCTAACAGGCCTATTTCAGTTGCCAGTCTTTTGAAGAGTTGAGTTTTCTTATTTCTTGTGTCTCTTTTCCTTCCCCTTTCCCTATCTCCTTATTTATTTATGAAGTTTCTACAGCAATTTGTCTTGGTCTCTTCTTTGCACATATTATACATCATGCTTATCTATATACATGTTGTTTCCATTGGGAAAACCTGTGTTTTGAAGGCAGAAACTCTTAAACTCAGTATTTGTACAGAGTCGTGCCCTTGCTTCCCCCCACCTTTTTTTTTTATGGAGAGGAGGAGATTAAAAGTTTTAGACTTGGGATTTCAATAAAGTTCCTCTACCAAGCCAAATATTATATCTATGTTTTTGAATGACATTTCACTGTTTGTTACTCCCAACATTAGTTAGATTCTTAGTCTAGAATTCTGTTCAGCCTCAATATCTTGAGGGAAAAGGTACTTTTTTTCTCTCAGAACAAATGCATGTATGAAAACATTTGTCCTTTTGGGGAATGGAAAGGAAAAATATGTGATCATCCTTTTGGAAACTGGTGAGCCGATCTGTGACAAGGGAGAGATAGGAAGGGCAGGCAAATAGGATAAAATACACAGGGAGATATTGGTGGACTTCATTGAGGAACACTAATATTTTTTTAAATGTGTACTTTTAGTATTGCATACATGTATTTATTTTGGGATAAATTGCTTTGTTATCAGAGGCTTCATTGTCTTAACTATTGATAGTAAGTCAGTATGAGTGGTGAGGGAGGAACTTTTAGGCAGAACAAAATACCTTTCATCTCTTAAATTCTAGCAATTGCACTTAAGAGAGGAAAATATTAGAGGGATTTTGTATCTTGAGTATAATTTGCAAAAAATCTTCAGAAAATATAATTTGCAGACAAAATGCTATATATCTAGACAGTCTAATTATTTGGAATAGTTTGTCTCAATCTATTAATGAAAACAATAATTAGATCCAGCAAGATCACAGGATATAAGACTACTCCACAAAGATCTTTTGCATTCTCATTCAGTAGCAATTAATATAAAAATGTAATTAAAAGGTAACAAGTTCCTGGCACGTCAAAACACCATTCATCATCGTGATAACTATCTTCCCTCAGATCTAGATGGAGTTAGCCCAAGACTATGAAGCAAAGAACCTTGGAAGTAATCATACTACCAATTCAGTGCCAGCAGCCATTGTCCTGGGAAGCTGCCTCTGTGGAAATGTTGCCTTGCATTTGTTCTTGGCTAGTGAAGACCAGAACTGAAAGTTCTTGTTACCAAAATCAAATTCTTTGGCAGTTGTCAGAAAGGAATATTGTTTAACATTGGAAATCCCATTAAAGAAGAAGCATTAGGTGGCGCAGTGGATAGAGCACCGGCCCTGGAGTCAGGAATACCTGAGTTCAAATCCAACCTCAGCCACTTAATAATTACCTAGCTGTGTGGCCTTGGGCAAGCCACTTAACCCCATTGCCTTGCACAAACCAAAAAAAAAGAAGCATTAGCATCTCCTATGTCATTGCCTCTTAAGGACCACTTTTCCATCTGACTTGGCCCTTAATCCATCTGTATTCCCCCAATCAGAATGCAAGCTCTTTAAGAGACATGTGACTGTTGCATATTTTTATTTGAATCTATTATCTTAGCACATTGCTTTGTTTATACTGAGTGCTGAATGCCCTATTTTCAATAATGACAAAAACCATCAAATATCTGAGAATTTAAGTAGCTCTGTACTGTATAAGGACAATTAGTTATAAAAGGGATAAGGACTGAAGGAAAGAAAATAAAGACCTAAATAGAGAAATGATAGTATTCATGGATGGATTGGATTATTAAAACAAAAATCACACTATACCCACAATTAATCTCTATTTAATGCAGTTTGGAAAAAGGAATTTAGACTGTAAGTAGTAGAGAAAAGGAGTTTGCAGAGACAAAAGAGCTCCCTATAACAAGTTATCAGACTAAATTCCTTTCCAAAACTGCAAATGTAGACCAACAAAAAGGTACTTTAAGAGGAGAAGGCACTGCCTGGCAGCTAAACTGAATTAAATCTCCATGTTGTGATTATTATTGTTATTATTATTCTTATTATTTTTTGGTTTTTGCAAGGCAATGGGGTTAAGTGACTTGCTAAGGTAACACAGCTAGGGAAGAATTAAGTGTCTGATGCTGGATTCGAACTCAGGTCCCTCTATGTCATGGGGCTGGTGTTCTAACCATGTACCACCTAGCTGCCCCTGGTTTGTTGTTTTTTTTTTTTTGATGGAAAGAAATTGAATAATCTAAGTAAAGAAAAAAATTTGCTATGTCCAAAAAAAAGATACACATTTCTATATTTTGATCTTGTTGGGAGCTATTCCTAAAAATAAAGTAGAAAGACCAAGACCCCCCAAACAGTCATTTCTCCTTGCCTAAATTTAAAAAAAAATCATTTTATGTAGTAAATAGATGAATTGTTATAAAATCTTCTAGAGATATTTACTATATTCCAGGACTACGTTTCATCCAAGTAAATATGCTTTTGTTTAGTTTATATAAAACAGTTCAAATAATTAAGGTTGATAAACCCATAACCAAAAATAGGTAATTTTCTGTGACAGTATCTCCGTTTTCTACGTTATTTTCATTTATACATTTATAAACATATTTCCCATTACAGGAATTGAATTTTTTGCACCGGAGCTATACACCAGGCACTAGTTTGAATGTAAGTACAAGTATCTTTTTTTTTTGTCATCTAGATTTTAAATGTTATATATATATAAGCTTTAGTTAGTATAGCGAGTTTAGTTAATATAGCAAGTTCAATGATTTTTACATGCTTATACCTTTTTAAAATTATTTTATTTTTCCCTAATTATACATAAAAACAATTTTTAACATAAAAAAATTTTGAGTTTCGAATTTTCTCCTTCCTTCCTCCCCATTGAAAAGGGAAGCAATTTGATATGGGTTATATGTAACATATTTCTATATTAGTCCTGTTGAAAAAATATTTTAAAAAACACCAAGGAAAATAAAAGTTTTAAAAATTATGCTTGATCTGTATTCAGACTCTATTAGTTCTTTCTGTGAAGATAGCATTTTTTCATCAAAATTCCTTAGGAATTGTCATGGATCATTGTTTCATCCACATGTCTAAATTGTTAGGAAATAAAGTATTCAGTCCAGGTCCAGTATGCTCTAAAATACCTCTCTAGCCTTAGCAGTGTTTTTTGCCTTAAATCAGTGGCATTTGTTTGTTTTCATGGCACTTATTGGAAATTCTCTCTCTTTTTTTGTCCTTGTGTTACCTTGGAAACTCTAGAAGAGTATGACAAGGGTATTAAAATGGAAGGAGTATACCTTTGCTTTTAGGGGGATGCCCATCAATTGGGGGAATAGATGAACAAATTGTGGATGAATGTACTCCTAATAAGAAATCACGAGGGATAGGATTTCAGAAAAAAACTGGAAAGACTTGCATGAACTCTGATGCTGAGTGAAATGAGCAGAACCAGAAGAACATTGTACACACTAACAACA
The DNA here is from genome assembly GCF_037893015.1 of Macrotis lagotis. Classification (NCBI taxonomy): domain Eukaryota; kingdom Metazoa; phylum Chordata; class Mammalia; order Peramelemorphia; family Peramelidae; genus Macrotis; species Macrotis lagotis. The sequence continues at coordinate 783,121,939 of NC_133658.1, forward strand.
ACTTTGGGTGATTATCAGCTATAATGGATTTGTTCATTTCAGCAGCACGGTAATACAATTCTAAAAGACTTGTGATGGAAAATACCATCCATATCCAGAGAAGGAATTGTGGAGTTTAAATGAAGATCTTCAATTTTTAAAAGTTATCTTCTGTATATAATTGTTTTTTCTCTCTAAGGTTTTTTTCTTCTGTTTGGATTTAATTTTTCCTTCACAACATGATTAATTTGGATCTTATGTTTAGCATGGTTATACATGTAGAGCTATATTAGATTACTTTCTGTTAGGGGGAGGATGGTGAGGTAAGGAGGGAGAAAAATGTAAAACTCAAACCTTGCCAAAAAATGATTGGTGACAACTACCATTACATGTAGTTGGAAAGACAGATAATAATATTTAAAGGGAAAAAAAAGGGAGAATGTATTGCTTGCATGGTCTTAGGGACTCTTTTTTGTTGAATTATAAAGATTTTATTTATTTTGAGTTTTACAATTTTTCCTCTAATCTTACTTCCCTCCCCCCACCCCCCACAGAAGGCAATTTGCCAGTCATTACATTGTTTCCATGGTATACATTGATCCAAATTGAATGTATTGAGAGAGAAATCATATCCTTAAGAAAAAAAGAATAAAATATAAGAGATAGCAAGATCAGACAATAAGATTTGAACTATTAGAGACTCTTTCTAAGCATTCCTGTAGTGCATGGTACCATTTAAAGTTGGAGATATTTATTTTGCACTTTAAAAAAGGACAAGGTAATCTTTCAGAATTTTTATTTATTTTGAGTTTAAACTTTATTGATTATCAGCATATAACTGAATGAACAAAATTGTTATATGGGGAAAATAATAGATATATGTCAATCAAATGTGATTTCAGGGGCCATGGAATTTTTTGGTATTTTAAATAGTGATATGATTTGTCTCTCTGATGATAGATAGTTTGGGAAATCTTAAAAATACTTTTCTTCCTTAGATATATTTATATATCTTAATTTAATTTCTAAAATTACTTAGGACTATTATTTTTATACTTTTTACTAAATTCTGTCCTATTAGGATGTCGTCATAGTCAGTGCCAAAAGAACACCCATGGGCTCTTTTCTAGGATCTCTTTCCTCACTTCCAGCTCCTAAACTTGGTTCCATAGCAATTCAGGGAGCCATTGAAACAGCAGGTATGTAACAACTTTGTGCTTGGGGGAGCGATTGTGTCAGAGTAGATAGGGCACTGATCAAGAAGTAACAAATTAATGAAGTAGGGAGTTCAGTCTAACCTCAGAAAGCCAAAGAGATAGATTCAGTACAAAACTCTATAAAATACTTTATGGCTAAAACAACTGTGTGCTCACTTACTCACTTCAACCTCCAAACAGCAATATGATGATTTTTTTTTAAGGTTTTTGCAAGGCAAATGGGGTTAAGTGTCTTGCCCAAGGCCACACAGCTAGGTAATTATTAAGTGTCTGAGACCAGATTTGAACCCAGGTACTCCTGACTCCAGGGCTGGTGCTTTATCCATTGGGCCACCTAGCTACTCCAGCAATATGATGATGTTGATAAAATCCTTCATCCTTCTAAAACTCCTCAATGATTGTACATTTTTGTAATTTTTGTCTGACCTTTTTCTTTGCTTTTCACTATTTCTTTTTTACCTTTTTACCCTGTTAGACTTGGATATTATCCAAGATTTGGCCTCTAGTCCTCTGCTTTTCACTTTTACATTGTCTTCTTTGGGGAACTCATAGTTTTACAGTGGCAACCCTTACCTCTTCATAAATGATTCCTAAACTTCTCTCTAACTATGCCCTCTACAATCATCTCCACCTAGATTATCTTCAAATGTCCACTAGTCCAAAAAGTATTTTATAAAGTTATATGCTGAATTAGATTCTTTTGGGAGTATCTTTTTTATTTTAAATGATAAAATCAGATCATAGAAGTAAATATACATTTTTCAATTCAAAATAAGTTTATTAAGTGCCTGCTTGTGTGCAAGGCACAATCAATGTTTTGAGGCAGAAAAGTATTTTTCAAAAATTGGGTAAGTAATAAAAAATTTAAATTGTCTAACTCTTTTTGGCACTGAAAAAATGCTGTTTTCATTTTGTCCCAGTGCTGGATATTTTGTGAATTTCAAATGTGAATTTCACAAGGGATCAACTATAGTGGTAGTTTGTTAGTTTCTTCCTGACTGCCCAATAACTGAATCTAAAACAACTAAATAGCCAATGAAACTTGAAGAAAACATGTATTTTTCAACATTACATGCTCCTGTACTGAAAGAACTAAGCTTCTTGTATTTTTTATGAAGATGTGTTAGGTTACTTCAGGGAAAAAAACTTGAAACTGAACAAATGAGATTTACAACTTAGAACAAATGGGGCCAACTACTCTGTTATGTGATATGGTAATTATTCATTGAATTATTCAAAATGCTGATGTACTGATTGTTTTGCTTTAAGGAATACCCAAGGAAGAAATCAAAGAAGCATACATGGGCAATGTTCTGCAGGGGGGTGAAGGACAAGCACCAGCTAGGCAGGCTGTGCTTGGAGCAGGTATGATTAATGTTTTATTTTTCCTATCCTTGAGAAGGCATTTGGTTCACATATCATATCTGCCACATATTTTCTTTTTTTATTGTTTTTTTTTTTCCAAGGCAATGAGGTTAAGTGACTTGCCTGGGGTCACATACCTAGATAATTATTATTGAGTGTCTGAGGTCAAATTTGAACTCAGGTCCTCCTGACTCCAGGGTTCTATTCAGGGTATCACCTAGCTGCTCCTGCCACACACTTTCTGTGAAATATCCTGCACAAGACACTCAGAATCTTGGAGATATAAGCAACTCTTCAAGATTGCAACTTGTGGAACAGTTATCAGTCTTTGGTTGGTAGAAGAAATTTCTTACAATAAGAAAATCATGGTCTAATTGTTTTTTATTTAAAAGTTCTCAAGTTTAACAGATCTTAAAATTTCAATAGTGCAAGCTGTTATTTAAATAGATATTTGTAACTAAATAGTTCCTTATAATTTGATGAAATATGGAACTAGGAATGAAAAATCTGCTTTTAGTCCTGTCTGTACTCCCAAGTTTTCAGTGTGACCTTAGGCTATAATTCAGCCTCTCTGGGCTTCAGTTCCATTATATCTGTTTTTGTTTTTTTGTTTGTTTTTTGCAAGTTAAGGGGGTTAAATGGGGTTAAGTGACTTGCCCATGGTCACACAGCTAGGCAATTATTACATGTCCGAGGCAGCATTTGAATTCTTGTCCTCCTGACTCCAAGTCTGGTGCTCTATCCACTGCACCACCTACCTACCCTCTATTATATCTGTAATGAGGAGTTTAGTTTAGTTATTCATCAATGTTTGGGTAGGGATGGGGGAAGGGGGGTGTGTGATCTGATGTAGACTACTCAATTTATCCAGAACTAAAATTGCATGGTGGCATGGAAATGTTCATACTGAAGACATATATCAGGAAGTACAACTTTATACCACTTACATAATTAATAGTGATATTTAATTGGAAAAAAAGTATCTGAGTGATTTGGGAGAATGACCTAATTATCCTTGTTCTAGGTTTGCCTATCTCTACTCCATGTACCACTGTCAATAAAGTTTGTGCATCAGGAATGAAATCTATTATGATGGCATCTCAGAGCCTAATGTGTGGCCATCAGGTAAGATGAGTACTTGCTTTTTTATTTCATAATTAATATAGCAGAGGCATCAGAGTTAGAGCCTGCTGTTAGAATAGTAGAGCTGGCATCAGAATCAGAAAACCTAGATTCAAGTCTCACCTCATACACAGAATGTCTATGTGAGCCTGGGCTTTTTAGCATCTCTGCCCCAGATAGCCCTACTGATTTTATAGTACAGAGGAGTTCCCTGTGTCCAATGATAGAATGAATTTCCTCACCTGGAAATTCAGTATATTAACATAGCTACAGGTCAGAATTTAAAAAAAAAAGAGTATTACTGCTTCTGTCAAAAGATAGTGAAAATTTAAAACATATAAACAAATACATTTGCTAAAATTGATTAAGATTCTCCATTACAGAGATTTCTTGGTTTCCAGGGTAGTGAATTTCCTGCCACTGTTCTGCCCAGACTCTCACAGTATGTGTCAGGCAGGACTGGAACCTGGGTGTACTTGGGTTCAAGGCCACTTGGGCACATGGCTACCTCTGTACAAGAAATTTAATTTTCATGTAACTGATTAATTATAATCAACTTTTGACCAAATCCTAGCAACAAAATCTATTAGAGTACATTCTTGATGAAGTATTTTTAGCAGATTGATGCTCAGTAATATCCATTTAGGATAGTTACTGGCCCAAAAAACATTGTATATCCCAACAGCAACAGGGAGGTGATGATCAACCTTTATGGACTTGCTCATTTCATTGGTGCAACAGTCAGGGACAATTTTGAGGTATCTGCGATGGAGAATACCATCTGTATCCAGAGAAAGAATCTTGGAGTTTGAACAAAGACCAAAGACTATGACCTTTCATTTAGGGAAAAAAAAACCCTCTTATTATGTAATTCTGCTATCTCTTATACTTTATTTTTCTTCCTCAAGGATATGATTTCTCTCTCATCACATTCAACTTAGATCAATGTATAGACTAACAGATTGCCTTCGGGGTGGTGGGGAGGGAACAAAATTGGGGAAAAATTGTAAAACTCAAATAAAATCTTCTAGAATGTTACTAGCAACCACATTTTTCTACCTACAATCAAGAGTTTTCTCATTTTTTCCCCCATTATCTTCCTTTTAAGTCATTGTGTTCTACATTGGTGAAAAGTTTCTGTCCTGGATAGGCACAGAAGAGTTCTCTATACTCTACACTCAAGTGACATAAAACTCAAGTCCTTTATTTTATCTATTTATCCATTTTGTCTAGGTTCTCACAATCTTTCATAGCTCATATCATTTCTGCAATATACACGGTATATTTTTTAGCTTCATTTAAATCATTTCAGTCCTAGGGCTGTAAAACATTTTTCTTTCATTTCCCTTTGAAGAACCATCGTCTGCTTCTGTTCTTCATGCTGGTAGATAAGCTCAAGCTACAGATACTGGTGCCAGGGCTTGGGACAACTAATAGAGAACTCAAAAATGATCTTTGCTTAGTGGAAAGAGAGAAGGCAGAAGATGCAAAACAAAGCATTTCTAATGTTTCTTCTCTCTGATGTAAGCTAGCAGAATTTCTTGGGGGGGGGGGGTTGATGGGCTATATTTCTTTTTTAATGAACCATGCCTTAAACCCAAATCATTCTAACTCTCATTGATTGGTCAACAGTGGGTTTCAAGCCCAAGCCTGACTTGGTCACTTTGAATTCTGATGGCTTAGAGTGAGTGTAAATAGCAATTGTTTCTGTTTTGGTTAGAGACCCTGAGTGTCTTCCCCTTCCTAGATTGACTTTATTTTTTTGTCTAGGTAAAAGAGGCCATTTTTTGCCTCATTTTTACCTAGCCTTCCTCATGACTCAGATAAACAGACCTGGGAAAGACCTTACCTCAAAAAACCAAGACCTCTCACTGCATCCAGGGCCATTTCTAGTTGTCCTGATCCACATCTTGTGAATGGACCCAGATAGCTATGGAGGAGAGAGTGAGGCTGTTAACTTCGTGCAGATCTCCCTCACTTGAATCCAGTTCACTTGCAAGTCATGACATCTCTTTCCTGGTGTCACAGTGGATAGAGCATTGGCCCTGGAGTCAGGAGGACTTGAGTTCAAATCTGATCTCAAACAATAATTGGCTAGCTGTGTGACCTTAGGCAAGTCACTTAACCCTTTGTCTTAAATAAATTAAAAGAAAGAAAGAAAGAAAGAATAAAGGACAAGTAGTAAATTATCTATGACTGAAAAATTTTTGCCATTTATTTTTTATTATGCAGATAATTGGTATTAAATGTTTTTCTTCACATTTTATTTGGAATTCATATTTGTTGTTTTTTGTTGCTTCCAAGGTCCATACTTATGGATTCTGATCATTTTGGGACTTTTTGAGGGAGTTCTCCATTCTTGTTGGCTCTTAATACAGAGATACATAGCGGAATCTCTGACCTTTCTCTGGTCTTGGTCTTGCTACAGGTTTCTGTCTTATTTGCCTTCCTTGGTCGTAACTTTTTTTATTTTTGTGGAAGTTAGCCCCTAACTTAAGAAAGTAAGAAAATCAAAGCCCTCAGCCACAAAAATAAAGGCAAGCAAAACAGAATCCTGGATTATCCATGACTTAAAAATATGTCTTTTCCTGAACTCTTGTTTTCAGGAGGTGGACAGAATGTTTTATCACGAGTCATTTGACTTCATGGCTGGTCATTGTATTGATAGTTTCTGACTTTGAAAGTTAATTGCCTTTATGATGTTATTATTGTTCATATTTTTCTCCTAGTTCCTTTCACTTCATTTTATGCCAGTTTATACAAGTCTTTACAGTGTTCTCTGAAACTGGTCCCCTTCATCATAAAGTGTGTGTGTGTGTGTGTGTGTGTGTGTGTGTGTGTGTTTTTGTGTGTGTGTGTGTGTGTGTGTGTGTGTGTGTGTGTGTGTGTGTGTGTGTTTAGAGTATTTTTTTTAAAAAACAGGACAAGGTAACTAAGGATCTATCAAGAAAAATGCTCTTTTGTGTTCTTTATTCTATCCTGGATCCTTTTATAACTTGATTCTTATTTTAATTATAAGTTTGACTTGTACAAAGTGACATTTAATGGTAGTCACTTAAAACAAAGAGTTCTTATGTATATTTTGAAATTTTTTATGTATTTGTTGTTTACTCAATCTAGATGTGCATTTATTTATGATTTTTCATAGCAATTAATTTGCAAATATTGAATGCCAATTTTTTTTATAGGATGTAATGATTGCAGGTGGAATGGAAAGCATGTCTAATGTTCCATATGTAATGAGCAGAGGAGCAACTCCTTATGGAGGAGTAAGACTTGAAGATTTAATTGTGAAAGATGGACTAACTGATGTCTACAATAAAATTCATATGGTAAATGCTACTATGTTGTATAAAAATATGAATGATTTGTAATATCTGTGTTGAAGTATTTACCTATTTCATGAGATCTGGTAAATATTAATTTTAGAAGTAACACACATGTCAGAATCTTAGCTTAAATTTAATGCTGTTTTAACTAGAAAGATTTATTCATACAAGTATATTCGACAAAAATTTAGGTATTGCAAAATTTTTACCTTATTGAATATTTGATGTATTTAACTTATCAGTATTACTCCAACCCAGTGATCATTTTTTTGGGGGGAGGGGTGGGTTTGCAAAGCAGTGGGTTTAAGTGACTTGCCCAGGGTCACATCAGGCAATTAAGTGTCTAGAGTCACATTTGAACTCAGATCCTCTTGACCCCAGGGCCAATGCTCTATCCATTACACCACCCAGCTGCCTCTCAATGACCACTTGGGTTTTTTTGAAAGAAAATAAAAATTTATTAAAAGAAGTTATAGCACATAAGGAAATGGTAGGTAAATAAAGACTGAAACAAAAGACCATCAAGCTGAGCTTGACTGGATCAGCAAGTCAGAGAAAACTGGTTCCCTTAGGGAGTTCAACCCAGGTTTTTATGTCTTGCTTCTCATCCAGAGGGTAAAAGGTGAACTCCCTTCCCTTTATTGGACCTGGAATTAGGTAGAAAGTGAAGCCTAAGGAAATCAGGATCCAAATTTTACATTAAACAAGGAATCATTGGTAGTTGATTTATATCAAGAATGGGGATCTCTACCCAATTTGACAAGATTAACAGCCTTTGAGATATTACACATTTTGTTTCTGTTGCAATCATAATTCTCTACTTCTAGTCGATTTACATCTCAAGAGTAGGTGGGAGTCAATTTACATCTCCAACCCAATTTCTACATTTATAATTCTCTATATCTTTTCTCTGCATCATTCTCCCCTCAAAATTATTCATGACTCATATTCTTTTGGGCCTTTCAGAGTCCCGTTTGGCGAGGACTTTCATTGAGGCAGGGTCCAGACAATAATTAGCTGGCACAGCTGGTTGGCATCTTGTAGAGGCTGGTCTTGGAGATATACAGCTAGAGAAACAAAACTCTAGGGAAAAAGTTGATCAAGCAAAAACCAGAGATATTGTAACAGAGAAGGCTTTTTAACAGAGGTCTAATAATTAGGAAAGAAAACTAGGTCTGTAAGGGGCAAGAATTATACTTTATGATTCTAAGCCAGTATCAAAATGCTTTTTTTAAAAGCATGAGTTCCAATTTAATACAGATTCATTAATTAGTCACATTAAGTTGTAAACAAAGGCTCAAAAATAGTATTAAACAAATGTATTGAAGAATCATTTTAAAATTGCATGTGTCCAAAAGGTAATTTGCAGCAAAATTTTCTATTTTGCTTTGACCATGTTTAGAATGACCAAAAATTCCAGTTGAAGAATGGATCTCTCTTTTAAAGCATTTAAAAAAAATATGCCAGTAAGGCATTATCCTGATCCACTGGCTCACTCTTATACTTAATTATGATGCACCTGGAATGATCATGGCAATTTGCTGTTACAGCAGAGAGGGACATGAGGACATGTTCCCTTATGAAGTCATACAGAAAATCCTTTTCAGTGAACCAGGTAAGGGATTCCTTTAAGAGTATCCTACCCCAGTTGAGACTAGAGCCATTCTTCCAAAGGTCACTTACTCTGTCTGCAGCATTTAACATCAAATCCCATAGGGCTAAATGCCTTCATTGGCATATTGACTTTCTATTTTAACATATCTGATGTCAGGCAGATTGATTATCAATCTGTTGTAATATAGCAATTACCTATAACCAGAGCTTGAGCACTAAGGAGAACCAAGAGTGTGTCAGGCTGTAATTTGGTATAAGGGATCCAGGGAAAAAAATCATAATTCAATTGTTGCTCATGTACCTAAGGACAGTGCTGTAAATGAAATATAATAAAACAGATTCTGAGATGTAAAATGCAGTAACCTTAATTCATATTTTTTATAAAAATCAACTTTTCGCAATGAACCCATTTAGTTATTAACTATGTTTAAAATAATTAAACATCTTCTGGCTAGGAGGTTGCCCATCTTCTCACATAACAATTGGCTAGAGATTGTCATAGCAAAATCTCAAATCATCACCATTATTTTATCTTCCTCATGTTACATAGGTGCTTTTCTCTCAAAGCAAATAACCACAGTTTAGTCTCAGTTTACATATATATATATATATATATATAGAGAGAGAGAGAGAGAGAGAAAGAGAGAGAGAGAGCTAGAAAATATTAATTAATATTAATTAATTCTATGCACAAACTTCAAAATAACAAATTGTAACTTTCAGAATCCTTTAAAAACCATTAGAACATCTTAGATAACCTTAAATTCCTAACATGTGTTGATTCCAATGCAATAAAACAATAGTAAAAACAACCAGGCATTCAAGTCAATTAACACCATGAGTTATTATGCATGAATCCATAGCTGTATCCCAGAAGGGGGTCATAATTTTTGATATTTCCCTTCCCACCCCTTCAAAGCAATCACATGTCAATTCCAGGCTTCAACATTACAGTATTCAAATAGCTTACATGTTCAAATAAGATAGCCAAATACTGTAAATAGGATTTCTTTGAAGTTACAAAAGAATATTACATAACATATAAATACATCCTATTCATCAATAAGTTAACTTACTGAGGAACCACACAATTGCTATGTTCAGTCAGTCAGAGCTGCCTGCAGTTATGAGAAAGTCCATATTCTTGACTTCTCTAAGATTAAGCATATATCATTAATTTATATCATAAGATTCTTATTTAAACATTTCATTCCCCTTAGAACAAGAGTAAAATGCTATGAATGCTAGGCAATGTTAATACATTTTCTTATTTTCAAATAACGTGTTAAATAGATTTTACTTTTAGGCATATGCACACATATATATTCTTTTCCCAAAACATAGACTATTACAAACTTTCTTTATCAACAGAAAACCTTGTGAGATTGTTGATAATTGATTTAACATCAAAGTAAATCAGATTACAAAATTTAGTATAATATTTCTCCTTCCCATAAGAAATCAATTAATATATATAATTCAGTATTCCCAAATTGCTGGGCATATAATTTATCCCAATTATATTTTCCTTATTGATACCATATAAATTCTCAAGACTTGTTTATATAACTTTCAAAGGTGAATAAATTACTCTCATTTAGCTGTTTTTTTTTTTTAACATAAGGTGGTGACCTTTTCCTATCAAAGGCTTTTCAACCCTCCTGAGGGCAAGAGGTCTACATTTACTAAACCTTACCATTTCAGATCTGAATTTTACACACACACACACACACACACACACACACACACACATATTTATATTATTTTTTTGAATGTACCAATTTTTTAACGTATCAAAATTTCTTGATATATTCATTAAGATTTTGAAGTAGCTAACCAATAGTTAAAATTAAATGCATTCTTTTTTTTTTAGGTTTTTTTTTTTTGCAAGGCAAATGGGGTTAAGTGGTTTGCCCAAGGCCACACAGCTAGGTAATTATTAAGTGTCTGAGACTGGATTTGAACCCAGGTACTCCTGACTCCAAGGCCAATGCTTTATCCACTACGCCACCTAGCCGCCCCAATTAAATGCATTCTTAAGTAACTTTATAAAGTTCAAATCTAGTTATTCTATTGCAGAGATATTAGTTATTAGGACAGGCTTAATTAAAAGATGAAATCTGAATTTCCTAGTCCCAGAAAAAGTTATCTTCCTCCTTTTTTCTTTAACTAATTGACCACAGGCTTCTCAATCTGCCTATTCCACCCCCACCCCCCAAAGGGTGGGGCTTTCACAGCTCAGCTAATATCTTTAGGGATTGTAATTAAAAACATGGTTGTTGTCAAACCCACCACCCCAACCAGGAAGAAGGCAAGGGGGGGTCGTCTGTTTTCTAAAACAAGTTTTAGGGGGTCTTACCCTTCCTACAGTGAAGCATACATTCCATCTGATACATAGGTTTGAGTTTCTAAGTTCTAAAAAGGAAGATTTTTCCTTCTACTTCCCCCCCCCTCCCCCTGGAGAGGTTGTGGTGACAGAGAATGAGAGAGAGAGTATTTCAAAGAGAGTTCCACTCAAAGATAATATCCTGGAGCTCAGGTGTTTTGCTAATCAAATCTGATTCCTTTCAAGGAGCTAGCACACAGCTGGGGGGGTGGGAGTCTTTGGTATCAAGTTTTCCCCATGTTTTAATTCTCCATCAATTTATAGGTAGGCAAACATGTCAATTGGACATCTGCCAAATGTCCTTCCTTAACAACCCTCACTCCACAGTGGGTTATAAACCAAACACAACCTCAGAACTGCCTTCTCCCGTCATTCTGAATAACAACAGGGCAGGCCCACACAAGGGCTATTGTGAAATACCATATGGGAGCTGACTACCCCCAAAATTCATCCTTTTCCCATTTTCTGGCTTTTCTAAAAATCTGGGATTAAAAAAAGGGGTGTACTTCCGACCTTGATTCAATTTCCCAAGTCTGGGCAGAGTATCCTGGCGGGCTTGCCATTATGTAGCCACTGACTACTTGACTTAGATTCTGCCTATGAGGAATTGTTATTCAGACTCAGGAAAGCAAGGTGGAAGTGAAACAAAAATTTCTTTCTTGCTTTCTTTTTTAGTTTTTGCAAGGCAGTGGGGTTAAATGGCTTGCCTAAGGCCATACAACTAGGTAATTATTAAGTGTCTGAAGTCTGATTTGAACTCAGGTGCTCCTGACTCCAGGGTCAGCGATCTATGCACTGCACCACCTAGCTGCCCCTGAAACAAAAAATATATATTAAAAAAAGTTACAATATATAAGAAAATTGACAGAGACAAAAGAATAGTCAAGCTAAGCTTGACTGGACCAACAGTCAAAGAAGACTGGTGGCCTCAATGATCAGTTTTAAAGTGTCTAGTGTTTTAATGAAAACAGCAATAGCTAACATTTATGTAAATCATATTAAGTGCCAGGACCTATGCTAGGTACTTTACAAATATTTCCTTTGATCTCACTGGTGTGGTAAATGATATTATTATCTGTTTTCCTAGTAGAGAAATTGGAGCAGGGCAGCTAGGTAACCCCTTGGATAGAGCACTGACCCTGGAGTCAAGAGGACCTGAGTTCAAATTTGGCCTCAGATACTTAATAATTGCCTAGCTGTGTGACCTGAGGCAACTCATCTAATCCCATTGCCTTAAATAAATCAAATAAAGACAGAAAGAAATTGGAGCAGAGTTTAAGAGACTTGACCAGCTAGTTAGTGTCTAAGGTGGAATTTGAATTTAGGTCTTCCTGGCTCCAGTTCTGGTCCTCTATCTTTTTTTTTTTTTTGCAAGGCAAATGGGGTTAAGTGGCTTGCCCAAGGCCACACAGCTAGGTAATTATTAAGTGTCTGAGACTGGATTTGAACCCAGGTACTCCTGATTCCAAGGCTGGTGCTTTATCCACTACGCCACCTAGCCACCCCTCTGGTCCTCTATCTTATCCATCATCTAACTGCTCTTAGAATCTAAACAGGATTTGGCAACCATGTTTGGATATAGTGGGTGAGAGATTGAATAATTGAGGTAATTAACCTAATCCTCACTTAGAGGTTAGCTGGTTTGACTGGTAGGATAGTGATACATTTGGGTAGTAATAGAGAAGTTTGGGAGCATTTTGAGAGAAAGTGGCTAGAGCTGGATAGACCTGTGAATTGTCTATATATGGATAATTGAATCTAAGGGAATTGATGAGATCATCAAGAGAAATATGTTAAAGATTTAGAATAATCACAGACAGAGCCCTGGGGCCCACCAAAAAGGTAATGGGCATGACCTGGATGAGGAGAATGAGAAGGAGGAGTAGTCATGTAGGTAGAATAACTTGGGGGGAAGCAGTGTCATGAAAACCTAGAGAAAAGAGAAAATAAGTTAAAAGGGAGTGATCATACCAAAAGCTGCAGAGGGGTTGAGAAAAATGAGAATTGAAGAAAGGCTGTTGGATTTGGTGATAAATTTGTAAGTTTGAACAGAATATTTTAATTAAATTATCACAAATCAGATTATTGAGTTAAAAAAAGGGTAAGGAAAGGAAGTTGAAGAACCAACTGGAGATAGCCTAAACAAAGAATTTAGTCATGCGAAAGAGGGTGGATAGTTCAAATGAGGGTGGAGGAGAATGGGAATACTGTGTAGGAGGAAAGCAGCAATACACAGGGAGAGATTAAAGATTTGTGAGAAAGGAACTAACTGCTAAAGAAGATGGAATGAAATAGGACATTTGTGCATGTAAAAGGATTGGCAAGGATAATCTTCATATGAGACATGGTGAAGGAAGAGATAATGGTAGAAGACATCTGAGCAATATGAAGTGAGGAGAAGAGAAGAGGGAGTTTTTGAGGAATAGCCTCAATTTTTTCAATGAAAAGGTATAGAAATATTTTATGTTGAGAGTTTGGAGGGGGGAAGGTGCAGTCAGAGGAGTAGTCTTGAAGGTGGGATGAAAAAGTTCAGAAAAGCTACTGTGTAAAAGGTATCAGAGTAATAGAATATAAATTTCAGAGAATCCTGCAAATCTAATTTAAACATAGAATTGTGAAGGGGAGAGTAAATGTGAAACGAAATTTGGAAAGAAAGATAGATTGGAACCATATTGAAAAGGTTAACTTTAGTTCTATAATCTTTAAGTCTTCAGGACTTGCAGTGTCATCATGAAAAATACCTAGGTTTTTTGAAGTATTTTAAGATGAGCCATGAGTGACTTATGTATGTAGTTATAATTGAAAACATGTTTTTTGAGCAGCTTAGAATTAGAATTGATTGTTGCCAGATGCTCTTTAGAGTATATAGTAAAATCTTTGTGCTTTTTTTTTTAATTAGGGTAACTGTGCTGAGAATACAGCCAAGAAACTTAACATTTCACGAGAAGAACAAGACGAATATGCTTTAAGTTCTTACACCAAAAGTAAGGCATCTTGGGAAGCTGGAGTATTTACAGATGAAATTATTCCTGTTACAGTTTTACAAAAAGGTAAAAACAAAATATTTCCAGATATTCTTAAACATAGTTCAGAGACAGTATGATATAGTTATTAGGCTTGGAAGTTAGGAAAAATTAGGCTCAAATCTTGCCTCTAAAACTTGGATCAAAACCTGCTAGTTTTTTGACTGTGAACAAGAAGCTTCATCTTTTACAGCCTCAAGCAAACTCTCAAAAATGGGTTTTCAGTGGTACCTCTCTAAAACAAGGGATTTCACTTTTCAGTATCATGGACCCCTTTGTCAATTTGGTAAATTGTAGGGGACCTTTTCCCAGAATAATGTTTTTAAAGGTTTAAAAAAAAACCCCAAATTACCAAGAAAACCAGTTAAATCAAAATGAAAATGTAATTTCTTTACTCATCCAATTTCATGGACCCCCTGAAATTTTTCCACCAGTAGACCTCAGTTTTTAATATTCTTGCTTTAAAGATATTTTATAAATAAATTGTGATCTATTAATCATTTACTGACTTAAGTTTTAGTTTACAGATTATAACTTTTCTTTGTAAAGGGACGGAGTGTTAGTGTTTGGTTGCATTTTTGTTTTTAAGTTAAAAATAAGTATACTTATCTTCACACTCATGCCAATCGAGGACAAATTTTCTTGTATTCCCAATAAGCAATCACAGTTCTATGGTTCAAAGATTCTGTTAGATTTTTACCTTCTTTAAGCTCAGATCTTGGATGTAAACTTACTCTTTTACTTAAAATCTAAAATGGAAGTCAGTTCTGTTTTTTAAATTAATCTAAGCCCCTTAGTATAGGACATTATTTTAATATAACAGATCACATGTAACAAATTTGAGTTTAAAGTATAATGTATATTTTTATATTAGATTGTCATGAAACAAATTTCTGATTCAAACATACTTCATTGGTTCATGATTATTTTCTAACATAGTTTTTGCCTTTTAGGTAAACCAGACATAGTGGTAAAAGAAGATGAAGAGTACAAACGTGTTGATTTTGCAAAAATCCCAAAGCTGAAGACAGTTTTCCAAAAGGAAAATGGTTAGTTTTAAAGAATTCAGCATTTTATTTCATAAAGTCTTCTCATTATTTCTGAATCAAATGTAATAGTATGTAATGATTGATCAAAAATGGTGAAATCAAGAAATATAACAAAAATGAAAAATTATATTTGTTTTCTGACACCTCTGCTATTTAAGGTAATTCCCCTGGGGAGGAGGCTCCCTGTTTTGACCCTTGTTTTCAACAGCTGGACGCACAGTGCCATACTCTTTCAGTTTAGATGTGACTGTCAGTCAGTTAAGTCCTTGAATAGATACCCAGTTTATGGCTAAGGAAAAACCATGGATCAGCCAGAGATGTCAGGGAAACAACACCTTTGTAAGTTTAGATGTTGAGAATAACATGAAAAACAATGAGAGTCAGTTCAGTGCAAGACTTTATAGTAAGCTGTGGGGAAGAAGGGGGAAAGGAAGAGAGAAAAGGAGACCCATTATACAATTCAGGCATATACTAAAATAGAGTTTAACTCATGTTAATGCTGCATTGGGGAGCAAAGGTTCATTCAGAAGAAAAGGGGGCTTTCAATAGGAAGGTGTGTTCCTCTTGAAGGGGAACCAGGTACTTCAATATACCCTTGTAAAAGTAAAGTTCTTATGACCCAAGATTCTGGGTGGTCCCTTTGAAGCTGGCCAGTTTGCATATCAGGGGTCAGGATAAAGTACTATTTTGGGAGTTTGCTTATCAGGGAGAAATGCAAACTAGTGGTAGACAAAATCATTCAGGGGACATAGCAGTGCTAATTAATTTTCAAAAATATTGTCATTTCCATGAATATGTTTTATAAATTTGCAGCCTTAAAGGGAAGCTGTCAAGAGGACCTCAAGACTATCAGACCTAATCCTACAACAATGACTTCCATGCATAAATTCTATAGGGTACAGTCTCTTTAGAGGAAAACTGGCATGATGATTTCAAGATCATCATGCATAATCCATCCTTTGGTCTTTGAGACCACCTATGACAACTTAACAAAATCCTTGGTAGGCAGTCTGCTTCAATAAGTGGGCTTTATAAAGGAGATGGTGCATAGGGGAGGAAAAGAAGAGTCACCTAACTCTCTCAACTTAATGACCTGGAAGGTGACCTGGAAGGTGCTGTGGAGAATATAGTACCACAGTATCTTAACTTCTACCATACACACAAGATAAAATCAATGTCAAAAGCAGTCTAGTTCCCCAATTCATAGGGAGGACCTAGAAGCACCATTTGTTCAGTAAGCCTGAATCTAATTACCAGTCTTGTCTTTAGCAATGGCAAGATTTCCAGTCCTCAGCCATCAGTTCCCAGACTTTATGGAAGGGCTATATCCACACAGGAAAAGTGTGGCTCAAGATAATCTGGGGTCAAGTGTTTGTCCATAATCATGGTCCCAAAAGTCCTTTGTCCTTTGGCTAGGGTATCAAGTCCTTTGACATTGTCATTGAGAGTGCCTTCTATGCTTCTCTCAAGCATCAATGTATGTTGTCTTCAGCCATTCCCCAGGTGATTGTCTCCAGGAGGGCCCCAACTCTAATCAGGGTGTTACTCCCCTTTTTTGCCTGAAACTGGGCCTAGGAGATTGAAGGGCATATCACAGGACTTTGGTGGAGTTATGAAAGGTGAGGTCAATGCCTGAAGTGATGAGGGGGCAGATGAGGTGGCCCAGGACGGGGGATGGGGGACCAAGGTGTTCCCCAATAGATTAGGTAGGAAGGCATTGGAGGTACATCGATTCAACCAGATGCCAACCAGGTTTTGGGTACTATTGATGCTAGATATCCTTAGGATGTATGGTAATATTCCATGATTGGATCACCATGGGACATAACATTTATGGAAAGGCAGGTATCATGGTTTGTGTTTAAGCAAGTATGATTCACATCTCTGAGAGGTCTTGTTCAGTAAATGACACACCTAGTGGGTGGGTTTTGAAGTCCTGGCTGAAAACTGTGTCTTAATATGTTTTTGGATGGATCAGGGCAGATTCATGCAGTTATTTCCTTGATCAGTTTCCAAATCACTGGTGAAGATTCTCTAGGTAATGCTGCAAAAACCTGCTACAGTAATAAGACTTAATATAAAATTTAGGAAAAACAGACAAAAATCTGATTTGATTTTCTGGTAATTAGTTCATATGGTAAAAACCATTTCAGACCTTATGAAGCTAGTCTTATAACAGAATTATGGGGAGAATATCAAAGTACTCTTTCCAATCATTAAAAATTAAGAAAATAATTATATTGTGACACATAGATAGTGTGTGTATGTGTGGGTGTATATATATATATATATATATATATATATATATATATATATATATATATAAGTATTCACTCAAAACTCAGAAAAACTTGGCTATTTACTTGGTTATTTACTAGATTAAAAAATATCCATCTCTTAAGTTATTGTATATTGACCTCCTAAGGCAAAAATAAACCTTTAAGACTAGAGTCTATTAAAACAAGTTGGGGGGCAGCTAGGTGGTGCAGTGAATAGAGCACTGGCCCTGGAGTCAGGAGGACCTGAGTTCAAATGTGGCCTCAGACACTTAATAATTAGCTTTGTGGCCTTGGGCAAGTCACTTCACCCTTTGCCTTGCAAAAATCTAACACCCCTCCCCCAAAGAAAAACCCCTCTTAATTGGCTCAAGATGTACTTCAATATATATATATATATATATATATATATATATATATACACACACACACACACACACACACACACACACACACACACACACACACACACTATGCTGGTATAATTTCAGAATTGTCAGAATCACCCATCTTCATTTAAATTACTTATAGCAAATTTGTAAATCCTCTCCCCTCTTTGGTGGTATACACTTTGGGTGGCATACCTTGTTTTGGAAGATAGAGGATCCCAGTTCTTCAGTAAAGTAATTCATTCTATGATGTTAACATTTAACAACTTCTTTTACAGGGAAGATAAGATTTTATGACCTTGCCCAAGCAGAGAGTCCCAAGGAACCTGGCAAATTTATAGATATGGGGATTTTACAAGTCTTTTCTTACCCTTACCTCTCTCTCTCTCTTTCTCCCTGAATACCTGATACTCTAAACCTATGTGTATACACATACTATTCAGACTATATGAACTTTTGTATATTTATGTACATATACACATACATACACTATTTAGCCTCTTATCAGATCTTTGCAGATGGATAGCATTTTTCATAAATCCTTCAGTGTTGTCTTGGATCAGTTTTGTTTAAAGTAGGGCTTTACTTCCAGGATGGAGGGCACATTGTTCCAAGCTTCAGGGATTTGGGGCAGTTGTTTTCAGAGGAAGTTCTAGGTACCTTTAATATTTTCATTCTTCCAAAATGGTATGATCTTAAGAGAAGTGTGTTTACTACTCTCCTGACCTGTGCTCCACTTCTGTGAGTGATGACAAGCACTCTTTTCTGTTGCTCCACTGCAGCGATATACTCTGGTCTGCTAATCTCTTTGCCTTGGGACTGAGACCCAGATCTGAGTAGGGCAAAGCAGGAGTCCTGCCCCCAGGACAAGCCAAGAGATCCCTGGAATCTTCTGCCAGGCTGTGTTCAAGGCCCTTACTGTTTGTGGACTGAGAGCTCCTAAGGCAGCAGCTAGTGCTGCTGATTCAGTCACTTCCAAGGCCCGTTTCTGGTTTACTCTGACCCAGGCTGTGCTGGCAGAGCCTGCACTCCACTCTCATCTGCCAACTCTCTTAAGTTGTCTTGGGCTAAAAAAATGTTTCACCCCATCCTCTTTTGTGGGTTCTGCTGCTCCAATTACTTTAGGGCATTATTAAGGTGTTCAGAGGGGTTTTAGGGAGATCTCAAATGGGTTTCTGCATTTTTTCTGCCATCTTGTCTTCATCTTTTATAATTGAGTTCATTTTCTTTAACTTGAATTTTATTCTAAAAGTATTCTGTCTTCAAATTCAAATTTATGAATGATGTGCATTAATAATAATGTTAAAACTTTTGTGACATCTGATTTTGAAACATTTTGAGGAAAAGGATTAGTATTGTATTTTGAACTTCTTTGTTTTCTGCCTGTGGTTTCAGTAGCAAAAGCTTGAAATACTTTCCTAGTACTTTAAACACTGGTTTGCTTTATTTTTTAAATGCCATTTTGGAGAGACATACAGTGTCCAGGAATTTGTTCAAGTTATTATTTTATCTCATCATCACATGTGGTTTCATCTGTTTGTCTTGAGAGGTGTTCATATATTCAAAAATACTTCAAAATTAATTCATTGAAAACTGCACATTACTGTGGCATGGGAAAAAGCTAATTTCTTGGTTTTAACTTCTTTTAAATTTTTTGTGATGTAGAGTTTTGGTGTTCCCTCTACCAGTACAGTTTGTAACTGCTAAATACACTTGTAGATAGTCTTTTTTTTTTCTTAAATAAGCCATTTATTTTCTCTCTCCTCTACTTACATTGGAAAAAAGGAATAAAAATCCTTATGACAAATATGCTTAGTCAAAGTATAATTAAATTACACATTGATCTTATATAAAAATAACTTATTTTTTATCTTGTATCTATCACCAGTTTGTCAGGGAGTTAGTAGCATTACTTCCTCATCAGTTCTCCGGAATCATTGTTGGCCATTGAATTGATTTAAGTTATTAGTTCTTTCAGAGTTTGTCTTTACAGTGTTCTGCTCATTTCACTCTGTATTCGTTCGTAAATTTTCTCAGGTTTGTCAGAAATGATCCCCCTCATCATATCTAATGAGTAGACAGTCTTTATGAATTGTTGTGGCTGGAAATACCATGTTGTGGTCTTCCTTTGGTCATGTGTCTTTGAACTTAGTCCTCCAAGAATTTAGTCTAGTTCTACAATATATATAGCCTTTGAGAATCTAAGGTTACCTCCATGACTCGATGAGGTATTAGAGAAGTACTTGTCAAAAGGAAATCACAACTTCATTGAACTTGTGAAAACTAGGTTTATTACATGAGGAATGAGTATGCATATAGAAACCCAAGAGTTCCAACTAAAAACTATATCAGAAACAATTTTTTTTTGGCAAGGCAATGGGGTTAAGTGACTTGCCCAAGGTCACACAGCTAGGTAATTAAGTGTATTGAAGCTGGATTTGAATTCAGTTTCTCCTGACTCCAGGGCCAGTGCTCTATCCACTTCACCACCCAGCTGCCCCTTATCAGAAACAATTTAAATGAAGTTGAAACCAAGAAATTAGCTTTTCTAATGCCACAGTAATGTGCTGTTGTCAATGGATTAATTTTGAAGTATTTTTAAATATATGAAAGCCTCCCAAAACAAACAGATGAAACCAAATGTGATGAGATAAAAAAATATCTTGAACAAAGACTCTTGCTTTATTCTGTCATGTATTATATTCTTTGACTTTGTACTCATTATCACTTTTAGGCACAGTTACAGCTGCCAATGCCAGCACACTGAATGATGGAGCAGCTGCTCTGGTTCTGATGACAGCAGAGGCAGCTAAGAGGCTCAATGTTGAGCCACTGGCAAGGGTAGTAGGTAAGAAATTTTGAGTATGTTATCTCCATAGAGCTGTGAACTGTTGGCAAGAAGTCGATACCTAAATCTTTAATGACCTCTATGACATTGATCATGGGTTACAGTTTGAGTTAATGTAAGTTAATATTGAATTCATTGAGAGATGACCTCTATGACATTGGTCATGGGTTACAGTTTGAGTTACATTATGTTAATATTGAATTCATTGAGAGATCAAGATGGAAGGCATATCTTTGAAGACTTTGCATTCTTGGCACTTTCCCAATTACATACCAGCTTTGCTCTTCTTGTGCCGTCCACTTGCTTGGGAAAACTAGATTGCAGTTTTGAGACCATATCTGATAATTTTTTGCTTTGTTTATTTGAATTTCTTGATTCTCTAGGTATAAATTATCCCCTTTTATTTAAATCTAGCTTGACTATAATGATGATTCAGGTTCATTTTTTGTTATCTTCTTGAAGTTCAACTTCAGATTTAGAACATTCAAAAGCTTAATTTTGCCATAATACCTTTCAACTCTGGACATTTTAACATTGACTTCATTGGTACTATTTTATATTCTTTTGCATTGAGTAAGAAATAAGAATAAAATTTTGACATTTTTAGTTTTTATATCAGATATTTAATTCATCTATATTTTGATTTTCAGTCCAGATGACACATCTGTTGACTTAGTTTTCTACATATTAGAAACTAGATTATAAAATTTAATTTTTTTTAAATAATCACAATTTAAAGGAGCATGCTGACAACATTTTATGATTCTTGTGATCCATTTATGGTAGCTATTGGATATATTACCTATTGCAGTGGAAAAAAAATTTATGTTCAGTGACAGATATAGTATTTATAAATCTTTATCTCTGACTTTTATAGCATTTGCAGATGCCGCTGTAGCACCTATCGATTTTCCAATTGCACCTGCTTATGCTATACCAAAGGTAAGAGCCTGGAATAATGAATACTACTTGAGTAAGAGTAGTAGTTATGCTCTTAGCTAATATATTACCTCAGGATAATAATGTTCTTTAATAATACTTTCCCATTTAAATACCTTTTGATATCTTGCTAAATTATGCAGCCGGAAACTCATTATAAAGCATGTTCCTTAATTTGTCTGGTACCTCCTTGTTCTGTTTATTTTATAATTTCACATATGCATACATATATGAAATATATATAAATTATATACACATTACATATAACACCTCAATTTTTTCACCTATAAAAAAATAACCAGTTCTTTTTAATCCCTACAAATTGTAAAGTTCAAAAAAATAAACTGAATTATGCCTTATATTTAGACTATACCTTTGATAACTATTACTTTTTTTTTGGAGGGAGATTTGTTTCTGCTTATTTTAGGGATATTATTATATATTAATTCTTTAAAGTGATTTGAAGTCAGCTATTTTCACTGAGAGGCATTATGATGTTATAGAGCACAAATATGAGTTTTAAGACCTTAGTTTCTTTTTTGTCTTCCTTCTAAGTGCAAACCTCTATTTTTTTGTACTTACATCAAAGAGTTTCCAGAATTTTTTTTTTTTTTTTTTTTAGATTTTGCAAGGCAATGGGGTTAAGTGTCTTGCCCAAGGCCACACCTCTAGGTAATTATTAAGTGTCCGAGGTCATATTTGAACCCAGGTACTCCTGACTCCAAGGCCAATGCTCTATCCACTGCGCCACCTAGCTGCCCCCAGAATTAATTTTTAAAAGATGTTGAGTTCTAAACTTTTCTCCCTCCCCAGACAGCAAGCAGTCTTAATACAGGTTTTACATTTATTTACATCATATCAAATATATTTCTATATTATGTTGTGAAAAAAGAATTCAGAATAAAAGGGGAAAAAGAGAAAGAAAAATGAAATTTGTACATTTCTTAAAATATAAAATTAGGATAATAGAACTTGTGTGGTTTAAATGAGTTCTTCATAAAATGTAAATTGCTATATAAATATATAAATATAAGAGGTATTGTTATGTACTTCATAGATTACAATCTTTTATATTTACCAATCTGAAATTCATTTATTATGAATAGAATAAAATTTTAATTTAGGTTCATTATTATATTATTTATTTTTTGATCGTTGCCTTCTGCCTTCAGGTAGTGAATGAACCCAAGGAATGAAAATAAATTAGAATGCTAGCTTAAGTCTTACATTACCAGGCAGGTTTAAATCTTTTGCCTAAGGATAACACAAGAGTACTCAAAATAGTAAGATGGAAGAGTTATTCAAAAACAGAAAAAATGAAGGTTAGTTTCTGGGCCCAAAGCCACATACCCATGAACATGGAAGAGTTGAGATTTGAATTCATGCCTTCTCACATTAAATTCAAGTAAGAATGGCGAGAAAATTATTTCACAAGATCTCTTAAGTTCATTGATGGAGGATCTTTATTTCACTGAAAGATAAATTATCTTATTATCTTAAGTTGACTTTGGTCAAAAAATTAACACCCTGGTGATGAACTCCCAACAAACACAGTAGAATTGCTTTTTATATATGCACATTTGAAAAAAAAAACTATTGCATAGTTGAAAATGGAGAAATGGAAGTCCATTACCATGTTGCTATTTGAATCTTTTCTAGCTCAGAAGGAAGCTTGTTTCTTAAGAATGATACAGTCAAGTAGGACTTGTAGGAGGAAAATAATCTCTTTTCAAAAATAAATCCAATATGCATTTATTTATATGGGCTTTCCTCTAGACTGTTCTATGCCTCTTGGAAGTTATATGAATGGCTTCAGGAATTTAAACAATTATGGTTTCTCCACTTTCAATTTCTAACTTGTTATCTTTCAGTATATTCTCAGCTCTCAAGTGATCCCAGGTTTTTGGGTTATGAAACTGCTTCAGTCTTTACTTGTATACTAGACTGTATTAGGCCAAGAGAGAGAACACCTGCTTTAATGCCTACAATTTTTTCACCTTTTAGAGCTAAGGAATCAGTGTCTTCAGTTTTGCTCGGGGTCAGGGAAACTCCTTTGAGTTGTAAATCCTTATACTGAGTGAATTTTATATTACAATTTTAGGAACTAAAATTATGATTTCTCCCTTGATAATTACCATGTTCATAAGCCATCACTTAGCAAATTGCATACTGTTACAACTTTTATTTTTTAAATTAGACTGGTGATTTCACTGGAACTAGGGACCTTTTGGTCAGCAACTACTTTTACCAATGCAGACTGGCACTATAACTTATTATTAAGAGTATTTACTTGTTCATAGACACAGCCATTTGTCAGAGGTCCCACTCGAACTCTCCCAGTCTCAGTGAAGCTGAGGTTAGCTTTATTGACTATGTCATACTGCCTCTCAAAAACTATTTTAGTAGACAGTTTTTTAGTAAACAGATTAGGGAAAAATATGCCTATTTAAAAGCCCAAAGTTCTAACATGAATGCATAAATTAAGATTTTTAATAACTTGTCAAATCATTTGAATTTGTTTTCAGATTCTTAAAGATTCAGGATTGAAAAAAGATGATATTGCAATGTGGGAAATAAATGAAGCCTTTAGTTTAGTTGTATTAGCAAACATAAAAATGCTGGATATTAATCCCCAAAAAGTGAACATTGATGGAGGTGCTGTTTCTTTGGGACACCCAATTGGGTAGGTGAAATTATTTCATAAAATGCTTTCTAAAATATTTGCTCTGCATGTTCTTGGTTGGTTTCTTTGTTCAATGTATCTAAACTTTTATGCTTATCACTTGACTAAACTGAGGAAATTTAGGTGGATTTATATATTAGTGGTTCTTTCTTTGCTACTAGGAGTGATTGCTACCAACAAGAATAAGAATTTTGCTTCCAGATAAGTGTCCAAATAAAATGAATAAGTTGCCTTTGTGCAAATTGCCAAATACTTGTTATGTATGAGTATAGGTTGGTCTTACTTGTAAAAGGAAAGGTAAAAGGGTTTGAGGAACCCATTATTGTTTAGACTATTAGAATGAAATGTATGGGAAAAAAATAAGAAGAAATGCTTCAAGTTATGCTTGAAGAGTCAAAAGGGAATCCTGATATAACTCACAAAGTTGTAGGTTGGAAGAATTTTGTCTGTAACTCACATATACTTTGAAAAAAGATTTTATGTATTCAAAGGTTACATCAGGGGAGAGGCTGTTCAAAAGGAAAGGAGATAATTGATGCTAATTGGTGATTTCTGCTGAGGGAAGTCCAATGCAGGGTTATTACTACTTACCATGTATTAATAATTGGGAAGACTCTCTTACCAAGACATATAACCAGGATGTGACAGAAATCCACTTAAATATCTGAGTGATATTGCCTGTGTGATTTATTTTAGGAGAGATGATATTAAGAACTTACAAAAACATTTCTAGGGATCATGAAATCTATTTAACAAACATTGATCTTCTGTTAAGAGAAAGGAAGGTACTATTTGTTTATTGCTGGAGTTACAAAGACCAAAAAAAAAAAAGCTGAGTCCCTAGCTCCCTTCAAAGCAGTTTCCCTACATGATGAATCTTTTTTAATATTTCTCTTCTCAAATTACTTTGTATTTACTACTTATTACTCTTCTATATTTCTAGCCTCTATCCCAGAATATAAACACTGGGATAGTGATCTTATTTTACTCTACTTTTCTTTTTTTTTTTTAATTGTTTTACTTATTTAAGGCAATGGGGTTAAGTAACTTGCCCAAGGTCACACAGCTGGGCAATCATTGGGTGGCTAGGTGGCAGAGTAGATAAAGCACCAGCCTTGGAGTCAGGAGTACCTGGGTTCAAATCCGGTCTCAGACACTTAATAATTACCTAGCCTTGTGGCCCTGGGCAAGCCACTTAACCCCATTGCCTTGCAAAAACCTTAAAAAAAAAAAGTATCTGAGGCCAGATTTGAACTGCAGGGCCAGTTCTCTTATTCATTGTGCCACCTAGCTGCTGCCCTCAGTATTTCTCTAGTTTTTTATCTATCTTGTTTTTTTACATCACCAACACTTCCCTTAGTATATCTATCTTCCACCCTCTCTAAGCAAGTCATTCTGTGTAACAAATCAGCATTTTTTTAAACTCAAAAGTGAATTTTAAAAATCAGCAAATATGTACAATGTACATTTGTAGAACTGTCTCTGCAAAAGGGTATGGTGGGAGAAGTAGATATCTCCTCATACTCTTTTCTTGTCATGCTTATTTCTTTATAATTTTTCAATATTCACCTTTGATTTTTTCTAGTCATTTTACATTGTAGTTCATGCAGCTCCTTCCAAGTTTCTTTCTATTCATCACATTCATAATTTTCTTATGTACCACCATTTGTTTGGCCTTTACCCCAATTGATGAGCCATCTACTTTGTTTCCAATTCTTTGCTATCATAAAAAGTGCTTCTATAAAAACTGTGTTGCATGTAGAAACTTTATTCTTACCTATTTATGCTTTCCTTGAGGCTTAGGCCTAGTAGAATTTCTGGGTTAAATAAATGACTATTTATTTACAAAGGATTTTTGTTCAGGAATGGGGTTAGATTGGCTCTTCCTTTTGGTAGAGAAATAGAATTATTTTCCTTTTTACTTTGAAACTTGTTCTATACAACACATCTTTAGACTTGGCTTTCTCTTCCTTTTTGGAAAGCACAAGAAATACTGGAGTTATTCTATTCAGATGCAGGGATACTTAAATGTACCTTTCCCAAATAATAGCTTTTATATCTTAGAAAATTCTAAAATATGTGGATTATGGATATTAACATATGAAATTCAAACTAAACTTTTTTTACTTTAGGATTGTAATCTTATCTATGAAGAATGAAAACTTTTCTTTTTAAATTTTAGGATGTCTGGAGCAAGAATTGTTGTTCACATGGTCCACGCCTTGAAGAAAGGAGAATATGGTATTGCAGGGATTTGCAATGGAGGAGGTGGTGCTTCTGCAATACTAATCCAGAAGTATTAGAATAATAAAGTGCCTTCATCTATATTTGTGATCAGAAGAGATCACGACCAGTTAGTTATTAAAAGTTAAGGGTATGAAAAGGGACAACATATGACTGCATAGCATCCATGTATATAGCATAAATAAAGCTTTTTATCTCCAGATTTGTTAATCTTAAGACATTTTTAGCTAAAGCCTTTTCAATTTCCAGGGAGATGATCTTGGCCATGATTTTTGAATTTTTATTCAGCTTTAAAATGGATTTATACTCTTCAAATTTCTGTTGTGTCACTGTGGTGGAAGAAATTTATCTGTGCCTTCTAAAAAGCCAGGTTTATTTTTGGTAAAATTCGTTTGAACTAACCTTTAAGCTTTGTCTTAATTTTTCATTGTGACATATGGTCAAGCAATTAATATAATTATTATTCCTTTTCATTATTTATATACCTTTTCTAATAAATTTGATGAGAAATTAATTTTTTTTTAAAAAAATTGGGCCAGAGCCAATAGCATTTGATTAGAAAGTTGATAGTGGATCTAGCCTACAACTGAATTCCCTTTGAGACCTAACTCTGTATTAAATATTCTTAAAGTCTTTAAGCCAAACTTGGAATAGCTAGAGTGCCAAGCCTGAGGTCAGGAATCACTCACTAGCTAGTTGACCCCTGTGAAAGTCAGTTTGCCTCAGTTTCTTAATTTGTGAAATGAAGTGGAGATGGCAAAATCCTACTCTAGAATGTTAAGAAAACCCCAAATGGACTCATGCAATGAACTGAATATAACTATCTTTAGTTGTTCCGATCTGATGCTCTG
Organism: Macrotis lagotis; assembly: GCF_037893015.1. Taxonomy (NCBI): domain Eukaryota; kingdom Metazoa; phylum Chordata; class Mammalia; order Peramelemorphia; family Peramelidae; genus Macrotis; species Macrotis lagotis. The sequence goes on from NC_133658.1 coordinate 783,149,253, forward strand.
GTCTAGGTGAATCCCAATGTCTCTATTTTATATACATTTCAAAGAATATACTCTAGTGGCTTTAATGCTAAATAATGACTCAGTATACAGTTAATAAACACTGCCTTGCCAAAACCACTGTTTTAAAAAATATGCAGGTGTTGTGAAACCAGGTGTATATATAGACCTCAGGTGATAAGCCAGTGTTTCCCAAATACCAGTTTGTAAGCATTAGCACCAAGCCATAGCTTTCTCTAAAATTTGATTCCTTTTCTTTGCCTACTTCTGAGTTGATAAAAGCTGCCAGGGTTGAGATTTGGGAAAAGTTATGTCAGAAATATAGTTCTAATTTGTCAACAGCAGTCTGGATTCTACAACATTCAGGAGACTGCTGGTAAATTATTATGCCTCATAACTCATCAGAAATGGGCATGAAATGTTAAGAGGAGTTAGATTAAGGAGTATAAAAACTCTTGGGACATGCTGTATTCTCAACACTGAGCCATTCTATAAATTGACCCTGCCAGTCAACTTGCTATGCTTAAAACCAGGCCATGAGCTTTGTCTTTACTGTAAAGTCTTTCCAGATAGATAAAAAATGTATGTTCAGAAGAAACCAGATGTCAACAAATAGTCAAACTTTCAAAGTTAACCAAAATATTTATTCAAACCTAATGGTAATGCAGTATCAAGTAATTGAGCTTATATAAACAGTAACTGCATAATATTTATTTAGTTTTTTAGGAATCTCCATTATTACCACTGCCACATCAAATTTTTTACAACACAAAAAAGTCTGAACTAAATTTGAACATGACAAAGCAATTAGTGCCAGTGAAATAAATCCAGCAAATGGTTACCAGATAGTCAATGGATTTTTATGGCTCAGTATAGAATATAGTTGAATTAATGTCAATATACTGGACAACCCTGTAGGGGGAAAAAATCTACACTTTAAGTTGAACCACAAGAGGAAGCACTTTTGAAGAATGCACTTTTAACATCAGTAATATCCAGGCACAATAGGTTAAATGTTTTAAGATTTTGTTCACAGGTAAAGGTTTAAATTAACCCTTAAAATTTGATAGATTTTATCACAAATGAGAAAGATATCTATAGCTAGGAAGGTGGATATGTACATTTAAAGACACCTAGCACTGAAACAGTTGAAGGAAAAAGATGAAAAAAATAGTACAATAATTATTTGACTATCTATGCATCTTGGAAAATATTACCTAAATGGATGTGGCTCTCTGAGATAAATGCTAGGAAATAAATTTTAACACACAATCTCTCAATATTGGATATAAGATTTAAATAAATTTGAGATTTGGCCACTAGATTGAAGACTTCTGAATTAGTGCAATTTTTAAAAAGCCCCAGTATTTTTTTTGGGGGGAGGGGTATGTACACTTTTGGGAAATTCCAACTACAAAAGCAAACTTTATATGGCTCAATAGTCTAACCATTTAAGGTTTTGTAAAAATCCCTACACACAACAGATCAAAACACTTATTAAATATCTTATAAAATTCTCCCTCTCCAACTAATAGACCAGAATGACACGCATAAAAGATATTTAAAAAATAATCAGGAATACAACTTTTACCATGATAACAAGGAGGGTTAGAGAAACAAATACTTTTAAAAAATCTCCCAAAACTATCAAACTCGCGGACTATAAACAATAACTTTTTTCAAAGAATTAAATCTAGTCGAAAGGACAATTGTGTTGAATTGGGAATTGTCTGGTAATTAAAAAAATAAAACAAAAACCCCCCAAAACCAGGCTTGTCAGAATATTTAGTTAACTGAAATTCAATTTCAATACAAATTTATACATTATTTACAGTATGCAATTGTTGTAGCTGTACAGTTTTGCAGATTATTGGCTTTATACTTCTGCAAGTGCTTTTTCCAAAATAAAAATATGCAAAATCAAGTCTATTTACAAACTAGCAAGCTGCTTTAGAAACAACCCGATATAGCAATAAAGTGTAACTTTAGTGCACTGAAAGTGCAGTTCATGCTCTCAGATTCAGTTATTTTCCCTACTCATAGTAATATGGACATCAGTCTTAAATCGCTACTGTTCTTAATAATTTAGCATCATTATTCATCATAATGCAAAGACAACAAAAACTTGTCCACGTCCATCCCAGCAGGAAATGAATTAGGTAGCTTCTTTTTCTGTTGAGAGAAGAAACATAATCCTATGTTATCAAGACTCATTCTGGGCACAAATATATATATATATATGGTTTTCTGAATTCTAAATGCTATATGACCTCTGAGGGTTCAATTTCCTTGACCGTAAAGTGACAATGATATTCCTTGAATTACCTAATTATCTCAAAGGGCAGTTATGCCTTATAAGCACTTTAATAACAGTCATTACTACTTTATTAGGAATGATTCCCTGTGTATATATTCTTTTATCTCAAAGATTTTTTTAAAAGTTTATTACTGTTGCTGAACCATTAATTTGGGAAAATTGGAAACCATTATCCTTTTTAGTACACTGAAAGGCTAGTCAATAATAAATGGATTTTCTGAAAGAAGTAATGGGTTACTATTATGAACTTTATGGGCAAAATTTTGGTAGCAAATGAAATTAACAGATAACACACAAAGTTTATCAAATGAATAAATGGATATAGAGTTCAAGATCATAAGATGCAGAAAAATTAAGTCACAAGCCTAGTTCTAAATATGGTAACATTTGATTAGTGTATTAGATATTATATGTAGTTAGCATTTAATTATTAAGATAATGATTAGTTGGATGATTGGACATCAGCAAGCAATGTAAAACTATTTGAGCTTCAAAAAACACAAAAACAATAAACTTGAAAACCTTTCACACTTGCCTTAATTTTCTTCTTTTTTACTGGCACTGTTGAATTTGGAAGATTTTTATTGGAAGAACGGGCAGTTCGGTCATGTTCATCTAACTCTTCTAGTTTCCTTTTTTTCGTGGCACTCCTTGAGGATCTAAATTGCTGTGTATTATCTTTGAGAGGTTTTGAAGTAGTCCTTGAGATAGCAGCTCGTGAGAGAATCATTAAAGTATGGGCTGCCATATTTACACTATTTTCACTCCCAGTTTCACTAGCAGGGCTACAAGCTGGTAAGTCCGGAGTGGCAGGAGGGACCATTCCTTTGGGAGTGCCACTCTCATCACTGTAACGTCTCCCTGTGGGAGTCTGGATGCTGTCACAAGGTTCTTCTCTATGTTTCTCCCCAGTTCCTGATCCTGGTGTCCGAGGCACAGGTAAATCCCCAGTACTGGGAAGTCTGTTTGTTGGGCTGTGCCAATGAAGGTCATGTAATTTTTCTACACTGTTTTTAGTTAGAGGACTGGCAGATTTAGTCTGTTCTCGTTTTAGCTCCTTTGAAGTTGTTCCTGTTGAAACTGTGTTTTTACTGTTTGAAGATGGCCCCTGTTTTTTCGTCAGTTCTTGAACTGAGGTGGCAGATTTTTCATTCCACAGAGGACCATTTTGATGCCCATTTGATAATTTGATGACTTCCTGATTCTTCTGCCTTTCCACATCCCTTTGCAGTTCATTCTCCTTATTGGCTGTTGCTTTATGAAAAGAATCCAAAACCAGACCAGTCAGTGAAGTCTTTTTTTCAGGCTGGGTTTCTTTTATAGCTGTATTTCTACTGCTAGCAGTTTCTGACTGTGATAAAATCTTAGGCCCAGAGAGTTTCTCTCTTTCTTTTTTGACATTACAAGAGGATTTTATAATGGAAGATGACACAGTGGGAGGGTCCACAGTAACAAGAGGAATGTCATTCCTTTCTTTGTTTTGAGACAATGTTTTGGTGTTAGACCCTTGGGTGTTGACTCCAGGAGAAGTATCAAAGCAGAGCACACGCCTATGACTTTCATGTGGTTTGCTAGTAGATACTGTACATTCTGTTGAAAGGGCTGTGGCATCCTCTAATTTCTTCCCAAGATCTGCAGCCAGATTCTTTTCAGGAATTAGTGTTCTACCAAAAAAAAGGGAAAATGTATCAGCAACAAAAAGCTATTTAAGTATAATAAATATAGAAGAAAACATTTTGTGCTCACCTGTGAAAACCAACTGGATGGTTTAAAGAATCCCCCAAGCTGGTTGTCAATTTTCCTGGAATTATCAAATGCAAACAATTAAAGAAAGAAAATATCCTTTGAAAAAATTACACCCACCTTTGACAGAAGAGATGGTGACGTACAACTGGAATATTTTTATGGATTACTGGCCTAGTGTTTTCTGAAGAAAAAAAGATATACAGAGGCTACTAGTCTATGAATTGAAGAAAACTACTCACTAATAAATCCACTTAATACCATGTTCAATGACCTTGGGAAAATTTTTTTAAAAAGTGTATTCTTAAAAATATACAATTTGCTAATTAAAAAAAAACCTAATTCCTTGATAGAATGAATTCTTAATTAACTTAGATGTTTCTTCTATTATATCTTCTATATATATCTATATTAGCACTATAAAGCAAGAGACATTAAATATAGATTAGATATATTTAATAAATTTATTACATGTTAATTATTTACTCATTAATTATTTACTAAGAAATAGCAAATAAGTGCAAAGACACAAGATATACTGAATATAGTTTGGTTTTCAGTATTGGATCAATAAAATATGAAGAATTAGATTTTGAAGTGGAAGTCCATGGGTTTGAAAATGTCAGCTTTACCACCTATTATCTGTACAATCTTGCCCAAGTCAATTAGTCTTTCTAGATCTTTGTTTGCTTACTTATAAAAATAAAGGGACTGGACTAAATACCTCTTAAGAGTCTTCTGCTCTCAATCTATGATCCTAGAATTCTTAGGATATGCTGTGGTATGAAAGAAGGCTTGCAGGGCTAGAAAATACAGTCTGAAAGGATTTGAAAATTGGGTACTAGGAATTGGGAAATTTCATAAAAGAGCAGGGAACTGGCATTTAATCATGAAAGAAAGAACTAAAACCAGAAAAAATGATAATCAAGTAAAGTACATCAGGTACTAGGCACAAGTGAAAGAAACACACTATGGCAAAGAAATTCCAATGTAATCAAACTTGTGGAAAACAAAGCCACCAACTTAATCTCTTTCCAATCTTTCTTTCTCCCTTCCACACCCTGTGATCCAGTGGCACTGGCCTCATTTCTCAAACAAGACAATCACTTGACTCACTGCACTTTCATTGGCCATTACTCACTCTTGGAATGCTTTCCCTTCCTCATCTCTGCCTCTGTGGCTTCCTTCAAAAGCTTAAATAAAATCCCACCATCTTATGAAAGGCAGAATCCCCCTTAATGCTAAATCTTTCCTCTGAGTTTAACCTTTCTAAATCTTGTTTGTATAATCTTGGTTGCATGTTGTCTCCCCAAATTAGTCTGAGGACCTTGAGAGCAAGACCTACCTTTTGTCTTTCTTTGGATTTTTAGTTCTTAGCAGAATGCCTAGCATATAGTAGGGACTTAATGTCAGTTGATAACCAACAGATTACGAGACAACAATGCTTTGGAATCCTTTGTCCCCTGTGCCACTGTCAAAAATGCCCCACTATGGTTGAGTTGGGAGATAGCTGCCACCAATCTGCACTCTCCCCTTTCAAATGTTGCAGGAAGTCACTGGAGAAACTGGTTCACTGAAATGACCACAAATTTGTTACGTAATTACAGCAGGCCTTCAATGTTGCATGGCAAATCTTTTCTTTTCCCCTCACTAACTATTCACCAAGTACGAATTCCAAATGTTCACTCCTACTTTTTCCATAGAGGAACTTGTTTCCTTGTTTTATGGAGAAAATGGAAGTCCCTTGCCATGTGTGAGCTCTTTTTCTTTATTTAATCTGAAAATTCTTATATAGCATTTTAACTCTGCTCTCATTTCTGAGATGTAATCATAGTTCTTGCCAAAGTCAACTGGCTCTGATTTTAAACATCAGATTCCAGCTTCTCTCCTGGGAGCTTTCCTTTCACACCAGCATTTTCTTTTTTACCCATGAACAGCTGGTGGTGCCACAGTGCACTGGGGTTTGGAGCCAGGAAGACCCGAGTTTAAATCTGGCCTAGATGCTTACTAGTTGTATAACTTGGACAGTCATTTTGCCTCAGTTTCCTCATCTGTAAAATAGGGATAACCACTAAGGATTGTTGTGAGGGTTAAGTGAGATATTATTTGTAATCCCCTTCCTTCCTTCACTAATTCCTTCTTTGATCATCTCTACCAACATGCACAGGTTTTCCCCATCCTTTAAAAATCTTAACTTGGTCCTTCCATCTCATTTCTTTTTTTTTCCTTTCATAGCCAAAATCTCACTGCAACTTTTGACACTGTTAATTATTCTGGTTATTACTCTTCTCTTAGCTTTGCTGATACTGCCTTTTTCTTGTATGATCACTCCTCACCCTACTCTGCTGGATCATTACTGACCTCCCTTCCATGAAATAGGAGAGTCCCGCTGCACTGTTTAGAGCCCTCTGCTCCCTAGAGTGACCTCAGCAGCTTCCATGGTATCAACCATCACTTTTGTAGACAACTCCTAATATCCAGTCTATCTCCTCAACTCCAGGCCTATACTGCCAACTACTCAATTTCTTTATCTGGTTGTCCCAACAGTATTTCTAGCTTCACATGTTCAAAGCAAAACTAATCATTTCTCTCTTCCCCCTATCCCTGTCCCCTGCCCCCCCCTTTATTTAATCCCTCCTCTAAACTTTCATGTTGAAGATAGATAGTGCCATCCTCCCAGTTATTCAGTGGCAACCTCAACAATTCTCACTACCTCATCCCCATCCCCAACCAAAGTGGCAAGTTTTTGTCTGTTTTAATTCTGCTACAGCTTTCATGTCTGTCTCCTCTTCATTCAGAAAATCAATAATTTGACTTTAGGTCAATAAAGTAGGAGTACTGGTTTTGGAGAATGGCCATTCCCTAGTCCAGGCATGTCTTTTGAACTGTTTTAACAGCTCTTTCTTTCTAGTTTCTTCCCTATAATCAATCCAATATTCCACAGAGCTGCCAAAATTAGATAGCAGTTTTGACTATGTTATCCCTACTAAAAAAGTGGTTCTCTGACCTATAAGCTGGGCATTTAAAACCTTCCCATCTTGACTCTCCCACCTATCTTTGCCCCCCCTTCTATCTTTACAGATTTGAATTAAAATTCTTCTTTTCAAACATTCTTCATTTAAGTTGAGCTGTCCTACTAGCTATATTATAAATTTTGCATTCCATCTCTCCCACTACATACTTTTTTTATAGGTCATGACTCGCTTGGAATTCATGGTCTACCTTTATCTGTTGGAATACTTAGTTTCCTTCAAAGAGCCACCTCTCACATGAAGTCTTTCTTGATCTGCTACATTGTTAGTGCTTTCTTGATCCTTATGTTACCTTGTATTTACTTAAAGGTAGTGCAGTGGATAGACTCTCTGGCCTTGGGAATCAGGAGGATAGGAGTTCAAATCCAGCCTCAGACACTTGCCATTTATTAGCTATGTGTCCTTCGGCAAGGCACTTAACCCTGATTCTTCACATCCAGGATCATCTCCAGTTGTCCTGATTCACAGGGCCCAGATAACTCTGGAGGAGAAAGTGAGGTTGGTGATCCAAATCATATGCTTTTCATGGTCCTCTTTGAGAATGAAGGACAAACATCATCATCATCATCATCTATTGGATCCCACTTAAGCTTCTTAGGATCAAGGAATTTTTGTTTCTAGCACAGTGCCTCATACATGACAGGTGTTTAATGTTTATTGAATTTAAATAGAATTATCACTAGGAACAAAGGTTCAATGAGAACAAATAATATATCAAAATATACCAAATAATGTGGACTAATGACTGAGGATCAACCTCAACAATACCTGATCATTTTTGTCAATCTCTTGGAATGATCATAGATGGTACAATTCTAGGTTGTAGATGACAAAGTTGGGAGGGGCAGTTAACAGACAAAAATCATATCAAACTCAACTGTACATCACACAGGATAGAGGAGACCTAGCTTAATATCCCTGTGAAAAAGAACACGGTTTTAGTCGATTGAAACTTCAATATGAGTCAGTTTGATGCCACTCCCTAAAAAGCTAAGAAAACATTAGATTTTACTAATAGAAGTAGAGAATACAAACCAAGGGGTGATCTGATTTTGTCATATGCATTGTACTGATATCATTGTATATAAGACATTGATAAGATAAATGGACTTAATTCTGGAGGACAAAGCATTTAGAACTACTTAATCTGAGGGATGTGTGAAAGAATTTGGGATGCTTGTGTTTGACATTCAATATTCATCAAGTTAATTTTTCAAAGCACTGTATTATGTGTTAGGGAAGACAATGAATTTAAATGACAAGTTCATTGTCTTTTTGGAGCTTATTTATATAGTCTGATGGAGAAAAGAAACAAATGCTGAAGATTATAGCAGAAAATATGGCTAATAGTTTGGCTGGTGAACAGTGGTAGATGAATGGAAGAAGGATAAGGTGAAGTTGGAGAAAAATGATACTGAATTGCAAAGAGCAAAAGAAGGCTCAAACTTTACTCAATATATAACAGAGCTACTGAAGGGTTTTGAGAAAGATACTTCCTTTGCCTAAGATTAATCTTCAAGTTGAAAGAAGGAACTGAGTAGTTCAGAGAGTAGTGGCAAGAATACTCATTAGAAGGTTAAATAAACAATTCAGGTGAATGGTACTAAAGGCTTTACTAGGGAAGTGACAATGGGAGATGAAAGGAGGAGACTGAAGGGAGACATTATAGAAGTGGAATCTATAAGTATTTGTAACAAGTTAGAAATGAGAGGATAAGGAAAGAGAAGTCAGATAATATCAAAATCCTGAACATGGGAGACTGGATAGAATGGCAGTGACGGACCATTTTGAAATACTTGAATAGACAATCACATAGAAGAGGCATTAGATTTTTATAACAAATACATATGAGTTATAGGGAGTTAAAAGACTTTTATAAAAGCAGAATTGTTCAAAATACATTGGTTTGTCTTCTGAGGAAAGCGTTTCAAGAAGTATTCAGGATATAGTCTCTAAGCATCTCTATTAGAAGATTCAAAAGGAATCCTTGGCAAAAAAAAATTAGAGAGTTGCTGCAAACAAGGAAACACAAGGAATATAAATCTGACATTACCTAGTTAGCTTTAAAATGTACCTGTACTAGGCTTGTTTCTTGTTCCCTGGACCTTTTGAGATTTTGGAGGAATGGGGCGTTTAGGAACACTTCTGTTGCAGACAGGTGCTGCTAAAGGCATATGCAGGACCTGGATGGAAAAAAACTTCACATTAAAGTATGCCTGAAATGTTTCACCACTCCATATTTAGCCCATATCAAACTGGAAACATCACCTGTCTGGGAGGGGCTGGAAAAGTATTTCCATTTTGTCCTACTACTGATACAGGAATCATTCCTACCATTCCCTGGAGCACAGGTTGGACTGGAGAGGCAATTATGATGGCAGATCCTAAAATTAAAAATAAAGAAATTTTTTAATCACATTAAATAATCTTAATTAACACTCTGCAATTGAATCTATAAAATTATGCTTTCTCCCCTCATCTTCCTTTTCTCTTGGAAACAACCCAGAATAAGTCTTAACTTAGTAGTAATGGGAAGAGTGGCAAGTGGAAACAAGAAATACAAATATTTTCCTGTCTCCTTTCTGAACATTTTGAATATCTGATGTTTTCTACTCCAATTCCTTTATGGTCTTCATGAGTATTTATGGCTGAAAAAAAAAAATTGTTACTTGGTGGCCAACTTCCTAGTGATGAGCTTTTCTGAATTCTGCTACGCTTGCTCTTGGATGAGATTTTTGAGGCTTTCCAGATCAGAAGGATATTAAAGAGTTTGTACTTAGCTGAATTAGGCTTTTGAGAACCCATATTCACCTTCATGCCAAAATAACGCATTTTTATAGAACTTAACAGTAGTTTTTGTATTGTTTTTAATCATCCTAGATGCCATTTTTACTATTTTAACTAAATAAGATTTTAGAAATGGGGATCAAATCACAACAGTTCTCTTAAAGGAGAGAAGTATAAAAAAATTTTATTTAAATAAGTTATCATAGTTGGTTTTGAACAATATGCTTATGAAGTTAAGTCACAAGAAGGCAAACCACTGCTACCCTTGGCAAATCAAACCACTGCTAACTACCTTTCCTCAAATTCTGATGGAGGTAGGGCCCTTACCTTGTCACCCAGATTACCAACCCTCCCCTTTTGATCTAGCTCTAACAAACTTCATCAGGGTTAATAATCGCTTTGGAGAACAGACCTGCCATCCCTGCTGACTAACTGATATTGATGGAAAGGTAAGCCCCAATTACTATCACAGCAACAATGTTAACCTTAGACCATAGTTCGGTTCAGGAATTATCATTCAAGGAAATAAACTGGGAAATGACCTGACCACTACTTTTGTAGCTATTGCTTCTGCCCTCTCAATACCAGAACCCTGAAAAATAAAGTTCTTAACTGCCCATGACCTTGCTACTATGAAATTATCCAACCTCCGAAATGAGTGTTTTTATTAATGGAAATGAGACTTAAGAATATATAGCACCACTTTGTTTTGCTATAGTACTCCATGAAGCATCGGGCCTTTCCAACAGACTTGTACCTCCTACTATGTTGCTGTTCCCTATTAGAACAAGAGCTCCAGGAGAACAGGAACTGTCTTGCTTGTCTGTATACTTAGTACCACTTTGCACATAGTAGGCACTTAAAGCAGTCAAAACGAGTATGGCTTACTGAAATTTTTAGTAGAAAATACTATTACAAAAGAAGCATGTTTATTTAATAATTCAGGGATTATTAGTAGGCTGTTCCCTATACCTGGAACACATACACACACACACACACACACACACACACACACACACACACACCCCATTTATATCTAGGAAAAAACCACCAAGGTCTTCAAATTTGATTCTTTTTTTTAAGCCAATTCAAGTTGTGTCTCCCTGCTCCTGAATAAGGTCTTCTGTATCTGTGAAGTTCAGCTGCAATTGGAGTCAGCACCATGCAATTTTAGCAACTATTTATTGTTTCTTCAACTAAGATAAAACAAGCTCTCCAAGGATAGGGTCCAAGTCAGATTTTTTTGGTTATTCCCTGCAGCAATGGGTTGAATGTACAGATTTAAAGTTGGTGTTCACTAAGTATGTTAATTATTCAGTCCCTTCTGCATAGTTTATCAGCACCATTAGGGTATAAATGGGGAAGGAAAAATCAAAATTCAAAACATTTCATTTTGGTTAGCAACTCTGGAAACAAATTTGTTTGGAGTGATTGGCTAGTGAGAGTATGAATATATTCATGGTGCTCCTTTGAGGATTTCATTTACATATTTATTTTATTCCTAGTTAAACCCTTATTCCCACCCAAGAATAAAAATCTAATTTCATTTGAGAAAGATATCATCAAAATATTCTAAAAATTACCTTGTGAAAAATTAGGTGATACTGCCGGGTTCACTGCAAACACACTGTTTGATCTTGGGGGAGTCTGTAACTGCTGTGGTGGTGGGGGCTGAGCAGCCATAGGCGTAGAATTGTTAGGTAAGACTACAACGTTAGACTGAGTGACAGCTGTTCCCAAGGCTGTTGGATCAGTCACACAGGTAGCTATCAGGATATTATTGGAATTACCAAAAGTTGTACTTGTTGCTGGCATCAACTGTATAAATCCTCCATCCTGAGAAACACTTGGTGTGATGGCTGTTGAAAATGCACCACAGTCATCACTCTGTATGTTACTGGCTACAGAATCTTTAGGTTTGAGCACTAACAGGCTCTGTTCCAGCAAGGCTGAGTCCCCTACTTTTTCTGCAGTTAAAACAGTATTTGAAGTTTCTTCTGAAGTCAAACATTTAACTAATCCTACATTTTTGACTGGTGATTTTGCTGGAGAAGATAAGATTATAGTAGGCAAGTTTTCCCCAGTGATGCTAGAAACAGCATTGTTTAGCTCTGTATCTGGTGAGGCAAACGAGTCATCACTGATGATAATTTTGAGTGATACTATATTTGATGGATCGACTTCTGCTGAGGAAACTCGAGAATGTTCATATTCACTAGTACTTTGAGGTTCAGTATTGATTTCTCCCACTGAAGAACACAGGGATTCTGAAGGAATAGAATGACTGTATTCTGTAGAATGACTCTCAGTGGGCATCACTTCAATCTCTCTACATTCAACACTTTTGCTAGGGGACAGAAGAATAGCACCACCATCTTCTTTTACAGAAGATGATGGCTCTTGTGATTCCAATGCTATTTCCTCTGAATTGGAGGACTCTGCTGGCAAACCTTTATTTTCCAAATGATGTGGATCTATAAAAGACTGACTACTAGACTGTTTGCTGGAAGTGACAGATTCTTCAAGAGGGCTCTCTATTTTGTGTTGATCAGACAAATTTAAACCTGAACTGTGAACAGAGCCAGGTAAGACTTTATTCTGGTTTGAAGAATCATTCTGGCAATCAGAAGGCTGATGTGATGCAACAGGCAAAATATCATTTGTTTCAATTTTATTCTGCTGAATTTCACTACAATCTGGTGATTTGGAAGTATGAAATATAGTTTTAAGTTTTAAAGAATCACTGGGGCTTCCACAAGACTGGCTATTTTGAGATGTTTTTCCAGTTAATGAAATATTTGGTAAAAATTGGTTTGAGTTCTTCTCATGACTTGTTGAATTTTCACTGCCTTCTGCTACTCCATCAAGGGAAGCAAAGGAAGCCAGAGGCATATCAGACTGATCAGGACGTAGTTCAGATATATTTGAGGTGTTGGACACTGAAGAGTCCTTTTCAATTTCCAAAGCCATTTCATTTTCATTGGACAGCTGATTTGTGTACAATTCTGTACATTGTTCATTGCATTCAGGATCAGAATTTCCTCTTTGGTTAAAGTCATTCAAATTAGGCACAGATTCAAAAGTGATTTCAAGATTACACCTCTGTTCAGTAGCAACACATGAGGGTGCTTTAAATGTTTCTTTCTGTAGGGTAGATGCTATTGGGGCACATTGTTCTTGAGTTTGCTGTTTCTTAAGATGATCATCACCACTGCCATCCTTCAAGGCACATGATGCTTCTTCATTTTGATAGTCTGTACAAAATGTAGGCTCAACAGGGTGGTCATCTGTAAAACAATAGGTTGGCTTAGAGAATCACAAAATAAGGGGAATTCAGATGCTGAGGAGGATGTCTTCTCTATATATATAACTTTATTAAAGAGATGATCATCTTTGTCCCACCAGTTTAAACCTTGAACAACGTTTTTATTCCAAAAATTTTAACGAGCATTTTTTCCCCCTTGCCAATAACAATTCTAACTTTATCAATGAACAGGGTAAAAGTGTTTAAAATTCTACCAAAGAAAAAGAGACTATTACCAACTGATATTTGTTCATGTGTGAATACTGGCTCTAGTCATAGTAATGTGTATAAGTAATTATGTTTACAGGGGTATATATGGAAGATTCAGTATGCTACTAGCCAAATTACTCTTTACTTAGCATCAGTTAAATTTAGCAATGTACAAAATAATACAATATTTTGATTTGTTTTTGGTTTTAAAATTATTAAATAAAACTTTGCTGGTCAAAAAATCTAATTTAAGTAGTTTGAATATTAATGACTAGAAGAGTTGCACCTGCTTATTCTAACACTTTTTCCCCATTCTATATCTCCTTTTTTTCTCCCCATTTTAATTTCCTCCAGTCATTTCCTTATAATGAACTTCACTATGGTTCTCTTTTCCTTCTTCCCATCTTTAAAATCTCTCTGATTGGCAGTTGAAGCTATTCATATTGCTAAAAACTCTGAGTAACTAGGAAAACAAAAGTAGTGATTTCTATAATCATTAATTAAAAAAATCTAATCTGTGTGGTTTTATACAATGAAAACTGTGGATTATGCTTTGCCTTCTAGAAGAAATAACACTTTCATAAACAAACCCCAAAAGTATACACAATAAGCAGAATTTTAAAAATTGAATACATGAACAGACTATACACCCACATACCCACTAAAGTTAGGTGCATATTAGGACTTAGAAAGCAAAACTAAATATTTTTTTGGGGGGGAAAGAAGCAATGTGAATTTTGTATTCAGCATATACACACAAGGTGTAGAATAGTAAATTTTCTTGTGATCTAAGGAAATAAGAAATAAATAGAATAAGGGAGGTGGGAAATGTTAAGATGATCTTCTGCATTAGGGGAGAAACTTATCAGTCATACTATAACATAGAAGAGAGAGAGAGCAAAAAGAAAGATTCAGAAAATGCATTTTAAAGTTTTCTTTTCTGTGTGACTTGGTTGTTTTATCTAGTTCTGAGCCTCAGTTCCTCATCTGGGTAGATGAGATAATTTCAAGATAATTTCCTTCAAACTCTGAAATTCTATGGTACAATGACAACCAGACTAAGGGTCTATAAATAGTTAGTCTCCTTTCTGATAAAGGAGAGGGATAGAATATAGATGAATTCCAGAGACACAAATGAGGTATTCTGATAAGAAGCTTTAACAAAAGAAGAATTTGATTTTAATCCATAAAAATCTGAGAATTTATTATAAGGTTTTATGGAAGGTAGTGAGCATCGTTATCAAAACAGAATATAATTTCTCTGCTATTGATAAGCTAGGATGAAGTACTGGATATACAGGTTCTAAGAGGAGAGAATATGCCTCAATTTTAATCAGCATTCGTTATATGCTTGCTAGGGAAGCATGGCATTGTTCCTAGAATGAGTTTGATAGGATAGCTATAAAGACAAGGTTGGCCATGGGAAGTAATGATGATGTTTGTCTTTTGTTCTTGAAGAAGACCACAACATTAGGGGAAGTGGTGCCATGACAAGCAAGTGAACTGGATTTGAGAGAGGGGATGCTGAGTTAAGTCACTAGCCTCACTTTCTCCTCCAGAGTCATCTGGGTCTAGTGGTCAAAAATGAAATCAGGATGAACTGGAGATGGCCTTGGATGTGAGGCAATCAAAGTTAAGTGACTTGCCCAATGTTACACAGCTAGTTAAGTGTCAAGTATCTGAAGATGGATTCAAACATTCATCCTCCTGACTCCAAAGTAATAAGGAAAAGAATTGAATCAATATTCAACAAAAATCCAGAAATTAGTGATTTCAGACAGGAAAGATGACCAGAAGTTCAAGTACAGAAAGGGTTCAATAATTCATGCTCAAAATAGTTACTATGAAACTAGAGTATTTTCCTCTGGATAAGGCATAAAGGGACCAAAACAATCACTTATTTACACTGTCATTGGTATATAAACCTCTAAATGACATATCAATTAGTAATTTTAAAAACTGAGATTTAAAATCTAGTCTGAGAGAACTAATAAAGATACTTACTGGATTCTTCAGTTCCAAAAGTGTTCCCAACTGCTAGATTAGTTTCTTCTAATAAGACATTCTGATTGGATTCCAAATGCTGATTAGAAATTCCTTGTGATACATTCTTATTATTCTTTGCTTTACCTTTTTAAAAGAAGAAAGTTACACATAACTCAATCTTTCTAGTTAAATAGTTAAATTATAAAGAAAGGAACAATTCATGCTGCTTTAGAAAACAAGGAAATTTCAACTTTAGTTATGCACATTTCCCAATTGTATTTGGTATGTTGCTTTTTTACATTGTTTTTTTATTTGAGGCAATAGAATTAAGTGACTTGCCCAAGGTCACACAGCTAGGCAATTATTAAGTATCTGAGGTCGGATTTGAACTCAGGTCCTCCTGACTTCAGGGTCAGTACTCTATCCACTGTGCCACCTAGCCACCCAGGGCATTTCTTTTTAATAAGTACATTGATTTGACAAGAACCTTGAGAAAAGAAAATTTTTTTTACTGCTTTTGTACAACCTAATCTTGCCTAAAATAGAGCTAGGCACACAGAAGAACTTTGACAATTACTTGACAAAATTTTCTGCAACAGCTTAATAAAAAGTTTAAGGAATTACAATGAAGTCCCTTGTGTTAGCTGAAGTTTCTTGAGATAGAAAGCATAATTACAATGCACAGTATTTGCTGAAATGCTTGTTTGAGATGTTTTGAGAAGAGGCTAGTAACTACTGAGGTTTCCTAAAGAACAAGGAAAAAAAAATCTCATTCTAAACAAAGTAAAACAAAACAGATGAAGTGCCTGAAAGGTCTTACCATAATCAAATAGATCAAAAAGGGCCTGAAATGCTGGGTCTGATTCTGTTTGCTCCAAGATATCCTGTATGGCCTCTTCGGACATATGGATTTCACTCTGCATAAGAATTCAAAATACAAGAGTCACAAGTCTAATGAAAATAAACAGAGCATCAAATCAGTTGCTAGTTCTTGAAGAATTATATTGCTTAAGTTTCAGCCCAGGCTTAAGGTCAACAAAGGATGTGACAATACCACTGAGATGGACAGATAGATAATTGTTTAGTCAGTGCTTACTGTAAAGGTGCCAGGCAACGTGCTAAGTGCTAGGATGTAAATATAAGTAATACCTACTAAAATTTTTCTGCAAGATCATGCTAAGTCTTATCAAGTATCAAACCACTATTAATCAAGGTAAGAAATGGCATACACTCTCAAATCAGATGCTAGCTTTCGAAAGACAATTAATGATTAATTTTAGGAGCCTAGAAATGAATGTTTCCAAAGTTCTCAACAAAATGCTGTTAACATTTGCAGAGTTTTAAAACATTTCCTGGTTAATATTTTATGTATGCCACACACTTGGAAAATAAACAGACCCTCTTACTTTGTCACAGTGCTTGTACTACTGAGCTCATTGTAACTTCACTTCCATGTGTTTATTCCTTGTGCCTCCAAGTAGAAACAAAGTTATTTAAGGGTGGGGACAAAGTTCTCCAAAATCCCTAGCTTAATATTTGGTATAAAATAGGTACTAAATATATGTTATGATGGATGCAGAAGAAACCTCTGAGGAGGAGAGCATTAAAATAAGTTGATTAGGACAAGAGTCATGGGACACAAAGAAAGAAGTGAGATTTTTAAAACAAAAAATAAGTAAGCATTCTACATAATTATTTTCAAGGTTGCTTTAGTTGATCAATTTCTGTTCTTTAATCATTGCTTCCCTTTTTGAAGAGAAAACATACTGCTATTCTAAGGAATCAGTCTTGATGGAATAATGGGGATAAAATGTGAATTTATATAATTATCTGTAAAAATCAGTACAAATAATTATCTGTAAAAATCAGTACAAACGTCACACACACACACACACACACTTGTACATGCCTGAAGTCCCAGGATTTCATCAATTGAAGTCTCTTGTTCAGTAGGATTACTATCTGCTTGCTTAGGTACTTGAACAATATTATTGTCACTGCAACATATAAGAAATAGTTTAAACATAGATTTTAGATTGAGTAAGATACAGCTTGAAATTTTGATTCATGCCTCACCTAATCAAGAATTTGTTAATATTTTCTGCAAGTTTCTCTTGTAGAGATTTGTTGCTTAGTATTTTTTCTCTGGCATTTTCAATAACCATTTGCTGCAAAAGAAAATATTAAAATTATTAAAAGGCTACAGAAGAGAAATTTTATAACTTAAATAGAAATATCTAATATCAACTTAACAGTCAAACTCTGGGAAGAAACTCTGAAGTGGCAACTTCTTCCAAATGCATTTCATTTGGAGAGTAGCTTTTCCCTCAACTTTTCTTTCTATATGAGACAATTTCCCATTTATCAATCACTTACTATTTTTTTCATCCAATACAAAATGCTTCATTCTTTATACTATATTTTCCCTCTGTTGTGTAGCAGAAGACTTTCTGTTGTCAAAGAGACCAAATCTCATTCTGGATTTTAAAATAATGTATTGTGGGGAAGAAGGCATACTGTGATATGAATACTTAATTCATAATTTGCTATTCAAAGTTTAAATGATAGCCATATTACCACTAATGCTTTGTAATACTGCATCTCCACAAGAGGAAATAAAATTGCTGCTAGAGTTACTTAATAGAGAATTAAAGAATTCTATTATCATTGTTAATAATTAAGAAATATTATATCACATTGTTAATCTAAGAACTTAGTGACATTTGTTTATATATCTGTTCAAATTGTAACACTGGTCATTCATAAAGTTTTAATCTATCTGCTATCTAATCATTAATTCCCATAGCAAATGAGCCTTTAACCATGATTTTCATAAAGAATATTAAATTTCCAATTATATTTTCATCAGTAAAGACAGTATTTAATCATAATACTATATATGGATTAAAAAAGGAAGCTTACTGAAGATAAAGGTTTGAAATTAGGGTTCACTTACTTTTTCTACTGTAAAAGCATTTGGGTCCTGAAAATTTCGAACTGTGGATTGAGGTCCAGAAAATGCGATGTTTTTCTTTTGAGATTCACTGAAATACATGAAAAAGACTTGTACTCAGTCTGGTAACAACTTTCTACAAAGTTTAACAATAAATTATTATTATTGTTAGTCATCATTATTATTACTACTATGTTACAACAACTACTATGATGCTTCATTTTAGCTTTTCACGGACAGAACAGAAAAAAAATACAAAATCATATATGTTCAGAGAAGTGTTTTCTGAAGGGGTCCAAATACAGATTGACTGTATGTTATCTGAGAAACTGACTTCAAAGAAAGGCCTATTCATCAGGTTGATCACAAGATAATGACTATTTTAGTCACAATGATTCTCAAAGAACATCTCTTAAGTTATAAAAGACTGCAATATGCAATGGTATAGGAAGTATTCATGACAATGAAACTATTTCAGAAATATATTACAAAGAAATCAAGGAAAAGAAGTTCTTACCTATACTTGTCTTCACTGGCATTAGCCTAAGATCATGTGTAAGTGGGTTTAGGATCATAGAATTTAGAACTAGAAGGGGCCTTAAAAAAGAGAGTATTTAACCAATACCATCATTTCACAAATGAGGAAAAAATACTGAGAGATTATAAAGTCCCATAGATTTAGAAAGAACAGAATAGGTTTCAAAAGTGGATGATCTTGATTCCAAGATCATCCAATACAATATGCTGCTTCCTCAGACGAGGAAGGTTGAGGTGGTGGATATAGGGTGATATATCTTTTGAAGTATTCCAAATATGGAATAAAATTCTAGAACCAGACTCTGCAGAAGCTGAGAAAGCAGTATGTCAGTACAGCTCCTAGGTCTATCTGTGACCTCTCAAATACAAATATTAAATGTCTATTTTTAAAATGCTAAGTGCTTGGCACAAAGTTCAGCTAAAAAAATTATGCCTACCCTCAAGGAGCAGCTTATAGTCTAATATACTACGTTAAAATAGAAGAGTCCTGTACCAGCAGAAAAATGGTTGTGATGGAGCAGAATTTAGAAATTCAAAAATATGCCTTTAGCAAGGTGGACTATATATATATATATATATGTATATATATGTATATGTATGTGTATGTGTATATGTATATGTATATATATATGCCAAAACTAGTGAGAAAACCAAAAAGTTTAGAAAATATATGTCTCTATCTGTTAAAGCATTCATTTACATAAAACCCAAATCTATAAATTAAGGAAATCTGGCAAAACAACATCCCAGTGTTGTATATTTTTAAAGTTAACTTTTTACTTAAATCAAAACTTTCTGAATAGTACTACTATTAGGTAGTAACATTTTATGACTTTTATTTTAAAACTGACCAAAAAAGATCATCAAAATTCACTGATTAGGAGAGATGGAGTCAAGATCTTTCACAAATTTTCTTCAAAGAAACAGTGGCAAAAACCAACAAAAAGACAGGGGGGGGGAAAAACAATATTCTAGTCTAAGACAACTTAGAAGATGGGCAGGAAATAATTATCTTAGTAAGGTATGAAAGGAGCTCAGTTCAGTTCTTGCTGCATCAGATAAGGCATGAGAGACCCTGTACAAGGTAGGTGACAGTTGGTGTAAGCCAACAGATACTGAGATTGAATGAATCAGTGACAGCGACTTTTGAAGCTCTCAGCAGATAGCAAGGGGAACAACTGGTTAGACCTTTGCAAGACCTGGGGGGAGGACTCTGTTGTCTTGTTCATACTCAATTTCAGGTTGTAGTCTCAGGGCAAGGAGAAGCACTAACATGCAAGTACTTCTAGCCATAGGGGAATAGGGACCCTGGTCACAGCTCAAGGGCAGAAAACAATATTTGTGGCTGCTCACACACCAGACTACAAGAAAGAATAGAGCCCGCACTCTTCCTTACATCATATCACCCTGGAAGAACTGAAAACTTATAGAACACGCCCCCCTTAAAAAAAAAAACTAGCTCTAGAAACTAGAAAAAAAGTAGTATAAAAACCTGAAAATTGGGAGAGCAACTTTATTCCTGGAACAAAGCCCAACTTTCACATAAAGTTAAAAGTTAAGAAATATACTGGGAAAATGAACAAACAACAAAAAAACTTGACCATATAAAGTTATTAGGGTGATAGAAAAGATCAAATATAAAGTGAGAACAATATAAAACAGGCTACATGCAAAGCCTGAAAGAAAAATCTGAATTGTTCTTAGGTTATAAAAAGAAATCATGGAAAAGCTCAAAAGAGATTTTACAAATCAAATAAGGAAGTAGAGAAAAAAATTGCGGAAAAGAAATGAGAATATTAGAAGAAAATAATACCTTTAAAAAATAGGTAAAAGAGGGACAAAAATTCACTAAAGAGAAGAACTCTAAAAAACTAAATTAGCCAAATGGGAAAGGAGGTACAAAGTTTACTGAAGAAATTAATTCTTTAAAAGTTAGAATTGGGCAAGTGGAAACTAATGACAAGACATCAAGACACAGTAAAAGGAAATCAAAGGAATGAAAAAAAAGAAAAATCCACTAAGAGAGACGGATGAAAAATTACGGAAAAAAAATTAGCACAATCAAGACAATTATGAAAAGTCAATCAATTAGAAAAAGAGATCCAAAAACTTAAGGAAGAAAATAACTCCTAAAAAAAAACACAAAAAAACAAGAATTGGGCAAGGGAAAATTAATGACATTATAAGACACCAAAAAATAATAAAACAAAATCGAAAGAATGAAAAACTAGAAGAGAATGTGAAACATCTCATAGAAAAAGATCTGGCAAACAGATTCAGGAGAGTCAATGTAAGAATTGTTAGACTACCTCAAGGTTGTGATCCAAATCATTGAGGAAAATTGCCCTGACATTCTATAATGAGACTGTAAAGTAAAATTAGAAAAAAAAAATCTTCAGATCACACCCTAAAAAAGACCCCAGGATAAAAACTTTCAGAAACCTTATAGTCGAATTTCAAAGCTTCCAGGTTAAGGAGAAAATATAACAAGCAACAAGAAAGAAACAATTTAAATATTGTAATTATTTTATTCTCATTTTGTACAAATGTTTTTTTTACATTAATAAAATATTCTTGTTTAAGAGTAAATGAAATACCCCTCCCCCCATAAATACAAACTTGCTTGAGCAATAAAAGTAAAGGGGAGAGAAAAAAAATTAAAATTAAAAATGGACGAAGTACCAGCCCTGGAGCCCCATACACCCAACAATCACCCAGCTGTGTGACATGCAAGCCACCCACTGCCCTGCAAAAACCAAAAAGAAAAAAAAAAAGAGACCCAAAATAAAATAAAATAGTAATAATAGTAGGGGTGGCTGGGTGGTAGACAGAGCATTGGCCCTTGGGCCAGCAGCACCTAGGTCCAAATCTGGCCTCAGACACCCAACGATCACCCTGCTATGCGTCTACAGGCAGGCCACCCAGCCCCATTTGCCCTGCACCCCCCCCCCCCCAAATGATAATAATAAAAAATGTGCTTCAGTCTTTGTTCCAACACCAACAACTCTGTCATGGGTGGATCTCATTCTTTATGATAAGTCCATCGCAAAAGTTACTTTCATATTTTTCCAACGTTGCCATTGCTGATTGTAACTCCCTCCTTTCATATTTCTCTACTACCATGTACTATATTTTCTCTCTCCTTTCACTCTGACTCTGCTGTAGGGTAGCTGAGTGACACAACAGACAGATCCCTGGTCCTAGGGCCAAGAGGCCCTGAGCCCCCATACCACCCCTTAGGCCCAGCATCCACCTGTCTCTATGGTCCCGGACAGGCCATCCAATCCCAGCCCTTTGCAAGAAGTAAAAAAGAAAATGTGTTATATCTGACCACTCTCCCCCCATGGTCCATCCTCTCCTCCTTTATTCACATCCCCACCCCTTCCCCCTGCTCCCTCCCCTCCTTCTTACTCCAGATGTCTATACCCCATTGAGTATATATGCTGTTTCCTCTCCTAGCCACCTCTGATGAGAGCAAAGGTTCCCTCATTCCCGCCTGCCTCCCCCCTTCCATATCATTGCAATAGCTCATTGTAATAAAGAAAAATCTTATTATATGAAATATCTTGGCCTATTCTCCCTCTCCTTTTTCTTTCTCCCATTACATTTCCTTTTTTTTCTATTGACTCCATTTTTACACCATATTTTATCTACAAATTCAGCTTTCTCCTGTGCTTCAACTATAAAAGCTCCCTCTACCTGCTCTATTAACTGAGAAGGTTCATATGAGTATAATCAGTGTCATTTTTCTATGCAGGAATACATGCAGTTCATCATCATTAAGTTCCTCATATTTTCCCCTTCTATGACCCCCCCCCATGATTCACCTGAGTCCTATATCTGAAGATCAAACCTTCTGTTCAGCTCTGGCCATTCCAAAAGGAACATTTGAAATTCCCCTGGTTCATTGAAAATCCATCTTTTTCCCTGGAAGAGGACATTCAGCCTTGCTGGGTAGTTCATTCTTGGCTGCATTCTAAGCTCTTTTGCCTTCTGGTATATTATATTCCAAGCCCTACGAGCTTCCAATGTAGTTGCTGCTAAGTCCTGTGTGATCCTGACTGCAGCTCCATGATATTTGAACTGTGTCCTTCTGGCTGCTTGTAATATTTTCTCTTTGACTTGGGAGTTCTGGAACTTGGCTATAATATTCCTAGGGGTTGGTTTTTTGGGATCTCTTTCTCGGGGGGATCGGTGGATTCTCTCCATTTCTATTTTGCCTTCTGCTTCTAGAATATCAGGGCAATTTTCCTGTAGTAATTCTTTGAAAATGATGTCAAGGCTCTTTTTCTGATCATGACTTTCAGGTATTCCAATAACTTACAAATTATCTTTCCTAAATCTGTTTTCCATATCAGCTGTTTTTTTCAATGAGATATTTCACATTTTCTTCTAATTTTTCATTTTTTTGGTTTTGAAGTATTGAGTCCTGATTTGTCATAAATTCATCAATCTCCCTGAGTTCTATTCTTTGTCTGAAGGATTTGTTTTCCTCAGAGAGTTTTCTTATCTCTTTTTCCATCTGGCCAATTTTGCTTTTTTAAAGAATTCTTCTCAATAATTTTCTGAACTGTTTTATCAATTTGACCTAAGCTGGTTTTTAGCATGCTATTTTCTTCAGCATTTTTTTGGATTTCCTTGACTAAGCTGCTGATTTCATTTTCATGTTTTTCCTGCATCTCTCTCATTTCTTTTCCCAGTTTTTCCTTCTAACTCCCTCATTTGATTTTCAAAGTTTTTTTTGAGCTCTGTCATAGCCTGAGCCCAATTTCTGTTTTTCTTGGAGTCTTTAGATTCAGGAGCTTGTGCTTCCTCATCTTCAGACTGAGTATTTTGATTGTCCTTGGGCTCATTTGCAAAATATTTCTCAATGGTGTTCCTCTTATTTCTCTGCTTGCTCATTTTCCAAGCCTGGGCCTGGTTCTGGGGTGCTTCCTGAGCTTCTGGGACACTCCCACAAGGGTCTCAGTATGTGAGGCTCTGTCCTCCCTCCTGGTCTGTGAATGACCATAAGCGCCCCTCTCTGCCACAGGGCTGAGGTGGAAGGGACCTCTGCTGTTCTGTGGGGGGGGCTTAGACTGCAATCAGGTTCTAAATGTGGTCAGAGTCCCAGAGTCCTGTTCCAGGGACAGAGGACAGAGCTCTGCAGTCTCTCTTCACTCCCCTCCTTAGGTTCAATGGGCTCATGCCCTGGGGGCTCCTGCTTACCAGATCTGCCTGCTTCTGTTACTGGATCTGGGCTGTGCCCTGAGGGTTGGGCTCCAGGCTTGCTCTGGCAGAGGTCCCCTGCTTTCCCCTCACTTTGTGCCCGGTGCTCCCTGGGGTGTAGCTCAGGAGACTCCCCCACTGCTGTGAGCCATGGCTCCCAGTACCCTGGGGCTGCCTCCAGGAGGCTGAAGTTCTTTCACCTCTGATGGGCCGCCCCTCCGACCCTGGGGAGCAGAGCCTTTCTGATCTTTTCCAGGTTACCTTGAGTAGGAGAACTGCCTCACTGGGTCCCTCTGTGGGTTCTGTCTCTCGAACGTTTAGTTAGAGTCCTTAGCTTATAAGTTTTATCAGAGAGTGCCTAAGACTCGATCCTTTCTTGTCAACAATTTAAATATTGTAAAGCTGCAATCAGAATAAAAGAAGATCTAAGCTTATACATTAAAACCAAAGGGCTTGAAACTATATCCTGAAGAGTAAAAGAGTTGAAGTTTGACCAAAAATAGTCCACCCAGTAAAGTTCAGAATTATCCTCAATAACAACAAATGGATATTTAATGGACTTTCAGGTATCTAATGACAAAAAGGCTAGAATTCAATGAAAAATTGAAAAACTGACTTATCAGATCCAGGCTAAATATAAAGTAAACCTTAAAGACAAATTATAAGAGACTCAATTAGGCTAAAGTATTTATTTCTTATATTTGAAACAATTATTCTGAAGACTACAACATTACTTGGATGGATAGTTTGAAAGAAAGGCTTAGGCTAAGCTGATTATGTTGGGTAGATCCTAAAAAATAAAACTGGGAGGAGAAAGAGATAAAAAAAGGAGCAATTATCTCATACAAATGAGGCATGAAAGGAAGAAATAATACAGAGGAAGTAGGTGGAGGTGGAAAGCTGCTGGTGTTAGAACTGGGTTAAAGAGGAAACATACATCTAGAAGGGTATAAAAGTCAACTAAATTTATAAAGAAATAGGAAGATATGGGGAAAGATAAGAGAGGGATTTTTTAGAAGGGTATGTACATTAAGAAGTAGAAGATGGGGATAAGGGAGGGACTCCCTAAAAATGGTAAGGTTTAGTGAAGTAATGGCTAACTGTGTAAAGGCGGGATAGAATTCAAAAGAGAGCCTGAGAAGGATAAAAAGTGAGGACACAGGAGAATGGATTAAAAATCAAATTTCAACAATATATTGTTTACAAGAAACTTTTTTTTCGGCAAAGCAATGGGGTTAAGTGGCTTGCCTAAGGTCACACAGCTAGGTAATTAAGTGTCTGAGGTCAGATTTGAACTCAGGTACTCCTGACTCCAAGGCCAGTGCTCTACCCACTGCACCACCTAGCTGCCCAAGAAACACTTTTAAAAATGAGAGATACAAACAGATTCAAAATAAAGGGCTAGAGTAGATGGAAAAAAATCAGGGAGAAACTGTCATGATCTCAAAGTTAAAGCTAAAACTGATTTAATTAGAAGAGAAAAACAGGGAAAACTACATTATGTTAAAAGATGCCATAGACAATGCAGCAGCTATCAACTCTAACCTATATATACAACAAATACTACAGCATCTAATTTTTTAAAGAAAAAAAATAAATGAATTACAAATGGAAATAGACAGTAGTATAAAATAGTGAAGGATTTTACTAACAAAAAAGAAAATGTAAAGGAAGTGAATATAATTTTGGATAAGCTAAATAGGGAAGTATCTGAAGAGAATTGAAAGGAACTAGAAGCATACCTTTTTCTCAGTGTTACATGGTATCTTTATAAAGACTGCCCACATAACATAAGCATAAAATAGAAATTTATAGTTAAATACAAAATAAGAAGAAATAAGAGAATCCTTTTTGGATCACAATGTAATAAAAATTATATTTAATGAGTGATCACGGAAAGGCATGGAGATTGAACAAATCACAGAAACAATCATTAATTTCATTAAAGAAAATGATAATAATTCAATGACATGAAAACCTATGGAAAACAGCGAAAGTAGTAATCAGAGGAAAATCTCTATCTCTAAATGCTCACAATAATACATTAGAGAAAAAGCAGATCAATGAACTAGGTATGTAAATAAAAAAAGAAAAGAAACAAACAAAATCACCATTTAAATAGAAAATTGAAAATTCTTAAAATTAAGTGAGAATAAGGAATTGGAATGCAAGGAAAAAAACCACTGCATTAATAAGTAAAACTAGGAGTTGGTTTTATGAGAGAAAAAAGCAAATAAAACATAAACAATTGATTACATGATTTTTTAAAAAGAGAGAAAAAAACCAAAAAACTAGTATTAAAAATGAAAAACATGAAAATATCACCCACAAAGATGAAATCAAAGGAATTATTTTGTTCAACCATATGCCCCTCCCCCAAATCTAATAATTTAAGTGAAATGGAAAAATAACTACAACAATATAAACTGACTAGACTGACAGAAGAAACAAAGTATCTCAATAAATCTATTCTAGGAAAAAATGACCAAACAGATTCACAAAAGAATTCTACCATATGTTTAAAGATCAATAATTTCCATTATTAAATAAATTATCTGACATCATAGGCAAGGAAGGAAGGGGTCCTACCAAACTCCTTTTTATGACAAATATGTATTGATTCTTAAACCAGGAAGAGTAAAAATGGAGAAAGAAAATTACAGACCAATTCATTAATAAATATGGATGCAAAAATCTTAAATAAAATACTAGCTAAAAGATTGTACATTAATAACAAGTGGAATTTGTATTAAGAATAAAAGCATGTTTCACATAAAGAAAATTAAAAATGTAATTGACAATATCAATAACAAAAGTGACAAAAATCTTATATTACTAAATGAAGCAAAAACCTTTGATAAAGTACAACATTCATTTCTATTAAAAACACTTGAAAGAATAGATATAAATGAAAAAAAAAAGGATATAAATGAATTTTTTGCTTAAAGTGACAAGAAACATTTACCTAAAACCATCAGCAAGTATTATTTGTAATGGGGGTAAGTGAGAAGTTTTCCCAATAAGATCAGGAGTGAAACAAGAATGCTCATTGTCACCAATATTGGTCAAAATTGTACTGGAACCAGTAATAATAATAATAAGTAAAAAAGAAGTTAAAGGAATCAGAAAGGGCAATGGAGCAATAAAATCATCTTTTTGAAGACAATATGATGATATACTTGGAAAAATCTTGAAGACTTAAAAAGTTAGTCCAAACAAAAATTTTAGCAAAATAACAGGATATAAAGTAAACCCATTTAAATCATTATCATTTTATATGTAATCAACAAAAGCCCTGCAAGAAGAGATAGTAAGAGATACCCCATTCAAAATTATTCCAGACAGCATAAAATGCCCGAGATGACTCATGCCCCCCCCAAAAACAACCAAACAAAAAAATCCAGGAACCATATGAACCAAATTATAAAAAATTTCTTGTGCAAAAAAAAGTTACCAAATAATTGGGAGAAATATTAAGAACTCATAAGTAGGCAAGGGCCAATATAATAAAAATGATAAGTGGAAAGACTTGTTTTTGGGATAAGAATTCATTTATTTGGTAAAAGTTGTTGGGAAACTGGAAAGCAAGCTGGCAGAAACTGGCATAGACCAATATCTTATACCACTTACCAATGAAAAGTTTATGAGTGCATATAATACACACACACATGTTTATTTGTATGTAAATATTTTTAGATAGTGAGATATAAAATTAAGGAAAACTGGCTGATATCCTAGACAGTAAAGCAGAAACGAAAAGAATCCACCACTCCCCTAGTGAAGAGATTTGAAAATGAAAACTCCCAGGATCATAGTCAAATTCCAGAGCTCCCAGGTCAAGGAGAAAATAACAAGTTGCCAAAAAGAAACAATTCAAACATCATGAAGCTAAAATCAGGACAAGAGATTTAGCAGTTTCTACACTGAAGGAAATGATATATTGGGAAGCAAAGGAATCGTTAGGATTGCAAAGAAGAATCACTATCCAGCAAAACTAAGGATTTTTCAGAGGAAAATGTCTAGTTCTAATGAAATATAAAACTTCCAAACATTCCTGATGAAAAGATCAGAAATGTATAGAAAATTTGACTTCTGAACACAAGACTTAAAAGAAACCATAAAAAGGTAAACAGCAAAAAGAAATCATAAATAAATTCAGTAAGATTTAAATGTTTCTATTCCTACATGGGAAAATGATTAGGGCACTTAGAAGGTATATACTCACAGGGCTTTGGTGTGGGTTGACTATGATGGGATGATAATCTAACTAATAAAATAAGAAACTGAGTGAGCAAGAGGAATATACTGGGAGAAGAGGAAAGGGAGAAATTGAATGGGATAAATAATTTCAAACAATAGCTGCACAATGTAGGGAAAGTTGGGCAGGGGTTGGAGTTTTATACCCAATTTTTATTTCTATACCCAATTTACAGTTGGGTATAAAAATCTTTTTACCTATCTTAATCTGCAATTTTTTTTTAGGTTTTTGCAAGGCAATGGGGTTAAAGTGTCTTGCCCAAGGCCACACAGCTAAGGGATTATTAAGTGTCTGAGGTTGGATTTGATTACCTATCATAATCTACAAAAGCGGGGGGGGGGGGGGGGGAATAAGGGACGTGGGGGGAGAAGAGTGGGAGAAGCAATGATCAGATGCAAAACATTTGTAAAGAGAGGGCAGTTAAAGGGGGGAGAGAGACAAAGGTAGAAAGAGAAAGAGCACAAGAGAGTTTGCCTTAAACAGGGAGGGAGAAAAATAGGATGGAGGGAAATATATATAGTTAGTAATCACAACTGTGAATATGAACTCACCTATAAAGTGGATAGCAGAGTGAATTAAAAACCAGAATTTGACAATTTGTTGTTTTTAAGAAATACATTTGAAGCAGAAACTAGACACACACACACACACACACGGGAGGGGGAAGATGCAACAGAATCTATCATGCTTCAGCTGAAGTAAAAAGGTAGTGACCACTGACCTCAGACAAAACAAAAAAAACTAGATCTAATTAAAAGAGATAAGCAAGGAAATGACTAACTTTTAAAGGATATTATACATAATGAAGTTATATCAATATTAAACAAATCTGTACCAATCAATATAGCATTTAAATGCTTTAAGAAAAAGTTAAATAAATTACAGTAGGAAATATGCACTAAAATTATATTAGTGCGGGGACCACAACTTTCCCCTCTCAGAACTAGATAATTCTAATCACAAAATAAACAAGAAAGAAATTTCAGAAAAGTTAGATTTGATAGACTTCTAGAGAAAACTGAATGGGAATAGAAAGTAATAAACCTTTTTTCTCAGTGGCACACAATAGCTACACTAAAATCAACTCACATCATCAAAATCAAATGCAGAAAAGCAGAAATACTAAATGCATTCTTTTCAGATCCAAGTGCCTCAAAAAGTAACATTTAATTATTGAGACAACATACCAAAATTTATCATGTACCTAAAGCAGTACTTAAGGAAAAATTTATATCTCTAAATACTTACATCAATAAAATAGAGAAAGAACAGATCAATGAATTGGGAAAAAACTAAAACAAATGAACAAAAAAAAGAAATAGAACAAATTTAAAATTTCCAATTAATCACCAAATTGGAAATTCTGAAAATCAAAGGAGCGATTAATAAAGTTGAAAGAAAATCATTGATCTAGTAAAACTAGGAGCGGGTTTTATGAGGGGAAAAAAACCCTGATAAAATAGAAGGATGAAAACAAATTGTCACTGTCAGAAATGAAAACAATGAATTCACCAATAATGAAAAGGAAATTAAAGCAATTTTGCCTATGTACAGGCCAACAAATCTGACAATCTTAGTGAAATGGATGAATATTTTTAAAAGTAGAAGTTGCCCAGATTAACAGAAGAAGAATACTTAAGTAATCCCCCCCCTTTTTTTTGTTTTTTGCAAAGCTATGGGGTTAACAGTAATTCCTACCTTAGAAAAAGAAATTGAATAAGTCAAAGCTATCTATAGTCATAAAAAATGCTCTAAATCACTATTAATCTGAGAAATGTGAATTAAAACAATTCTTAGTTATCCCCTCAAACCTATCAGATTGGTTAATGTGAAAGAAAAAGAAAATGACAAATGTTGGAAAAGTGGGAATATTGGAAAACTAATGCATTGCTGGTAAAGTTATAAACTGAACCAATTATTCTGGAGAACAATTTGGAATTATGGCCAAAGGATTATAAAATTATTCATATCCTTTGACCCAGCAATATCAATTACTAGGTCTGTATTTTTTTAAAAAAAGGGAAAAGAACCTATATGTAAAAAATAAGCATCTCTTTTTGCTATGGGGAAAAAAAATTGGAAATCAAGGGGATGTTCATTAATTAGGAATAACTGAATAAGGTGTGGTATGTGATTGTGATAGAATGCTATTGGGCTATTAGAAGAGAGGAGCAGGATGCTTTCAGAAAAACTTGGAAAGGCTTACACAAATTGATGTAAATTAAAGCGAGTAAAACCAGGAGAACATTATATACAATGATCAACTGGAAATGACTAAGCTACTTTCAGCAATACAAAGATACAAGACATTTCTGAAGATCTATAATGAAAAATTCTATCCACCTCCAGAGCTTGAATGCAGATTGAAGCACTCTGGTTTGTTTTAACTTTAATATTATCTTTTTTTTAAGTCTGTGTTTTCTTTCACATGACTAACATAGAAATAGGTTTATCACATTGCTTACCTTCATAATGGTGGGGAAAGGGAAGGAAAGTAGGAGAGAATATGGAACTCAAAAGAGCAAAAAAAGAAAGTTAAAAATTATTATTATACATAATTGGGAATAAATAATATTAACATATTTTAAAGAATGCACTGATTTGCTCAAAATCAAAACAAAAGATGAGGAAAAAAAACTACTGACTCAGTCTATGATCCTATATATTTGTGCAATCATATTCATCTGGTGAATATGATTCAGGACCTCAATTAAAGTCCTATTCCATAAGTTCCAAAAGGTCCTATGATGCACTAAGATTTTAAGTATAAAGCTGGTGAAATAATGCATTTACCAGTTACATTTGGAGACTCATCAAAGGAATTTTTTAACTGGTGGTGAATGAATTTTTTTCAGTCATAGAATTTCATCCAGATTTTTTTCTTTCTATTGATAGAAATAACCAATTGAATTGGACCATGGATCTTAGACATATATGCTTTACCCAGCCAAGACATACTCAAAAGTTTCAGGACAGCTAGGTGTTGTAGTGGATAGAGTACCAGTCCTAGAGTCAGAAGGACCTGAATTCAAATCTGACTTTAAATACTTGATAATTTACTAGTTGTGTGACCTTGGGCAAGTCATTTAACCAAAAAAAAAAGATAAAATAAACACACACATATGATATATTTATCATAGTCTTTCAAATAAATAGTTCTGGGAATTTAACCCAGTCCTTCTATATTCAGAATACAATTATCTTGGCATAACATCTCATTTTTGTTTCAGGTATGAATGCCTCATCTCAAAACAAGGAGAAGAAAAAATAAAAACTACCTTTTTCGTCTTCCAGGAGACATTAAGCTAGAATGAATTTTTCGTTCTTGAGGTACAGGAACTACAATATGCAAAGAATCCGTAGCTAGGAAAAAATACAAACAGCCTCATTCAATAATGTTTAAAGAAATTAAAAAATCTAGTAAATTGAATAATATAAAACTTAGAGCTTAAAGGATTAATAACATTATAGAAATAAGGAGTGTAATTTTAAGTTTTATTACCTTGAATAATAAGAGATTCTCTTCCATAGTTAGAAAAAAGAGAAATGTAGGAAAGAATAATGTTGAGTTTTTGACAAGAACAGAACTATATAGAGAGTGAAATTAACCTATGTATATAAGTGAAATGACATATTTTAAAGCAATTTTCTTCATCTCAAATTGGATTTTTCTTTACCCAAAGCTGTCCTTGACTATAAGCTCTGCTTTTTTTTCTTATACTCTATTAAATGGCATAATTTTTTTAAAAAGAACTAAAATAAATTACTTACAAATTCCAGGGAAAAATTATTACTCTTTCTTAGTGGAGGGGAAGGTTTAATACAGCTTCAACTATGTGACTAATTCAAGGCAAGTTGTTTTGGATAATTTACCTATATAACTGATGCTTACATCTTCTTCTATGTCCAACAGTTCTTGAAGGGACCATTAAAAAGAGCTGAATTTTTTTTAAATGGAAAGGTTGCTTTAAATTTTATTTTCACATAGTCAAGAGAAAAACCATTAAAAATTTCCCCATGATAACCACCAAGAAGTAATTTTAAAAAATAACTTAAAAGTGTGTGTGTGTGAGTGTGTGTGTGTATATAATTTATGTAGAGAGAAGGATAATGATTATCAGAGCTATATCAGTGATAAAGAAACAAAATACTGAAACTTACTGGTAATGTTGTCAGGAGGTTGTGAAACAAAAGTAGAATTTGTTCTAAACTGAGTTGAATTTTGACTCATTGGTCTAATGACTTGTGTAGCTGCCAAAGGGGTAGAAGAAGTATATTGTCCCGTCTGGTAAGGCAGAGATGGGAGTTCTGAGGTGATGGGAACTGCCTGAGATGCAAACTTTCGTTGTCGTTTTATCTCTGCAATTCCACTTCTTGTACGTGCTAAAAAAAAAAGATGAATAGTTAAAAAATGGTGGTTTACAAACAATAACCCTAAAATTTAATAAAACAGTGGCTTAGGAAATGTAAGAAAAGTATATTATCTGGCACAATGAATCTGAAGTCATGGGGAAAAAAGCACTTTTGTTTACTGATTTAGTGTTGTAACACAGAGATAAACAAATGTAATTATATCCTGTGGGGATATAATTTAGGTTTCTACTGTAACCATTTTTTCCATTTTTTATAAGAATTCAAATGAAATCAGTAAGTAATTATCCAGTGTCTACTGAGTCC
The DNA here is from genome assembly GCF_037893015.1 of Macrotis lagotis. Lineage (NCBI taxonomy): Eukaryota > Metazoa > Chordata > Mammalia > Peramelemorphia > Peramelidae > Macrotis > Macrotis lagotis. The sequence continues at coordinate 783,182,262 of NC_133658.1, forward strand.
AATGAGTGTACTCAGTGTCGGAGAGATACAAAGTTCAAGTCACATATTGTTCCCACTATTAGAACAATGTCATGCATACATAAAGATTACACAAAACATCACATAATTTTATCAGAGATGTCTAAGAGGACTGGAGTGAAGAGCTGAGTGTTGAATAAGGATATTAGTCAATGGAGAAAAGGGTGTTAGCTGAGTTTTGCTTTAAAGGATAGAAATTCAACAGGTAGAAGGAAAGGTAGGGTATTCTAGACATATGGAAACATAAGCCCAAATGCAGAGTTCTGTAGAAGGAAATATAAGATAGATAATATGATATAATATGATATGATATGATATAATGAAATATAAGATAAAGCTGCAGAAGGAAAATACTACTGACTTAAGATGCCTGAATGCCAGGCAAAAGAGGTTCCACTTTATTCAATGGGCAAAAGGGAGAAGTCAATAAATGAATTTAAGTAAGGGTAATACTGACTAGTTCTATCCATAAGGAAGGTAAATCTAGAAGCAGTGTCAGGAATAGTTAGTTCAGACATACCATAAATAAGAACATGTACTAAGGTTTTTGCAATGGGAACAGGGAAGAGTAGGTGGATCACATTGGTAAAATTCATTAGATTTGAAATGAAATGAAAGTTGAAATTTTTGATTTAAATTAAAAACAAACATACAAACAATTTGAACTTAAAACACCAAAAAATAAAAAGCAAATCTGTATGCACAGAAAACAAAAAATAGAACTGTTTAAGAAACTCCATTTCATATTGCTTATTTATTTAGAAACTTTTCATATTTAAAGATATGGGAGAGTGAAGTATTAAACCTCATTTCACTTACTATAAATATGCAGGCAAAAAATAAATATTAAAATATGTATGTGTATTTATACACATACTTAACATGTTAAATGAAAATACTAAATTAAAAATATTTTATCCATTTTCTTTAGATAATGTGGCTTACTATCCATGAATAGAAAGATTGTAGTGAAAAGAATGACCACATAATCAGTCAAAATTAGAAGTGCTCTGCTCAGCATTTGAACTTACTGTAAAAGCTGAATACGAACCTCTCTGATTAGCAGCAAACCCTGGGGAACTCTGCATGCTCCTACCAAATACAATGAAATGGTTATCAAAAAATATTTAGCAAGTGTTCTATGTATACAAGACATTTCAGTTCCGGCACAGTTAAACAGAATAAAAGTTTGTCCAAAAAGTGACTACATCTGTTTCTTATATTCCCTGTGAGGTAGGGAAATCTAAAAGTAGTTTTAAATTTAAATTTAAAAACCAAAGAGGGTAAGGTACAGCTGAATGGCTACAGTTTAGACTTTAGGATTTCTAAAAAAAAGTGTCATATTTAAAACAAATATTTGCAAATAAACTCCTTCCATTATAGCATGTTACTCTTTGATGTCTTTGTGGAGTTGAGGAGGAACAGGCAATGGGGACATTGGAGGAGAAGTGTGTCAGGGATCTGGGATGGAAAAGTTGGGTTCAGATGTATGAGTCTCTGAAACTTAATTTCATCTATGGTCTATAGATTCAGGATACTTGCAGGATATGTAATCTTATCTGAAACTACATGGAGGAAGTACCCATTTTTGGTTCCAGGAATGACCCAGGTATAAACATAAATGATCTCCAAAGATGGTTCCCTGTTGGGCTCTGCAGTAAAATAAGAAAGCACTAATCTGCTTTGTTTTGTTTTTGCAAGGCAATGGGGTTAAGTGACCTGCCCAAGGTTACACAGCTAGGTAATTAGAAAGTGTCTGAGGTCACATTTGAACTCAGGTCCTCCTGACTCCGGGGCCGATACTTTATCCATTGCGCCACCTAGCTGCCCCCAAAAGCACAGGTTTGAAAGCTAATTTTGTCAGAAATGGCATATACTGAACTTACTTACGTTTAATGCTAAAGGCCAGGGCTGCCAGACAGTCAGCAAGACGATTATGGTCAGCCTACTTGTGATTTTACTAAACGTTTCAGTTAACAAAGTCAAGCTACCATAGGGCACTCACTAAAATGGCAAATCAAAATATATTGTCTATTGTTTCAGTCAAAAGTTTTAAAAGTGTGCCCTGCTCTAGGCACATGGTGCAGTAACTGAGTTTCACAACAAATAAGACTCTTATTTACAAAAGAATTAAATACTAAAAGTGCCCTTGGGGTTATAAAATATTTCTCCACCATGGTGGCAAGATGATGCTAAAATAAAATCAAAGAGTTTAGTCTGTCAATACTTCATTCTTCTGAATTCAAAAAATGAAGTTATTCTGGCAGAGTAGACAATGAAGATTTAGGAGATATAATCTTAGGAACTACCTACCTAGGTTCATGAGTAATTATGAGAAAGGCTTTAATTCCAAATGCTTTGATTTACTTATCTGTTAAAAAATAGTGCTGTACTAGATCTAAAGTTCATTTTAGCTTGGAAAATTTCTATTAAATTAGGAAATCATATTTTTTAGACCAAAGTTCAATGAAAGTAACATAAATACTTTTAAATATTAGCATACCAAATCCTCTTTTTTAAAAATCAATTCTATACAAGATACACTGCATTGATCATGTTAAAAAATTGAAACTGAAATTCTTAAGCACTCCTTGATCTTATGTTTGTTACCTGATCTGAGACAGTGTATGGTCTAATTTCTTCCACAGAGATGACATCATTGCTGGGACATCATTTGTTGTTTCTAAAATGTAAAGAGAAATGTTCGTTAATTAAACCTGTAGTAGAAACCCTGATTTTCAGTTTGAATAAAAACTCAGTTTTAAAATAAGTAAGGAAAATGTCTAGTTCCTGTTCTCTAGTAACATCATTCATGGTGAAAAATAACTCAAAATAGGGAAAGCTATATTAATAGCTGACATTTGTAAAGCATTTTAAGGCTTGCTAAGTACTTCATATAGATTATCCCATTTGATCTTCACAACAATCCTATGAAGCAAGGTGACAATTATTATCCTCCTTTGCCAGATAGAAAAGTTAGATTTACTGAGCAGTTAAATGACTTGCTAAATGTCACAAAATTATTAAGAATCTAAAGTAGTACTTGAATCTCCTTACTCCAGGTTCATGTGCTTTTCATTATGTTAACCTGTTTCTTTTTTAGGAGGGGCTAGACTTATGATTTCACTGGTATAAGAAACTCCCCAGTAGGTTGTATTTCTCAACAACATATAGGACTTAAAGAGCCAATGGGAAACCTGAGAATTTTATGACTTGTCTTGGGTCACACAGTCTATCAGGACAAAGTCTTAAATACTTCCTATAATGTCTTGGTTTCTAGGTCTGTTCTCTTTTCATAGGAACTTAAATCAGGAGAATCAAAAATATATGAATCTCTTTCCTAAATCTTCATTTTTAGCTTAAGTTTTACAGTTTACTACAGGACATAAATTGATATTTACGGCTATTTATTTATATAAAGCCTGAATTTATATCCTTGGGATCTTGGCTCAAATCTTGTTGAGCTCCTCACTCCTTATGGAATCAGATGATCAAACTTTAGAATCAAACTAAAATTTTCTAGTTTAGTGACCCACTCTAAAAGACAAGTAATAACAATTCATACATCATGGAGAAATATAATTAAGACTTTCCTTCCATAACTTATCAAAGCAAATTTCTGCCCTACACCTAACAGGTTTTTTTTTTAAGTAGAACTTTTTTTTGGACATATTTAGTGATTTCATTGGTAGAGGGAATTTTCAGGAATGAATTTCCTCAACCAATTAAGACAGCATAATGTGCAACTTAAGTGCTTGGAGCACATAATCAGTTGATTTTAGAGTCAGGACTTGGCTCAGGTCTTCCTGATTCCAAAGTCAGTTCTCTCTCTACTGTGCCAGGCAAAGTAAATGACTTTTAATAAAACAAAAGTCCCCCACAAACAGAAGAAACTATTTCATCCATTCAAAATTCCTACCTTTTGCTTTCATAGCTACATATTCATTCAGAATTGTTGTCAAATTTTTTCCAAATAAAGACTGAAAAGGAAAAAAGAGACTAGTTATTAACATTATTGACAGAGTAGCAGTAATAATCTTCCATACTGGAACATTCACCCAGACTTTTATATTAAAATATAGGAATGCTGGCCAGCTTTTGGGGGAAAAACAAATAAGGGTTAAGTAATAATCAAATTCAAATGAATCTGAAGAGGAGGGAAGAGTTGCAAAAAGGCCATTTTCTGACCAGGGAAATCTGACCTGAAGTTAACTGGTAATTTATGTCTGGTGATAAGACCTCTATAGGGAGGCAAAGATCTGAATAAAGCTACTACTCAAAGGCAAAACTGGCCCTTTGCCTACTGACTTAGGGAACTTTAAATTCACCTACAACTATATTCTTTCTCTCCTCACTTTTACCTCCTGGCTTCCTTATTCTTTCTCTCCTCACTTTTACCTCCTGGCTTCCTTCAAGACCCAAATGAAATCTTATGTTCTGCTTAATTCTAATGCCTTCCCTCTGTTGGTTATTTCTTATTTATTCTATATATATATTAGTTCGTCTGCACACAGTGTCTTGCCTATCGCCACTCTACCATTTAATTGTGTTTATAGAGCACAGGGACTGTTTTTTGCCTTTGTATTTTCAGTGCCTAGCAAAGTTCTTGGCACACTGTAAGTGATTAATAAATGCTTACTGACTGATGATAAATGTTTTACTTAAACCAAGGAAAGATCTAGGCAAGAAAATAGCTTGGATATAGAAAGTTATATGAAATTTGTTTCTGACAAACTTATGACTAAAATACAGTATAACATTTTCTTTTCATTGACAACACAAGTATATACAAAATAAATATAAAATAATTTTTTCGGGGGAGGCACAAGAAGTCAGGAGGGAGAATATTAGTAAAGGTCTCATGTAGAAAAGTGGCATGTTGAGTTGAGGTTTGGGGGTAAAAAAAAACAACAAAAAATCAAAATCCAACAATTCCAAAAGGCAGAAGTGAGAAATAAGTTTTTTTTTGTAAGGAACAGAAATGGTAAATTAATTATGGTGAGTGAGGAACAGGGAAAAGGTGAATTTGGACAGTAGTGAGGCTAGAGTGTATCATATGTAAAAAGAGAGGTTAGTCATGTGTAAAGGTTTTAAATGTCCCAAAGAAGCATTTATGTTTTATCCTAAAGGCAAAGGATAACAACTGGTCCTTATTCAGAAGAGGGTATACATGGTCAAACTTACACTTTAGCAGATGTATGGAGGATAGCAAGGGTTTGTTTGTTGTATTTTTGGGGGTAGGGTCATGGGATTAAGCGACTTGCCCAAGGCCATACAGCTAAAAAGTAACAAGTGCCTGAGGTTGAATTTGAACTCAGATCCTCCTGATTCCAGGGCTGGTGCTCTATCCATTGTGCCACCTGGCTGGACTTATATAGATTGATTTAAGTAAAGATGATGCAGACACAGCAATTAGAAGGTTATTATAATGGCATAGGATGAAAAGGATATGGGGCTGAACTAAGGTAGTTTACATGTGAATGGAAAGAAGGTCATTTTAAGAAATATGGAATAGAACTGACAAGATTTGGCAGTAGATTGGCTACAGGGTTGAGGGAGTTTGAAGAACAGAGAATGTCATGAGATGTGATGAGAGAGAAATTATATTCTTAAGGAAGAAACATTAAAGTATAAGAGATAGCAAGATCAGACAATAAGATATCAGTTTTTTTTTCTAAATTAAAGGTAATAGTCCTTGGTCTTTGTTCAAACTCAGTTCTTTCTCTGGATACAGATGGTACTCTCCATTGCAGACAGCCCCAAATTGTCCCTGATTGTTGCACTGATGGAAGGAGCAAGTCCATCAAGTTTGAACATCACCCCCATGTTGCTGTTAGGGTGTACAGTGTTTTTCTAGTTCTGCTCATCTCATTCAGCATCAGTTCATGCAAATCCCTCCAGGCTTCCCTGAATTCCCATCCCAGAGGTATTTTCTAATGCAAGCTGTAGCCTTTACTTATATCCTTAACATTATGTGCATTCTATCTTGTTCCTTTCATAAGCCATAGCTCTATTCATCTCTCTTCTGTATGTCTTTGCTATTTGTTTTTTTGTAAGGCAAATTATTTGGTTGATTTTGATGAACCAACAATTTATGAACTTGCCTGTGAGCTAAATTTTCCCAGCAGAAGCAAAATAAATATCTGTGAGAGTATGAGTTATTGGGTACAATATATGCATTACTATGTAGAAGAAGCACAAGAGAGCATGAGGAAAGTCTCTTTAATATTATATAGTATTAAGAGGACTGGATTTGGTTTGAATCTCAGTTCTATTACTTCACCTCTCTGGACCTCAAATTCCTCACCTCTAAAATAAGAGGATTGGAATAGAGGATCTCAAGCTCCCTTCTGGCACTAAATCTATGATCCTATGTTTCAATATGGTTGAGATTCTTGGATCTATAATAAAAGATGTGACATTTGGTATCTTAGGCAATTTTAGTGCCCCCTACTTAATAGACATTAATAACAGTATAAAAATCATGGAGGAACCCTTTTGAAGAAACTTTATGAGACTAAGACAGAGCTATAAATCAAAGAACAAATTTTATAAGAAGGCAGTATAGAAAGAATACCTGATCTCCCAACTGTCTTTTTTAGATATATAAACAGCTATCTTGAACTAGAAATGGTGGTAACTCTAGATTCTTCAAGGCTATGCTTGTAGATAGAATACAGGGCCTGCTAGGTTTTATTATTTTGGAAAAACTTTTAAGTATGGTACCAGATAAAGCCTATTTTCTAAAGATGAGCCAGCTAAGCATATAAGACTCATCCCTTCATTAGCAAACTTTGGTGATGAATTTTTTGGCCAGAGCAACCATGAAACAAAGAAAAACACAAAATGGTTCTGTTTAACTTCCTTCCACTTCTGAAATAAAGGTTAAGATAACAGAGAACTGGTTTCAATGTAAGAAAGACCTGGTTTAAATAAAGTTCTGTCTTTGAAACATGTTGGCTATGCAATTCTGGGCAAGTCACCTAACTTGAAAAATAAGTGTGACCAATAGACAGTCTGAATGCTTTACTGGTGTACATATAATGTCAACATACATATCTCTTAGGTTGGACAGCATTCCATTATAACTTTTTGGGAGGCATAGACATGAATAGAACAGAATGGTCAGGCATGGGGACTGTAATGGTTTTCATTTCACTAAACTATATTTATATTAATGAGATTACAGAACCACTGGAGAATTAAACTAAAAAGCAACCAGATTACTTTCTCGTTTTTGCCAGGCAATGGAGTTAAGTGACTTGCCTAGGGTCACATTATTAAGTGTCTGAGGTCAGATTTGAACTCAGGTCTGTGTCACCTAGCTGCCCCCAGATTACTTTCTTTTTTTTTAGGTTTTTGCAAGGCAAATGGGGTTAAGTGGCTTGCCCAAGGCCACACAGTTAGGTAATTATTAAGTGTCTGAGACCGGATTTGAACCCAGGTTCTCCTGACTCCAGGGCTGGTGCTTTATCCACTGTGCCACCTAGTCGCCCCTCCCCCCCCGATTACTTTCTAAAACAGATGATTTGTCTGGTTGAATGAATTTCAAAATAAAACTTATTTTAAAATATGTGTTTCAGTTTTGAATGCAATGACTCACCAGCAAGCAGGCTGGAATAAAACCTTCATCTGTACAATGTTCTGCATATTCCTTTAAATTTGAACTTTCTAAAATGAAAGTTTGGCAGGTAGAGATGAGGTTTTCTTGTTGTAAATATCCTAGATAGGACCAAAGCAAACAAACAAAAAAAATCACAATAAAACAAATTAACTACTATATTCAAACTATATTATTTCAAAGTCAGAAATAATGAAATAAAGTAAGCATTTTAATACTTTCAGATTAATTTAACTTTCACTAAAAACAATACATGGAGATTACAATTGCAAAATTTATTAAAAATCATATAGAGAAAATGCTAAGAGTAGAAAATAGCAGCTTCTCTGTAGAATATAACTATAAGCCTTACCAAGTATTCCTCTCTAAATTTAATATAAACTTTCAATTCAAGAAACATTAAGCGCTCATTATACACAGAAAATTACAGTAGAGATACAAAGTGTACCGAAGACATTGTCTTTATCATAAAAGAATTTAAAAATCTAAAAGAATGCATACACAAAATAAAACATGAAAAGTGCTTTGTGTGCTCTTGAAGGAAGTCATTTGTATGTAATACATATAAAAAAAATCATAGAATAAGTGTAATTTTTTTTTTTTTAGTTTTTGCAAGGCAATGGAGTTAAGTGGCTTGCCCAAGGCCACACAGCTAGGTAATTATTAAGTGTCTGAGGTTGTATTTGAACTCAAGTACTCCTGACTCCAAGGCCAGTGTCCTATCCACTGTGCCACCTGGCTGCCCCAAATAAGTACAATTTATATCAAAGAATTACAATAATAACATTTTCTCTAATCTCAATCCCAATTCAAAATGCTTTTTTAAAATTTGAGTTTCATTGTTGAATATTATATCATTGTCCCTTTCAAATAACTACCAACTCCAGTTCAATCTCACAAAACCCTCCTTTGAAATAAAGCACAGATAAAGGAAAACAAATCAACATATTATGTATAACATATGCCTAATTCTGTACCTATAGTCCTCCATTTGTTAATATTTGTTTGCAAATTTGTTTACATTTTTAATAATGTATTTTGTAAATAAAACACAAATCCACATTAAGAAATATGCATGTTTCATTTATATCCATGCATGGAAAATTTTTATTGATAGAGGGAAATTTCTTATATTTTATGAAATTAGTCAAATTAAATCAAGTCTACAAGTATTTATGTATTTACTACATACCACTGTACCCTTGCTATAAGGGCAGAGGATACTTAAAAAAAAAGTAAAAAAAAAAAGCTTGGCTCTCAAGGAGGTCAAGGTTTAATTGGGAAGACTGTATGCTCTGTGAGTATGCATATGTAGATGTGAGATGCATACATGCACACATATACATAAACTGTAAATACACACGTATATTTCCATACGATTATAATAAAATGCACAATTCCCATGCAAACATTAACTTTATGTGAGGATACCATCTATTTCACAGAACGGAAAAATTATGACACAAATGATTCATATAAGCCCATAAACAAATAAAGGAAAACACCTAAGGCACATAAAGGAGGTCACAAATACATAGTTCCTCTAAAAAGAATGTGAACTTGGGGTTGGGAAAAAAAGGGCAAAACTCCAACATTCCACTGAATGCTTCTTTATATGATTCTATTCATTCTTTCACTCCTATATTAATAGTGCCTGTGAATTGTCTGGAAAGGCAACCCTCTTCCTGTTGGACCTACACTGGTCTGAGAATTTCTCCTAGATCTATTTTTCAGATCAGCTGTTTTTTTCTGATGATGTATGGTCACCTACTTCAATTTTTCCTCCATTCTTTTGACTTTGTTTCCATGTGTGTGTGTAAGCAATCTGAGTTAAGTGACTTGTCCAAGTATCAAACAGCTAGTATCTGAGGTTGGATCTGAACTCAGGTCCTCTTGATGTCAAGGATAGTGCTCTATACACTGCAATCCCCCCAGTTGCTCCTGTTTTTATTGCTTCTTGATGTCTCATGGAATTATTAGCTTTCATTTGCTCAATTCTAATTAATTTTTTTTAGGTTTTTGCAAGGCAAATGGGGTTAAGTGGCTTGCCCAAGGCCACACAGCTAGGTAATTATTAAGTGTCTGAGACCGGATTTGAACCCAGGTACTCCTGACACCAAGGCTGGTGCATTATCCATTATTCCACCTAGCTGCCCCTCAATTCTAATTTCTAAAGAATTATTTTCTTTAGTGATCTTTTGTATCTCTTTTTCCATTTGGTCATTTCTACTTTTAAAAAGTTATTTTCATCAGTGAAGTTGTGTATATCTTTTTCCATTAGGTTAATTATTTTGTTTAGTATTTTTTATACCTCTTTCACCAAGTTGTTAATTGTCATTTCATAATTTTTTTGCATCACTCTCATTTCTGTTCTCATTTTTTTCTCTACTACTCTTATTTGTTTTGAAAATCATTTCCTAGCTCTTGTAGGAATTCTTGTTGGACTTGTATTCAATTCACTTTTTTTCCCTTTGAGATTGTGTTTGTAGGGGTGGGTAGGTGGCGCAGTGGATAAAGCAAATCTGATCTCAGACACTTAATAATTACCTAGCTGTGTGGCCTTGGGCAAGCCACTTAACCCCATTTGCCTTGTAAAAAAAAACACACCTAAAAAAAAGATATTGTGTTTATAGCTATTATTTTGACTTCATTATCTTTCTTTTTTTGAGTTTATGTATTCATCTTCCCTAACCACCACAGCAGTATTTACTGATTAGCTTCTTTTTTTTGTTATCTGCTCATTTTACCAGCCTATTTCTTGACTTTGAACTCTACGTTCAAGTTAGGCTCTGTTCCTAAAACAGAGGGTTGGGGGTGGGTGAGAAGAGACTTCCCCAAGCTTCAGGTTTTTTCCTGTACTGCTGTTTTCAGAGTGAGTTCTAGGGATCTAGAAAATTTTGGTGTCTCCAAGGTAATGTGATCCAGACATTATGGTCACTGTTCTCCTGGTCTACATTCTGGTCTTTACCTAGTAAGGATGCTTGATCCCTTGGAGTGATGCTGCTGAAGGGTACCTCTTTAAAGAGTAAGATATAAGGAGATTTACAAAAGGGAAACATGGGGGGGCTCAGATTCTGAAGGGCTTTGAAAGCCATGTATTTGAAAGATTGGTGTGGGAAAAGACCTGAGGAAGACAAACTCTCCAGCACACTATTAAAATAGTCCACACATGAAGTGATGAGAGAGTACACTAGAGTGGTAGCACTGTCAAAGGAGACAAGAGGACCTGTCTGAGGTGTTGCAAACATGAAATGGGCAGATCTTAGCAAGAGACTGAATATGGGGGGTAAAAGAGGAAGACTTTTTTTTTGCAAGGCAATGGGGTTAAGTGACTTGCCCAAGGCCACACAGTTAGGTAATTATTAAGTGTCTGAGGTCAAATTTGAACTCAGGTACTCCTGACTCCAGGGCTAGTGCTCTATCCACTGCTCCACCTAACCACCCCAGGAAGACTCTTGCAATATGAACTTGAGGGACTAAGTTGCCCCTCTCTTGTTGTTATACTTTCCTTTTGAAGAGGTTACATCTTGAATTGTACATGAGCTACAGTGAAGCTCGTGAAATGAGAATTGCACAGTCATCAGCCCCATTCTCTCTCATAGTCATCAAAATCTGGTGACAAGACAAAAATTAAGATGACTGATGATGGCCCAGTATGCAGTGGATGCAGGCACCTTCAGATGTCTGACCAAGCTCTAAATGCTTCACAGCACCTTCTTTAGTTGCCTTCATCATGGCCTTTGAAGAACAAATTGTTTTCATTCACCCATTCTACTAAGGAAAGCCTTCTCTTACCCAAGTAGACATCCTTCTAGCTCACTGAAGAGTTTAAGATAGATTACCTGAACACCCTATTCATGCTAGGTCACTCTACAGTAACAAGGTAGATGAGGGAGAGTTTATGGGTGTGTATATTGGAGAGGAAGATAAGAGTTCAGTTTTGAAAATGCTTAGTTTTTAAGTTATCTATAGAACATCCACTTCAGGATGTTTGAAGATACAAGGCTAGAAGTCAGTAGAGTTTGTGACAGTATAGACAGTTTTGAGAATTGTCAACTCACAGATGATAACTAAATCCATGGAAGCTGATGAGATCACCAAGTGAAGTAATAGAGAAGGAGAGAAGAGGGCCCAGGACAGAAACCTCAGGGAGACCTGAGGGCACTGATCCTGAAAAAAAAAGGCAGAAGGAGAAATCAGATAGGTAAGCAGAGAACCAGGAGATACAGAGAGAAAAAAGCACTAAAGAAAAGAAAATGGACTAATGATGTTAAAGTTGGAGAGCAGTCAAGAAGAATGGGGATAGAGACCAAGGTCATTGGATTTGGCAACTAAGAGACCATTGGTTAATGTATGCCTTATTGTTAAGGGTTAAGAAATGAGAGGAAAGAAAGTAAGAGGGATCAATTACAGACAGCATTTGTGAGAAATTTAGCTACAAAGATCAGAAGACATATAGGATGAGAATATTGGGGATGGCAGGGTCAAGTGAGAGTTTTTTCAAGATTAAGGAGAAATGGGCATGTCTGTAAGCAGTAGGAAATGAACCAGTAGAGAGGAGAGGGACTGAAAATAAGCGGGAGAGATGATAGAGAGCAATCTTTTGGAAGAGATGGGATGGAAGGGGACCCTGTGAGGAAGTAGAGGTAAAGTTACTTCATCAAGAGGCAAGGGTGAATAGATATGATAGGTTATGAGAAAGAGGAGGTTGTTTAAGGGGATTCCCCCCTCGTAAAAAAAATGAGAGGCTCTCAGTTGAGAAAGTGGAGGGGAGGGGAGTCAAGAGAAGGGATGAAAATGTCCTATAGCAAATTCTTCAGTCCAGACACAGCCCATAACAGCTCAGCATTCTCAGGATACAATTCAAAGAGCTCATTCAGAAAGCCTTCCCCCATCAGTTTTTTCCTCACATGTTACTTACTTTTTTCCCCTCTCCCTTTAAACTCTGGAGTTATCAAATTTATACTTTCTCTCCTCTCCAATACCTTTCTCCCTTATCCTAGTTCAACTTATTTCTTGTTAAATTTCATCCCTGGATTGCTTTGACCAGACATCTCCTCAGCTTCTAATCACCAGCAGAGGCTGGTTATGTTATCCAATCTCAACCAAGTCCTTGCTACAAGCAAGGCAGTTCTCATATTTCTCCCTCATTCTTTACCTCATTCTACACAGAAGCTATCCTAAACTTTCTTTTCCTTCATCAAGCACTCCATTAGTGAAACTCCCCACAAGCCTCTTTATCTCTCATTTGAATGAAAAAAAAAATTGAGGTCATCCAGCCTAAGTACCTGCTTCTCCATTCTCTTTATCTCAAAACCCTAGAGAACTCTCCTCCCAACTCCCCCCTCCTTCTCTAAAGGACAAATCCTCTACATAGTTACTTCATCTGTACCCTCCCTTCTCCAGAAAATCCTATCTTTAGTCATCCTTACCTTTCCTAATCAATTTCTTCTGTCCAGTTTTACAACAAATTCAACTTTCCCCCATTCTTCACCTCAATCACTCCACAATCCTTCATAATATGGCTTGCAACTCAACACTCAACAATTCTCTAATTGCCCTTGTAATAATGGTCTTCTCTCAGTCCCCAAAAAAGTCTTTCTTGATCTATTTATTGGTTATATTTAAGATTGTTGACTACCCTCTCCTTCAGGATACTCTGAGTTAGCTTGACTATTCTTGGTTTTTCTCCTACTTGCCTGGGTGCTCCTTTTTAATCTTTTACCAGTCATATCTTAACTTCCAAAGTTCTACATTGGACCCTCTTCTCTTGTCCTTCCCTTTCCCTTCTCTCCAGCTCTCTACTGAGGTCCTTTCTCGACCTAAACTGCCTAGCCTTCCACCATTACTACAGAGAATGCAACTATGATGGGCTAATATGCTATTAGAATGCCAGACATAAGTCTGCCCAAAATACTATTTTATGGAGAACTCACACATGGCAAGTGCTCACAAGGGGGTCAGAAGAAGAAGCAATACTGGGACACCCTGAAGGCCTCACTGAAGAACTTTAGAACTGACTACAGCTTGGGAGACACTGGCACAGGACCACCTAACATGGCGTACCCTCAACAGAGAGGGGGTTGCACTCTATGAGGAAGGCAGAATGGAAGCAACTGAAAGGAAATGTGACATCTCTAAGTTTAGAGTACCCACCCCAGGTGTTCACATAGACTATCTGTGCCCAATTTGTGGTAGGGCATTCTAAGCTCATATTGGACTGATCAACCAGTCAGACACACTGTAATTTGTCTCAAACACAGTGTTGTCATTTTGATCTTCTTTGATAATGAAGGACAAGAACCAACCAAGAACCACGTAACCTCATCAAATCCCAAGATCTCATTGCTTTATCTATTATTTCTATAATACATGACTTGTAGGTCTATCTATCCAGCTCCAGTTTCCCACCTGAGTTTCCTATATCACATATTGCCTATTTGGCATTTCAAATCAGATGATCCAAATACACCTCAAAATGAACATGTTGGAAAGCACTACCACCATTTCACTTTCTGAGATTTGTAACCTTAACACTGTCTTGAACTCATTTGTTGTTCTTCACTCATATAGCCAAGTAATAGTCAAATTTTGCTATTTTTATTCCAATTTCAATCTTTCTCTCCACTCACACAGCTACCACCTTATTCAAGCTCTCATCATTTCTTGTTGCCTAAGGTTCTCCTTGCTTCAAGTCTCTCCCCACTCCTAAACTGCCATCTAATTTTCCTTAAGCAGATTTCACTGTGACTCCTCAACCAATTCTAGTGGCTTTTTTAAGAGTCTCTAGGATCAAATATAAACCCATACATATAAAACTCTAATACAACCTGGTCCCAATTTGTTTTTCCAGTCTCAGTGAAAAGTACCTCCTTCATTTTGCAATTAAGTCAATCTGACCCCTTCCTCATAAATGCTCTCGTTCCCCTGCCTTTATGCTAGCTGTGCCTTTAAGATGGTGCTCAAAAAAATTTTTTAAGATGTAACTCAAGCACCATCTTCTTCATGAAGCATTTCTTCCCAAGAGCCAGTATCTTCCTTCCTAAATTACTCTGAATGTTTTTATTTATTCATTTATAGATAAATACTCCTGAGATTGAGCATTCTCTCTCTCTCCAAACACACATTTATATGAATGTATATATTGGACAAACATATGCACATGCATACACAGCCTGTCTCATTAAAATGTAATCTAACTGGGAGTAGGGTTGTTTCATTCTTTATACTTTCATTCCCAGTGCATGGATACAGTGCTTGGCACATAATAAACCAACATACTTCATTGATATTTTCTCATATTTATTCTTTTGTTCCCAGTTGATGAAGTTGTAAGATTATGCAGTGGAAAACTTAATGGTGAGTGAAAATAGACTCCAGCATATTGCCAATGAAGAAATATACTGAAAGAGAAGCCATATTGGAGAATACATATATGGTCAAAAGAGAATATGGCAAGAGGGAGAGATAACTGATCGTCAGCCATTATATTACACTAGTACCATTCAACATCAAGAGATCTGGCTAGGAATTGGTGGTGTGTGTGTCTGCCACTGAAGAAACTGAGGTTAGTAGATTGCTTAAGTTGATGAGTTCTGAACTGAGGTGTGCTAAGATTACCAATTATCCTCCCTAAGTACAATACCAGTACAATTCCTTACTCACTTCTCTGGACAGGGGAACCAGGATACCCATGGAGGGATGAACTGGCTCAAGCTGGAAGCTCAAAGCTCTTGTGCTGATCTGTAGTAGGGCTGGGCCTATGAGTAGCTACTGCACTTCCAGGCTGGGTAACATTGGAAGACTAAGACACCCTTCCTTCCCACCCCACCAAAGAGAGATTTTGATGGTTCCTAATATATTTACCAAATCGTAAGAGTTTAGAGTGTGAAGGGGGATTTCAGAAAACACTATTTTAACCTGTTCAAAAAAAAAAAGAATCCCTGCTATAACACCTTTAACAGATAGTTGTCCAGTCTATTTGATGAGGTCCATCACCTTAAGAGCAACTATCATCTTTCTCCACACACACACACACACACACACACACACACACACACAAGAAATCTATGTTGGAATAATTTTAATTGTCAATAAATTCCACTCCTTCCCCATTTCAAGTCTAAATGTGTCTCTGCAATTTCTACTCACTATTTCTGCCAGTTGGATTCAAAGAGAACATATCTAATGCCCCTTCCACAGGAATTAGCCTTCAAATAACTGAAATATCATGTTCTAAACTCTTCATCTCCTAATTCACCTAAGCTAATTTTTATATGGCATAAGCCCCTTAACTATCCTGATCATCCTTTGTTTACTCTTCAGCTTATCAATTTTTTTCTAATCTATGGTACCCATAATTGAACATATTACTCTAGGTAGACTATGATTTTGGCAAAATATTTCTGAAAATTATGCCTCAATTCTGACCCAAGATCATATTCACGTTTTTGGATGCCATTATCACATTACAAGATAAATATTAAGCTTGTAGTTCACTAAAACTCACAGCTCTTTTTCAAGTCAAATTTGGTCTAATCATGTCCTGTCCATCTTGCATTTATGAAAGCATTTTTTTTGTGTTGAAATAGTTAGCCTAGTCAATTCCATCTCATTAGATTTGGCCAAAACCACCAAGGATTTTGGATCTTAATTGTAATGTAATCCCATGTGTTAACTGTCTTTTTCAGTTTTGTATTATCTGAAAATTTGGTGAACATGCTATCAAAACTTTCATTTAAGTTAGGGATAAAAAATTAAGTGAATGTGAAGAACAAAAGATAAATTCCAGGGACACTCTACCAAGGACTTCCTTCCAAGAAGACATCAAAGCATTAAAGAGTACTTTGTGCATAGCCATTCCACTAGTTCTCAATCACCCAACTGTATCATTGTCCATCTTGCATCTCTTCAGTTTTATTACAGGAATAGCATGAAGAGGGAAGTAGTAAGAAAGCACCTAGATGTTGTATTTGCCTTTAAGTCATTTGGTCCAGATAAACTATTTCCTACAATACTGAGTCATTGTCAGGGATCTCTGTCATATTATGAATAAAAGGAAAGGTGCCATAGGAGTAGAACACAAATACTGGAACAATTTCCAAAAGTCTGTCTTCAAATTTAATAGACCTGTAAGTTTCAGTTTGGCAAAATTCAAGGAAGGATTATTACCAGAGATAGCTAGTGAACATCTGGGAAAAGAAAAAAGCATCATCAACAGCCACCTGGTAGATCCTCTGTGAAGGAGTTATGGAATGAAGACAAGTACTTAGAATGAAAAGGTGAGGACAGGTCGTGATTTGCATGGTTAGAAAGCATATCTCCGTAAAGTCATAGATCCAAGGAGCTATATAAGAATGGATTACTGAATAATCAGATCATTTCCTCCTAACCTAGAATCACTAAATCTGAACTAAATAGACAAAACTAGTTAATAGTTCAGAATTTTTATGTAAGATAGTGCTCAAAGGAAAAGTATGTTGTTACATATTGTGGCAGTAACAGGGCTTTGCCTGATCTACATATGAGCACAAACTTCAAGTTCTGTGGCATTTACCCCATCTCTCTCTCTCTCTCTCTCTCTCTCTATATATATATATACATATTTATATATATGTATATTTATATTATTATTATTATTTTAGGTTTTTGCAAGGCAAATGGGGTTAAGTGGCTTGCCCAAGGCCACAAAGCTAGGTAATTATTAAGTGTCTGAGGCCGGATTTGAACTCAGGTACTCCTGACTCCAAGGCTGGCGCTCTATCCATTGCACCACCTAGCAGCCCCTACCCCATCACTATATATGGAGTTGGCATGTCAATATTAAACTTTTATTATGTGCCAGCTACTGTGTTAATTTCTGGTGATACAAAGGTAAAAGCCATTCTCTGCTTTTTCCAGGAGTTCACAATCTAAAGGGGAGACAGCCCGCAAAATAACTGTGTACAGACAATTTGTGAACGGGATGAACCGGCCGTAACCAAGTTAAGGAGGTGGGATGTTGGCTGGTCTCCAAGGAAGTCAGGAGGCAGAAGTGAAGAGGGAGAGAATTCCAGGTAAGAGGGGCAGTCTGTGAAAATCTCTGAAAAAAGACTGCACTTTATCAACAACTCCATTTAGTATTTGTTTAAAACTAAGGGTAAAAATATGTTAAGCCTCTGTCACATGCAGCTCACGTATTTTCAGCAACGCAAGTGTGGATACTTTTTTTTGAAGTCAAAAATAAACAAGTAAATACAAACAAATAACAAAAAATGGAATGCCACCCCCCCAGCTCCAGCGGGACAATGAAAGGAATGGAGTCATCCGGGCCAAGGCTACACCCGGAGCCCCAATTTGCCCTTTCTGCTTGCCAGAGGGGCCTGCAGGGTGGCGCCCAGCCCGAGGGCCGGCGGCGGAGTGGGTAGAAGTGGGCAGGCGGGTGCGGGGGCCGCCCCCCGCCCCGGCTGTGAGGGCAGGCAGGGAAGAGCCGTCTCCTCCCCCACGCCAGGGGCCTCCATCTCCCGCCCAGTCTCCCGTCCGGTGAGCGCCGGCCTCCTCCGCCCGGAGGGCCCCGGGCTCAGGCGAGGCCGGTGGCCGGTCGCGGTCGGAGGCAGGGAGGCAGGGAGGCACAGCCTCCGCCCTCCCGGAGGAAGGGCAGGTCGGGGGCCCGCCGGCCGGCCGGCCCTGCCCCGAGGCCGCACTCACCCAACACGAGCCGGGCGACGTCCGAGGGCAGCAGCATGATGGGGCTTCGGCGGGGCTCGGAGAGCCGGGGCGCGTCTCAGAAGCCTCGCGCGGAGCCACTCCAAGAGCGCATCTCTCGGTCCCAGCGGCGGCGTCAGCTGCGGCACCGAACCGAGGCCACCCGTCCCGCCCCCTGCTTGCACCGCAGCCAATCGCTCGCGGGGAGGAAGAAAGGCGCGGAGACGCGCCCCGCCCCGACTCCGGGGGAGACGGGCATCATTTCCGCTCAGGGAGAAGGAAGGCGGGACGGGAAGTGGGGAGTGGGCGGGCATACGCCTGCGCACTGCATCGAAACGAAGGGCTTGAGGATGGAGGTCCTATTAGCAAACAGCTGCCTAGGCGGATGGGGAGGGGACGCGGGGGACGCTGGCAGTGCGCCTGCGCAGAGGGAGTCGCGGAGGCTGCGCTCTCCCTAGATTCTCCCGCCATGGTAGGAGGCTGCGCGCTGCTGGGCGGCCGAATCCGGAAGTGAGCTGTAGCGGGAGCGTGGAGAGCCGCCCGCCCGTGGCGAGAAGAGGCTGCTCGGAGAGGGCGGATCCTCGCGGCCTTCCCGCCGGAGGCTGCCGGCTTCGGACCCCTGCGGTAGGGGGCGAGGGAGAGCGCGTCCCGCTCCTGGGGGGTCTGGGGGGTTCTGCTTCGGGATTCGCCCCCTTCCCCGGGCCCGCTCACGGCCCTCTGCCCCCCCCCGGAGGGCTTTGAACCCCGGGGGGAGGGGCCGCTCCCCCGCCCTCTGACCCGCCCCCCCACTTTTGGCGGCTTCCTGTCCCCTGAGCCCGTGCGGCGCCGCGCATCCCCGTTCCCGAGGCGCCCTGGCTGAAGCCGGGCACCCCGAGGGCATCCCCGCGGCCCCCTTCTCCCGGCACGGGCTGCAGCGGGTTGTGCAGGCGCCGGGCACCCTGAGCGAGCTGCCAAGGAGCCCGGCATGGCATCGTGGACACGCGGAGGCCCGGCCACTGGACGCGGCTGTGGCATGGCCGGGATTCAGCATAATTATGACACAAACACGTAATGTAAATACGATAATGGCCTATGTATAAAGACATTTGTAATAATTCTCATCATATATTATCATTAGGGTAAACACTTGAAAATTATTTTTTTGTTTGACCTGGCAACAGTCCTAGGAGGAACTATTATTATCCCCATTTTATGGATGACAGAACAGGTGAAGTGACTTGCTTAGGGTCACAGTGTCTCAGTTCTTCCTACCTACAGACGCAGTGTGCTACACCCTACTACTGAATAGGAAGGACTACTTAGGTGTCAGGTTTGCGCTCCTTTTGTAGTGGGTCAGGATTCCCATGCCAAGACCCACAGTCTTTTTTTTTTTAGATTTTTCAAGGCAATGGGGTTAAGTGGCTTGCCCAAGGCCACACAAGGTAATTATTAAGTGTCTGAGGTTGGATTTGAACCTACATACTCCTGACTCCAAGACTAGCCGCCCCCTTTTTTTTTATTAAGGGTTTTTGCAAGGCAATGGGGTTAAGTGGCTTGCCCAAGGCCACACAGCTAGGTAATTATTAAGTGTCTGAAGTCAAATTTGAACTCAGGTACTCCTGATTCCAGGGCTGGCACTCTATCCACTGCACCACCTAGCTGCCCCCAACACTGTCTTGTGCCTGTTCACTTTTTGCCACTAGGAAACTAGCTCTGTTTTCTAGAGCTAAATCTCAGCATGTAAGCTGTTCCCTGAGCTGGGCATAACAGTAGTCCGTTGCACTCATCTGGTTGAACTCAACCACAGCAAAATCCTAGAATTGTTTCATACCAGCACCAGTTGGTCTCTGGGCTTGGACAAGCACCTGTAGTGTTCTAGTCATAAATCCTGCTGTGAATCAAATTGTCTCACTGTTGCTGTTACCCATCCTTACCCAAACTAAAGAAGGCCCCTTCTACTGGAGACTGGTTCCCCCTCCTCGCCCCCCCCCCATATAGGTCAGGTTTCCCATCTGAAGTGGAGTAGAGAAAGCTTTTTGCTTATAACCAATATTAGTTCTTTGGTTAACAGCTATTGCAGAACTGCTGTGGCTCTTTCATCATTTGATCAGGATTGACAAGTCTTATTTTTTATACTAAGATATCTTCATATATTTGCACTTATTCAGGAATTTTAAACCAAAATTCTTAAGTTCATCTCTACTTTTTTAGTAATTGAATAAAAATGCATTCATTATGTTCATTACATGCCAAGCAGTATGCTAATTCCTAGGGATTGAGTTGCAAAAGTGGGACAACTCTTATCCTTTTGGAGCTTATGGTCTAATAGAGGAATTGTCATGTATTAGGAAGTGGTGACCAGAAAAGGGTAAAGTCAAAGGAGCGTAGAACTTTAGGGCAATTGTAAGTAGTTCTGATAGGATTACTCCCCCCCCCAATAGAAGTGAAAATGAATGGAGGAGGGGGAGACAGGGAAGTAGTATGAGGGAAGAGTGCATTTGACAAAAAAGTGTCTTAATGGAGTGACTGGGACCTGCTTGATGTAATGACCTCTCATTAATCAACAGAACTTAAGGGATGGAACCTGGGCTTCATTGTGATTGGATTTCTATCAGATCAGAACTGCATACCCTTCGATTTTGGGTTTACTTAATATGAATCACAAAGAATTTAACATTTAGGATTTGAAGATTTACTAAGCTTTTTTCCTAGACCTTTTTACCAGCCTAGATAATGCCATGATCATTAACTCCATTTTTTGAATGGGAAACTAAAGCTCAGAAGTCACATAACTGTTTAGTGGTAGGTATGGGATTTTAATTCATTTCTTCAGCTTTCAATTTTTTTATTATAAGAAGAAATAGGTAAAAAAGCATGGGCAGCTGAAAAAATAACAAAACTTTACAGTAGTGGAAGAGCTATTATGTAGAGATTAAATTTATTTTTAGTATTAACTAATAATTCACAGTATGTAGTCCTTATAAGGAAAGAACGCTATAGACCTCAAAACAACCCTGTAAGGCAGATAGTGGAAGTATCGTCCTTATTTTATAAATAATACAACATGGGATTGAGGAGGGATGATTTGCATATGGTCCATCAATTTGTAGAACTAGGCACTTGACTGCTGAGAATGCAGAGAATTACACAAACTCTGCCCTCAAAGAGCTTATATTCATGAGTGATCTAGCCTTTGGGGTGAATGCAAAGGGGAAAACTAAAATGAATGGGTGGGAAGTTAGATTTCTTGGCCTGATATGAGGAAGAATTTCTAAGCATTGTCAGAAGGCTTTATAGAAAAAATGAGTTTTGAGGTAGAGCCTGAAAGATGACAAGATTTGCATAGGTAGAGAGAGTAGGTATGAAGACCTTAATGCATGATGCTTGCTCACTTTCTGCCTCTCCCACTTTTTCTTCCTTCCTTCCTTCCTTCCTTCCTTCCTTCCTTCCTTCCTTCCTCCCCTTTCCTTTCCCTGTCCCTCTGTATGGTCATATTATTGTAAGTGGAAACCACATACTTTGCAAAAATATTGCTCAGGGGAAAGAGGAAGGAAACTGGACTGGGTTCAAATCTCACTTCAGCTAGTTTTTATTCACACAATTACAGTTACAAGGCACCCTTTTGGTCATGTATTCTTTTTTTTTAGGGATAAAAATGTTTATGTATTGTTGTGGTTAGCAGAAGCTAAGGGAAAAAAGAATACAGGTAGTTTGGGAAAGTTAGAAGACACTGATACACTAAGGGGATGAGCAGGAGCCGTAATGGAATAAACAGCATAAAGAAATGTATAGGAGCATGAGAGGTCGTTTGGGGTATCAGACTCCTCCAGAGCCTGCTGACTTCCCTTAGGAAGATGAGCCATCAGGGTATTAACAGTAAGGGTCAGGAGAGCTAATTTGGGGATGATGCTCTCAAAGGAGCTTCCAAAAGGAAGCCAAGCAACTGAACTCAAGAGAGGGTGAATTTTTAAAGGGGTAGGAAGATGAGGCAATTAGGCATGCATTGGTGGGGGGCAGTAACTCAGGGACTTAATCTTTTCAGGTAAGACCAGGGATCCATTGTTTTTGTTGATAAGGCTAGGGCAGTTTATGGTGCTGTGGATAGAGCACTGGTCTTGGAGTCAGGCAGATAGGAGTTCTAATCTAGCCTCAGAAGCTTGCCACTTAGCTGTGTGACCTTGGCAAATCATTTAACCCTGATTGCCTCACATCCAGGGCCATCTCTAGTCATCTTGATTCATATCTGTCCACTGGACCCACATGGCTCTGGAGGAAAAATTGAACCTGGCGCCTTAGTATAGCACCCTCATTCAAATTCAAATCATGTGCTTGTCATGGCATCATTTCCCTTATGTTGTGGATTTCTTCTGAAAATGAAGGAAAAATATTATTATGATGGAACTTATCTTGGATTTATCAAGTCCTTGTCAGGAAGAGGCAAGGTCCTTTCCTAAGAGTTCATTGACCTCATTGGAGAATGGGATGGGGGTTCAGTGTTAATATAAGATACGTGGCAGAGGGAACATTAATTATAGAACATATTTTTCTGTCCAATATTTCCCCACTCAAAACAAATTGGGACCAAATTCATCTGGGAGTTGAGATGAAGGTCTATGCTTCTGAAGCTGCTTCCAGCTGAAAAGGAATGTAGACCTGCCTAGCACATCCCATTTGAGGAGGAAATGGAGGTGCATCCAGAAATCAAATGAAACAACATCCAAATCAGTAGTTGGAGAGGCACAGCTTCCAATCTGGAGGAAATGAATTTTTTTTTTTTTGGAAATAAATCTTATAAGAAGATTAACCAAACAGGGGCCAAAAGGGTTTTAAAAAATGATTAGGATTGAGATAAGTATAGGGGTTACTAAGGGAGGGATCAGGGGAAGAATAGCAATGCAGGGAAATAAAAGGAATTAAAAACCATATACTCCATGATCCCAACAAAGATTGGGGCTTTTTGATAATTGAAACAGTGTATCTAAGTATCCTGTAGCAGTTCCCCAATCCAGGTCTTTTCAGTATGAAGGGGATCATTAGCAGGGCATGATGTGGTTTGCACCTTATATTTTCCATTGCCTAAGCTGTTCTAATTGTGGGGTTGGGTTTTACCATAAAAGGGGGGAAAAAAAGCTAAGACATGATTATAACATCAAAAATAGTCTGATGATTTAATCCGTGTGTGTGTGTGTAGGACGATCAAACATCCTTAAATTTCACTTCAAATAAGACCAAAATAGATTTAATTATACCTGAATCTTTCCCAAATATTATAGAAGTTCAATTTATAATTTCAGTTATTTAGTATTATTTTTGCATAAGAGCAATTTAAGTGACTGATAGCAAAAGGAAGTTTGATTTACTTGAAACTCTTAACATCTCATCTTCACATGGTGCCCTCTATTTTTGGTTCCTTAAAACACTAAAATTCCTTGTCTCCACATGGGGACTTATATTTTTCCCAAAGATTTTTAAACTACAAGATATTCTGAAGTGAATATAAAATTTTACAGTCTTAAAATTTTTTAATTTTATATACTAATAAAACTCCATATTCTACTTGTTTCACTAAATCCCAATTTCTTCCAAACCCAGGAGAATTTTCTTGTCAAAGAGCTCTAATTCCCCCCACTTCTAGGAAACACACAGTGGCATATACTACTGTAGAAACACCTAAAATGGTACTTCTGACCACCCCGAGGAACCCATAAAATTACAAAATGTCTGCCTAATTAATGTGGCTTTTCCAAATTAAATAAATTTGACTACATCTCTTTTTTTGTGGTCATAGGATAAGGTCAGACATCCAAGAGGTAGAGGAGAACTGGAGAGTGGGAGTGTAGGGTGGGGTAGAGCCACTCTTGAACCAGGAGAATGGAGTGGGAGGGGGAGATTGAGCTATGAGTCTTAACTAATTCACAACCCATCCCTCTCAGAACCCTGGATTGCACAGGACCCAGGCCTGAGGGGGGAACAAGGGAGAGTACACAATACAGATCAAAACACAGAGCAGCCTAGACCTGCTAACAGTACAACAGAGACACAACAGATAGCAGAACTGGCTAATCAAATAACAGGCAAGCTGAGGGGCTGAACCAACTAATCAAGATGATAATATCAGAGAGACACAAGAGTGCTAGTCTAGGCTTTAGATCTTGCAGCCTAGAGGACCAGACAAAAGGAATGTAAGCTGTCCATTTTCTTAAAGTCCTAAAGACCCAAGTTTTAGATTGACTCATAATGTTACAGTCACAGAAGTTGCAAGCCTTAGAAAGGAAAAGATATGGGTTAGACATGAGTGGTGGAGACCTCCTGTAACATACAGTGCAAGTTATATTCAACTTAGATCAATGTATACCATGGAAACAATCTAAAGACTAACAGACTACCTTCTGTGGGGAGTGGGGGGAGGGAAGCTAGATTAGGGGAAAAAATGTAAAATTCAAAATAAATAAATTAAAAAAAAACATACAGTGCAAGCTCACCACTAAACATAGAACTTGTCTTTCCAATCAGAGAAGGCTGACTGACAATGAGGCATCTCTCAGAGAGATCAGCCCCTCATCCTGAGAGAGATCTCCAGAAAGTCTGCAACATGAAATGCCTTTCCCCAAGTTTTCCCAGCACACAGTAGGGAGGACAAAAACTACAAAAGCTTTAAGGCAACGCTCCCAGAAGAATGTGAACTCAGCCAGGACTTAAACCTGGTGAAGGATGGTTTAAAAATAAAGACAACAAGAAATGGCTTACCTAAAGAAGCAAGTCTTCCAGAGTCAGAGCCGTTGTTTTCCCTATTTTGGGGCACCAAAAATGTTGCTGGAAAATGTGTCCAGCTAAAAGTTTCAGGGGTTTGAGCAAATGTAAAAGAATTCGCTTTTTCACTTTAAATAACAATTCTGACCCAGAAGAATTTAGGGATTAAAGAATATAGGCAATTGGAAGTCACTGATCCATTAAGGGTGGTAGCTGTAGCAGTAGGGGAATAAGCAGCACAAAAGAGGTATAGCGTCAGGAGAGTTTATTTGGGATAATGCTTCCCAGGAAAGGTTAGCTTCCTAGAGGAAGACAAGCCTTGGTCATGTACTATTAATGAAAAATTTCTCTGCTACAACTAGCACAATCTAGTCTTTTACTTCCTGGGAACAAAGGAAACTATTACCTCTCTAGTCACCCAATTCTATTTCCTGATATCAGTTATTGTTATGAAGATTTTCCTTACATTGAGTTGATATCTGCTTGTCTGAGACCAAGCAAGTTGAATTAGTCCTTCAAATATCTATACCCAGCTATCATGCTGTATCCTTCCCCTCACCCCATCCCTTCATATCCAAGTTTCATGTGCCCTTATCCAGTAACTGAAGATTACTCTTAATCCCCAGAGGAGACAGATAGTGAAGTAGTCCAGATCTCCATTTTGGCACCTTAATAAATGCTTATTGATTGATTTATAATCTAAATCATTGTTAAAAATAGTTTTTATTAGAGGGCCAAGGATTATCATATCTTAGTAGGCATGCTCTTTCAACTTTATATATAACCTTTAATGACTGCTCTTTGAGTCAGCTGATTTAATTTATTATCTCACCTTGCCTTTAAACCCTTGCTCTCCATTTCATCCACAAGAAAGCATGAGAGAAATAGACAAGTCATTTAACTTTCCAGAGATGCACTGTTTACTGTATAAGTGAAATATTCCCGGTAAAACCTTCTCAGGGTTAATATTCCTAGTGAAGCACTCTCAGGGTTAAGAAATAATAAGAAAAATAAACTTTTATTATTGGACTATTCCTTGAAAGACCTTGCATTCCAGAAAAGAACTCATGAGCCACCTGCTTTATGATAAGACTCATTTTGCAAACTGTGAGGACAGTCTAACCATAGACATTACTTCATTAAGATAGTGATGAAGGTCTCAAGTTACCTCACTATCTGGTGGGAAAAATATTACGAAAGCATTTCATTCTTTTCTCGATGCTGTTGCTGGGATAGATTTTCCTCAAATAAGATACTACCTCTGGAGACCCAGCCAGTGGGTTAAAGGAGAAGGTGGTTAAGGAAAGTGGACCTGCCTTGGAACCTATATAATCTTGCTTGATTATCCTTTAGGTGCAGCTCTTTATGAGTTTGCCCTTCTCTCAACTAAAGCAAATAAAAATTTTCTTTTGCTCAGTCCAGGCCCTGAAAATTTTGTTTAGTGTATTTTTATCACACACACGTGTCAGAAAAAAAGACTTTAATGAAACAGCCCTTGTTCTCATTATGTGGTTTATTCTTCACCTTATTCCCTCATATCTACTAAACCTTTTTTCCACTCTCCTGAAGCATTTCAATTTCTTAATCCTTTTAGTATGTTCTAGGCTGTCATTCCTACTTTGATTTCACTTTCCTTTGTCTCCATTTTCAACCCAGATATTAACTATTTCAACTCTGGACTATCTTGTCACATTGTCATATCTCTACTTTCTCTTGCCAAAGTTCAGTCTACCTCCACTAGTATGATTCTATGGTACTAACAAAGTGGAAATTTTTAGATGCAATAAGAGTAAACTAGTGCAATTTTATGCTTAAATTTTGTTTTGATTTATAGCATTACCTTTTTTCCTCTTATAGATCTCTGTTGTATGGATCGATAATTTGAACATGAGCCTTGATTTACATGATTTACTGGTTTGCTGTCGTCAACTTGAAAATGACAGAGCTGCGGAACGAAGGGTAGTGACTTGATGTCAATTTACACATTGTCCTTAGAACAAAGATATAAATTAATAATAATTCAAATTTAAATTTATTTTCAGAAACAAGTCGAGAAATTCAAGCATTTGATCCGAGATCCTGAAACAGTTAAACATTTGGATCGGAACTCTGACTCTAAACAAGGAAAATATTTGAACTGGGATGCTGTTTTTAGGTATTTTGTGGAATAAATTTTGTTCCTTCATTTTCCAACCATCCTTATGTAAATTAATATATTACTATTAATTTTCCTTTCATGCCTTAGACTTTATACTTCCAAGTTTTAGATTGACTCAATGTTACAGTCACAGAAGTTGCAAGCCTTAGAAAAGAAAAAAATATGCCTGTGGGTTAGACATGAGTGGTGGAGACCTCCTGTAACATACAGTGCAAGCTCCATTCAACTTCCACACAGCTAGATAATTATTAAGTGTTTGAGGCCGGATTTGAACCTCAGGTACTCCTGACTCCAGGGCCGGTGCTCAATTCACTGCGCCACCTAGCCTCCCCTAAATCTAACTCATTTAGAACATAACCTAAACTTTAGATGAATTTTATTGACAGTCTTCTTTTCTAGTCATACATGCCCCTGATGATGCTTTTGACATTTCTTTTTATCTTTAAGTCATCATTTATGCTACTTGAAATTTACCTTATATTTTTCCATTGCCCTTTGGATCACTGTTAGTTTTGCTACATTGGAGACCTTGGCAGTATTCCTTAATCCTAGGAAACATACTGGAATTCAAAACTTGAAAAGATGGAGTGTGAAGATGGGAAATAAGTTGTGTAGAGTCATAAGAAGGTGCTGCATAGGGTTACAAAATGCAGTTAAGCCTGTTCTTGTTCTCCTGTTAGGTTCTAGATCAAGCTCATTGTTTAACTGGAAATTGTTTAACTGTTCAAACTTTTTCTACTGATGGATTAAATCAAAGATACCCATGAATCACATGTAATCTATGTGATATTTAAGGATTTGTTTTTGCTTTTGTTTTCAGGCTTGTTGATTATATTAGTAAAGGGATCTCATAGTAAAGAACTTCCTCTTCCAATAAAAATGGACACTTTCTTTGTAACTTAGAATTATTTGTAGTTCTTACAGGTTGAATGACTTAAATAATGGTTTCTGAAGTCTCCCGGGTTCCTTCCAGATTTAAATCTATGATCCTGTGACACAGATCAAGACTTGGACTCTCTGTCACTCCAAAGCCAGCTCTCCATTGCCTCTCAATTAATGAGTTTTTTTTTCTGCTTGGTTTTCTGTGTGAATTTATGTGTTAATTTCTCTGAGCATCAGTGAATCTGATTAAGAAGAACTTAGAGCATTCTGGGGTTCATTGGAATCATATTTTTAGCACCATTAGGTGTAACCAAAAACATCTAAAAAAATCTCAGCCTCTCGAATTCTTCCACTTTTGCTTTGTACAAGATAACTGCTGGTGAACACCTTTGGGGATCATAAGTCTTTTATGACTCATTTTGATATAAGTCATCAAAGGATTGTTTAATAAAGTTCTTTTCTTTTTGCTTCCAACAAGAAATGATTTGATCTTAATATGTCCATGGGAGATGTATTGTTGGAATAGAAAAAATATTTTGCTTAATCAAATCACACGGGTTTTTTTAATAACAGTATAAGTATAGCTGAATCATTTTTTTATTTTTAATAAAATGGATTTTTATTGATATCTTTTGTTTTTTATATTTCCTAGATTTCCCCCTTTTTCCCTTCCTTCTGTTCTGGGCCTTCTTTTTTCTATATATTTTACTTGGTTGTCTTATCCATTACCAGATATTCAACTATCATTTTTTATGTAGCTGTTTACCAGATGCCTATATTTGCCCTGAGCTCCATTCTCATAACAACTTCCTTTTGAACATCATGAATTGAATGTCTCATAGTCATCTCAAAAAAGAGCAAGTTCAAAATAGAATTCATCTTCCCACTTTCTCCACCCCCCCAAACTCTTAGTGTTTCCCAGCTTGCTTTTTACTGTTCAGGGCACCACCATTTTTCCTATTGTGTGGGTCACAACTTTGGTATTGTCATTAACTTCTCACTTGTACTTAACCCCACATTATCTAATCTGCTGTCGAATGTTGTCTTTTCTATCCTTTCAACATCTCCTGTTTACATCTATTTTTCTCCTAGTATTGGCCCTAATTACCTCTTACCTGGACTATAATAATAATAATAATAATAATAATAATAATAACTTTCTCATTGCTCTCTGTTCACTTCAATACACCTTCTATTCAACTACTAAAGAGATTTTCTTAAAGCCTAGGTTTGGTCACTATACCCTTCTTTTCATTAATCTTCAGTGATCCCCCCTTTACCTTTGGGATTAAGCATAAAATCTTTTTTTTTTTTTTTTTGGTTTTTATAGTCCTTTAAACCTGTCCCCTTTCTTGTCCTCTTTTACTTTACTCCTTTTCACTCACCCTGTGACCCAACTTCACTGGTCCACTTGTCATTCTTCCTGTAAGTCGCTTTGTCTCCTGACTTCATGCCTTTTCATTGGCTCTCCTACCCCTTTCTGCCCTCCTACCCCTTTCTGCCCCCCCCCCCATGCCTGGAATGCTCTATGTCATCTTTTTGTCCTTTTATTTCTAATTTAATGTTAATTTTGCTCTATTTCCTTTTTAATTTAATTACACATAAACTGAGTGTGAAACAGCCTAGGTATTGGTAATCCATTGTTTACTTTTGGTAAAGATTTAATTTCATTTTTAAAAGATTTTCCAGGATTTCAGGAAACACATGTCAGTGTTTTAACTCTTTGTTTTTATTTTTTAAATGTTTAAATGATCCTTTTTTTTTTATCATTACCACTTCTATTTATGAGAACTCTTCTTTGGAGCAAAGCATCATAGTTAAAACAAACCTTCAGGGACAGCTAGGTGGCGCAGTGGATAAAAGCACCGGCCCTGGAGTCAGGAGTACCTGGGTTCAAATCCCGTCTCAGACACTTAATAATTACCTAGCTGTGTGGCCTTGGGCAAGCCACTTAACCCCATTGCTTAGCAAAAAAAAACAAAACAAAACCAAAAAACCCCTTCAAATTTGCTCTCCTTCTTTTCTTGGATATTACAGCACCTAAGCCATACCTTGCCAATAGTAACCACTAAATAAATGTTTATTGAACTTAAAGTATTCATTTTACATAGATTTGAGCCTGCTGAGTGATCTATATATCTTTGGCTTTTAAAATTTCTTAATTCTAAATTTGGTTTTCAGCAATTCTCTTCCCTTCTCCCAGCCTGCACTCACTTTTTTATTTATCACCAGGTATATAGGCAGTTACTCATGTGTTTTTGGAAAATTTGATAAATTTATTAATAGAATGCTCAATTTCATCTTCTACAACAAATGTTATTAAAACTGAAATGATCTCAGTTGTGATGCTTTTACCTTTAAGGTGTAATGTGAAATGAAATGTTCAAGTATCACATGAAATGCAACTTTTGGTGCCCATTTTTCACATGGTAAAACCAGTTCTGTCTGACCTTTTATTTGGCTAGCCAAGAGAAACAATTAACTATCCTTTCATATAGCTGCATATTTATTTTATTTCATTTATAGTGATAAAGTCAATATGAATATAGGTCATTTATTTCAGTACTATATAAAACTTACTAGTTGGACCAATCTCTCAAAGTACCCACTTATATCAATTTTTGGAAAAGGCTTAAAAATTCTGATTCATGGTAACTTTTATTTTTTTCCCTATCACCCTGCCACTGATATGGAAAACAGAAAGAGATTGCACAGGATTTAATACCAATTTCTATTTTATTTAATGGACCACCATTCAATCACCTGGTAGTCAGCTTATATTGGTTTTAAGATATTTAGTTTCATACTTAGATAGGAGACACAGCTTATCCCCTAAATTTGGAAGAACTTTGCTTAGGTTTTCATTCCAGATCACTGGAGTTGAACTTTTATGTAATATTTTATCATTAAAATACTTATTAAATTAATATTTGCATATGTTACAGTATTTAGTACCATTTTGAAGCTTACTTTTTCATGGAAATTACATAGCTTCTTGTTCCCTTAGTTTAAGATTAATTCAGACAAGGTAAACAATAATTAAATATATATGTATATATCTTTTATACTGTCTACACATATTATAGCCCTCCTCTGAACATAATATATGCTCTGTACCTAGTGTATCCCACTTAGTCAAGAAAATCATCTTTGTAGGCTGTGAACATTGTTGCTTGTAGAATGGGAAAAATTAGAGTATTTCATGTATGGATGATGGTATGAGAAAAAAATGAAGTTGAATTAACTACAAGGAACAACTTTGATTTTTAACATAAACTGAAGTAAGCCAACGTGAGAATAGAATTAGCAAATTATAGTAGCTAGCATTTATATAGTGTTGTAAGGTTTGCAAAGTACTTTGTGTTTTTCTGGTTCTTATGACAACTTTAAGTAGACGCTCTTATTATCCCCTATTATCCCATTTTATAGATCAGGAAACTGAGACAGACACGTTAAACTGTTCACTCCATGTCACTCTGCTAGTATCTAAGGCAGAATTTGAACCCATGCCTTCTTGTTTCTAAGTCCAATACTTTTGGTCTATAGGAAAGTGATAGAATGTCATTGAAGAGAGAAAAATCTATTTGGTTAATTTAGAGGAATATGAGTTGCAGTTAAACACTAAGAGTACCTTCTTATTGCATGAACTCTTTAAAGCTATTAATGTATTCCTTTCAGAAAATCACTTTTTAAAAATATTTTTTACTTTCTTGAAGGTTTCTGCAAAAATACATCCAGAAGGAAACAGAATGTTTGCGATCAGCAAAACCAAATGTATCAGCTGCAACACAAGCTTCCAGACAGAAAAAGATTCAAGAAATTAGCAGCTTGGTTAAATACTTCATCAAATGTGCAAATAAAAGTAAGGGACACATTATGTATTTGTTGATGGATTACATAATGGTTAATTGTTATAGTTGATTTATAGTTGAACAGGTGAATAAAAAATTGAGTGGAAGCTTTATTATTAACAAATTTTTGTTATGATGTTGAGTATTGCATTTTTGATTCTTCCAAGTTTTGATATTTTCTCTCAAACAGACCAATGTGCAATGATTATGTGATTATTTTAATCAGCTGATTGACTGTGGTAGAATTATGGGCCCCTATCAGAAGGAGGTCATTTAGTAGACAGAGTGGGTTTAGGATAGGGATGGAAATGGCTTTGTGGGCTGTTTAAAGCCTGTGAAATCATTTTATTTGGTACTACTATGGCAATCGCAGACAGGACTTAAAATTCAATAAATCTAGTAGCATTTTAGGAGTAACTTAATTAAATGTTTGGCCAAATATAGCAGACTATGTTGTTATAAATATCTAAATGGCCCTTTGGCAGAAGAAGGGTTTCCCACTCTTGGTTTGGGACAAGGATAATGCATTCTTTTTTTTGAGCATGTTCATTTTGAATTGACTGTTGGATATCTAGTTGGAGCTTTCCAGCAGGAAATTGAAATATGGGTGTGAAGCTCAGGAAAAAGTTAAGAGCTGAATATAGTGTCACAAAAGTCATTGAATTTTTTGGAGTTTTGCTTAAATCACCAAGAAAGAGTACAGGAAAAGAATAGGTTTCAGGACAGCTGCATGTGAGGAATGGAATGTGGATGATAATCCTAAGGAAGTGGGCTATGAAGTCAGTCATATTTCAGGAGGGGAACCATTACTTTATTTTATTTTTTTTTAAAGGTTTAGTTATTTTGACTTTCACAATTTTTCCCACATTCTTGCTTCTCTCCCCCCACCCCCAACAGAAGGCAATTTGCCAGTCTTTACATTTTTTCCATGGTATACATTGACCTCATTTGAATGGGATGACAGAGAAATCATTTCCTTAAGGAAAAAAAAATACAGTATGAGATAGTAAAATTGCATAATAAGATAACGAGGTTTTTTTTTTTTTCTAATTTGAAGGTAATAGTCTTTGGTCTTTGTTCAAAGTCCATAATTCTTTCTCTGGATACAGATGGTATTCTCCATTGTAGATAGTCCGAAATTGTCCCTGATTGTCGCACTGATGGAATGAGTGAGTCCATCAAGGTTGATCATCACCTCCATGTTGCTGTTAGGGTGTACACTGTTATTCTGGTTCTGCTAATCTCACTCAGCATCAGTTCATGCAAATCCTTCCAGGCTTCCCTGAATTCCCATCCCTCCTGGTTTCTAATAGAACAGTAGTGTTCCATGACATATACCACAGTTTGTTAAGCCATTCCCCAATTGAAGGACATTCACTTAATTTCCAATTCTTTGCCACCACAAACAGGGCTGCTATG
Organism: Macrotis lagotis; assembly: GCF_037893015.1. Taxonomy (NCBI): domain Eukaryota; kingdom Metazoa; phylum Chordata; class Mammalia; order Peramelemorphia; family Peramelidae; genus Macrotis; species Macrotis lagotis. The sequence continues at coordinate 783,215,623 of NC_133658.1, forward strand.
AATATTTTTGTACAAGTGATGTTTTTACCCTTTTTTCATAATCTCTTCAGGGTATAGACCCGGTAGTGGTATTGCTAGATCAAAGGATATGCACATTTTTGTTGCCCTCTGGACATTATTCTAGATTGCTCTCCACAAAGGTTGGATGAGTTCACAGCTCCACCAACAATGTGTTAGTGTCTCAGATGGGAACCATTATTTTAGAGAAAGGTCATCAAGAACAAGTGGAAGATGCAATATCTATAACTTGAATAATAAGGTTTATCCACTGGTATTTGATGTTATTTTTTTTCTGGTCAGTTATGTGTTCTTTTTTAAATAGTTGTCACTAGTGTGCTTACTGGCTTTTTCAGTTCCAGTTTTTTTCATTTTATCACTAAAATTTTCCTGTATTTATTTGAATTCATAAGATCTTAAATTTAGAGATCTTGGAGGTCATTTAGTTCAGCTTCTTTATTTTACAGATGTAATAGCTCTAGATCAAGTAAGTGATTTGTTGGAGGTCACATTAACAAGTGGCAGAATTGGAATCTAAACCCGGTCTTTTAAGTTTATATTAAGTGCTTACCTCTAATTTGCCTCTCAATGTTTATTGTTCCCTTTTCATGCAGCAGTATTCTTTTACATTTATAAATCCACAATTTTTTTCAACTATTTTGCAGTTGTTAGCATATCATTTTTTTCCACTTTTTTTTCTTTTAGAAATTACTCTTCTGTGAATTTTTGTACAAATAGTTCTTTAGATAGTAATCTCCTTGGAGTATAATAAACTCAGCTCAGATCAGTGGGTCAAAGTATAGAAATAATTTTGTATTCTCATATAATTTGTTATTTCTTTCCAAAACCAGTTGAACAGTTCGTAGTTCCATGGCAGATTAAAACAGTGTAACTTGTTCTGAGTCGTCCTCACCTTGTACTCTCTATCTTTACATCTCCACTATTTTTGCTGTGATTTCTTTTTAAAATGGATATAGTAATAGAATAATTGTGTTGAAATAAACTTATTCTTAATTTTCTTTATTAAAATTAATCAAGGAAGAAAAGATGGGGAAATACAGAATAGTAATCTTATGTTCTAAGTATTATTTACAATTGTATTTCAACAATGGTTAGAACAATTGTTTTCTTCCATTTCTAATTTCAAAAGAACTATACTTTCATCAACATTGTTATTGTTTGTACTGACAAAGATTGCAACCCCATCAGGCCTTAGGAAATTTCTTGAATTTGTAAGGCAAAAAATAATTACCTTGCAAATAAAAAGTAAAATTGTCCCTGTGTCAGTTATTTGATTTTTCTTGACCCAGATGACTTTTAATATAGTGTATCTTCCATTTATTCATTCAGCTATAAAATAGATGAATTGGTCATACTTAGCTCTAAAATTTTATGGTTTTGTGCATACTTCTCCATTCTCTATACTAGGACTTTGCCACTTATTATTTCTGTTTCAAGGTTTGCATTTCTTTGCCTCCATATCCCATGACTTTGTTTTATTCCTTAGTTTTAGAATGTCTTTCTCACTTTATCTGATGAAATGGTATCTATCCTTTCAGACATAGTTAAGTGGTTTACTAAGACAAGATCAAAACTACCCCAGATGTTTAATGGCTTTGTGACCTTGGGGAAGTCATTTAATTTTGTCTGCCTTGGAGGTTTTCTCATCTACATTAATGAGTTTTATAATAGCACTTTTCTTCCAAGGTATTGTAGAGATAAAATAGAATGATAGTTATAAACTGCTTTGTAAATCTTAAAGGTTTATATAAATGCTAGTTATTATCATTTTTTATTATGATTATGATTGTGTCTCTTCCTCTATGAAGCCTTTCTAATTAGTAGAAATATTCTTTACTCAAACTTTGCATGCAGTTCCATGCATTTATGTTTTGTGCTATGTTATGTACAGCTCCCCAACAACTAGCCCCTGTGTTTTGCAAATTGCCTTATAGATAATTCAATCGATCCTCATAATCACCTTGAGAAATAGATTTTTTTATTCCCTATTTTACAGATTAAAGGTCTAAGACAGATTCTATTATTTGCTTAAAATCACACACTAAAATAAATACATGCTGAGACAGGATTTGATTGTAGGTCTTAATGACTCCAGGGCCACACTCCAATTATTAGGCTATTAACTGTTGTAATTAGATTGCAAATTCCATGACAGAAGAATACATGGATTGAGATTGGGTTTGGGGATAGGATAGCTAGCATAGTTTTTTTGTATACATTAGAGGCTTAATAAGGTTGTTGAGTCTTGCAAATATCCAGCAATAAGATGATTATATGGACTAATAACAATTTAAATGACCTTGTTTGGAGAACATTCTGGACTTATGCCCAAAGACTGGGGGTACCAGCAATTCTACTTAATTAGGTTTGTTTCCCAAGGTGATCAAGGTAAAAGAAAAAGAACCTGTCTTTTCTAAAATATTGTTGCCATCTTTGTGTATCAAAGAACTGGAAACTGAGGGGATACCCATCAAGAAAATGGCTGAAGAAGCTGTGGTAGATGATTATGATAGAATATTTTTGTGCTGTAAGAAATGATGAGCTCATTTTAGAAAAACATGGAAAGACTTGTATGACAATGAAAAGTGAAATGAACAGAACTAAGAGAAGGTTGTATTCAGTAACAGCCATATTCTTTCCAAGAATAATTGTGAACAACCAAGTTATTTTGAGTATTATAAATGGTCATATCAACTATTTCTTTTGCAAATTGGGGAGAGAGGGATAAATCTGGACTTAAATTATAATGAAAAATGACATTGTTTTTAAAATGTATTGATATCCTCAGCAATTGTTCTTTATTCCAGTTAGTCCAGTTGACTGTAAAGTATAAATTTATAGATTGTAAGAGAATTATATAGAAGTACACTTTTATTGTTATTCAGTTTTAAACAATATATTATATATAGAAGTTCTTTCTTGGGTAGATAACATTTATTTGTATTTAAATTTTAATTTATGTACACACAAATGCTGAATATTTAATCATAACAGTCTATATAAGGATTCAAAGATTACAAAGTTAGCTTGCTGTTAGAATAATAACCTTACAAGCTGTGTGTATTATTACCCCCATTTTACAGATTAGGAAACTGAGCCACAAAGAGATTTAGTGATTTGTTTAGTTACTCCAGAAGTAAGTGTCTGAAGCAGGATTTGAAATCATATCTTCCTACATGCAAGTCTCTTTGTACTGTGCTCATTTTATTTTCTTTGAAGGTTAAGTATTCTTTCTGCAAGCTTGGTTGTACTATTAATTAAATTAACATTTGATTATTTAATAAACTATTTAATAACATTTAATAAAACTATATTAAATCCTTTCTTCAAAGATCAATTCCAACCTATCCTAGGAATATTATTACACATTTTGGTTTATTTGAGGTATAACTTAATAATTACTTAATTTGGATTGTAGTCAAAGGAATTTTAAAAAATCTTCTAAATTGTTGTCTTCATATAATTTTACTAACTTATTTTATAAAGATTCATATTTTCATTGCTGCTATTTTGCTCTTCTTTACTAGGAGCACCCAGATTGAAATGTCAGGAACTTCTAAATTATGTCATGGACATAGTGAAGGATTCCTCCAATGGAACTACTTCTGGAGCTGATTATAGTAATATATTGCTTAAGGACATTCTTTCTGTAAGAAAATACTGGTGTGAAATATCTCAGCATCATTGGTCAGGTGTGCTCCCTCTGATGTTTTTGTTGAGTCACTTTGAAATAAGCAAGAAATAGAACAATCAGGAAGTTCTTGTTCTTGATGTATATTTCTCCTCTTTTTTATTCTTTAATATTTTGCATAATTGATTTTTTTGGAGGTTTTTGCAAGGCAAATGGGGTTAAGTGGCTTGCCCAAGGCCACACAGCTAGGTAATTATTAAGTGTCTGAGACTGGACTTGAACCCAGGTACTCCTGACTCCAGGGCTGCTGCTTTATCCACTGCGCCACCTAGCCGCCCCCCACACAATTGATTTTTTAAAAAAAATTCACATTTTTGTAACACCTCAGGTTCTTTATTTGCTCTTAGAATCATGTTTGTATTTTGAATTACTCACTAGATTTTGATTTTGGATTTGTTATTCATTTATGATCAGTTAAGAGAAAAGAAATATATGCCGATTTCTTAGTCAAGTTAAGCATTTAGTGAATTATAGCTTCACAACTCACATAACATATAAATCAGAAATGTAACGTTCCTAAAATATGCTTTTATAAGAAGTGTAAAATTCTATGTTCAGAACAATAGCAATTAACTTTCAAGCTGTCTGTAAAGAAATTTTTTGATTTCTCTTTGAGGTAGAAACCTTCATAATATCTTAATGTTCTTGTTATGCTCTCTATAGGACTAGATCTTTTGCTGTAGGAAAAAACAAAAACAAAAAACATTGATTTTGGAGACTGTAGACCCCTGTTTAACTCCTGCTTCCTTCATTTATTTTCTGAATAGACTTAGACAAATCATGTTATCTTTAGACAAATCATGTTATCTTCTGACTAGAGATCCTTAAAAGTTTCTTTCATTTCTCAATCTTTAAAGTTTTTGATAGTAAATGCTCAGATGGTGTTAGCTTTTAGAGAGTAATGCTTTGTGTTGCTTAATCTTTACTTTTTCAGTTGACTTTTTAGTTCTCAAGTTTTTCTTTATCTGACAGTGTCTTCCTGTTACAACCTATCCCTCCATTTTTCCTTTTTCTAATTATTATAGAAAAGATGAAGGAAAACCGTCATAGCTTATTAACTCTCATATCTCTGTTATTTTCCTTCTAAATAGGAGCAAAGCCACTCCTGCTTACCTTTTCTCTACTTTCATTAAGGGATCTTTTATGATTTCTTCTGAATTTTCTGAGTGTTCCAAGTTAGTAAAGACTAAGCTTGAACTTTCTTGCCAACTTTTAACTGGTTAAATTTCTTTTAAGTATTTGTCCTGTGAAAGTGAAATCTATTTTAGCTAACTCGGTAAGTAGCTCCTTAAGCACAATTTTTAATGCTCCTTTTACAGCTATTAAAACAGACTGTTTAAATGTTTCTAAAAGGAGGTAGAGTACTGTAATATAAAGGATCAACAGGTTCAACCTGCCAGGTGTAGCACAAACTATGTTAAAATGTAATTGGGTAATATTTTTTTTAAATAACTAAAAAATGCATAATAGAACAAAAGATAATGTTAGAATATGATTTTGCCAAGTCAATATGTAGCTTCAGGGATCCTTAAAGAATTTAGTGACCCCTGTTATTTGAGTTTTACCATCACTGTTGTTGTGGACAAAGCAATGAGTTCTTGGCACTCTACTACTCATAGTCCAGACCTAGAGTCTGACTGTAGGATTATAGATTAAAAGTTGTGAGGGACCTTATAGATCATCTAAGTCAGATGCCTCTGATTATGGATGAGCAAACCAGGCCAATAGGAAGGTAGATGCTTGCCTAAGGCCACACAGTAAATGATACAGACAAGATTCCCAAGCAGTTTTTTAATCCCCATTATTTTTTTTAAATTCAGATCTCTTTTTTCATTAATGTGGGGTTTAGAAGGTTGCCTAAAGTGCTCATAAATTAAGTGATTTGCCTCTGATCACACTGCTAATATTTGTCTGGGGTGAACTTGAACTTAGACTTGTCTCCAAGGTCAGTTCTATCTTTGCCATATTGCTGCCTCTCTACCATGAACTTGGACAACATGTTTTACTCTTTAGACTAAGTTCCTTAATGTGGAGCATAGGAATTCTGTTACTTGCTTCTGTCTATTTTATAGGGAAGGATGTTGAAATAAATAATACCTAAATACCTAAATAAATAATAGAATTCTGGGGGTGGCTAGGTGGCGCAGTGGATAGAGCACCAGCCCTGGAATCAGGAGTACCTGAGTTCAAATCCGGCCTCAGAGACTTAATAACTACCTAGCTGTGTGGCCTTGGGCAAGCCACTTAACCACATTTGCCTTGCAAAAATAAAAGAAAAATAGAATTTTGAGAAAAGGATAGTAAGATTGACACATAGGGATTAATTTTTCTGTTTCTATCACCATAAGAGATGATCTGTTATGTGCCTGAATATATTGATTTGTTTTTATACTGCATGCATTTCTTAGTGTATTCCACCTTTCGTATTCCAGAGAACCAACTTTTATAACAAATAATAGAAAAGAAACTTCAGTAGAATTAATACATTGAAAAAGTTTGACACTATATGCAGGGTTCTGCCCTCATTTTCCCCTCTCATTTGCAAATATATAAGGGAGATGTATTCAGTATCTCTTTTTACGAGGTCAAGCTTGATCATTACAGTTTCATAGCATTTGGTGTTGTTATAGTGTAATGATAGTGTGTTGTTTTTCTGGTTCTGCTTATTTAATTTCATGTAAATCTTCCTTTATGATTATATTCATCATTTCTTACTGAAAAGTACTTTCAATACTTTAACTTATTTAGATATTTCCTAATCAGTGGGCATTTGTTTTATTTCCATTTGTCTGCTGCTATGAAAAAAATGTTACTGAAAATTTTTTGTTCCTGTGGGACTTTTCTTTTTGTCAGTATACCTCTTGGAGTATATGTGAAGAGGGTAGATTCACGATTTTTTTTTTTTTTAAGGTTTTTGCAAGACAAATGGGGTTAAGTGGCTTGCCCAAGGCCACACAGCTAGGTAGTTATTAAGTGGCTTGAGACCGGATTTGAACCCAGGTACTCCTGACTCCAGGGCTGGTGCTCTATCCACTACGCCACCTAGCCGCCCCATCACTATTTTCAAGAACATGAACATTTTAATCCCATACTTAGTATTATACCAAATTGCTTTCCACAATGATTGGATCGGTTCATAACTCTGCTATCACTGCAGTAGTGTTTCTGTCTTTCCACAGCCACTCTGCCACTGATTAGTCCCACATATCCATAAAATATATTAAAAACAAATATTCTTTTTCTGTAGAAGTTGTGCTCTTTTTGGTATCTGAAACCATATATCGTTAAAGCTCAGTTTTTTGAATTTAGAAGTAGTGATCAATTCATGAAAGCAGTTTTTTGGGTAACTATATTCAGTTCACTCAACATTCAGTACCAACATGCATATAATTTTTTCAGTAAAACTTTAATAACAATGTTAGGACAGAATTGTAATATGTGAATGCTTTAATTATAACATTTACTTTACAAAAGTATTATCTTATCCTATAGTATTTTCATTTTGCAAGTAGTAGAACATTTTGATTCACTTAAGATATTTAATGTTCTGATTTAAAAATAATGCTTTAAAATGATTGAAAAGAAATTAGTCTTGTAACTAATTTTGATTTTTTTTTTTTAGAACTTCTGGCCCTGTATTGTACATTGTATCTCAAGCCTTCTAAAGATATTAATAGAGTTCTAGTGGCTAGAATAATTCAAACTATAACCAGAGGATGTTGTTCCCAGACAGATGGAGTAAATTTAAAGTTTTTTGATTTTTTTTCAAAGGCTATGCAGTGTGCAAGGTAAATTTTAGTGATTTGGTTATTTAAAACTATTTATATTTGCCTTAAATACAGATCTGACTATGCCACTCCCCTGTTTAGTAAATTCTGTCATTTCCTGTTGTCTCTAGATTCAAATATAAACTCTTTAGGGTTATTTAAAAGACCTTCAGAACCTTACCCAACTTGTCTCTGCAGCCTCATTGAGCATTATTTCCCCTACTCTATCCTGTGTTTCAGTCGAGCTGTATGTCTCTCTTTTCGCCCCTTTATAACCTTTCTTTTGCTTCTCGAGTCTCTGCCTCAGCCTTGACTGTCTGTCCTCCATTCCTGAATGTGTTCGCTCCCTCCTCACTTCCTCCGTCATTTGGATGCAGCTTTATATTAAAGACTTTCCAAGGTTCTCCTCTGGCTGCCTTGTCATTGAGCACTTAGTCTTTATTTCTATTGAATTTCTTTACATTTGTGCTCTCTATTCTTATATATTTCTTGTTTCCCCCATTAGATCCTTATGAGTAGAGATTATATTTATTACAGCATATAGTATGATGTCTGACACATAGTAGATGTTTGATAATTGCCTAATAATTTATTGCTTTTTAACCAGACTCTTTCCTGCCTTTCCCATATTTTTACACTTCATTACCTTCCACATATTTTGTGATTTTTGCCACTCTGCTTCACTTGCTATTCTTTGCACATGGCATCCATTTCCTTTCTCAGTACTTTTGAAATGACATTTCCTCATTCCTGAAATATATTTTTCACTTCTGCCTCTTGAAGTAAGCTTTTATTTATTCTTTATATAGCTTGCGTATATCTTGTTCTGTATTCATTTTCTCTTCCATTTGAATATGAGCTCTTTGAAATCAGGTACTTTTTTTAAATCTTTTTATGCCCAGTCCTTTGTGCAGTGCTTGACTTTTTGATTGGTTTAATTATTTTCATTTTAAAAAATTAAGCTGTGCTAAGAAATCTCCTATGTTGGATTTAGTGAGTTTAAAAAATTATCTTTTGATAACATGAAGTTATCATGGTTCAAGAGCCAAAATGAAGAGGCATATATTTAATATTTGGATAGGCAGATAAGAGAGGGCATGGACAACAAAGCCCTATAAAGATTCTCAGTTCGGTTGCAGTGTTTAGCAGTAGCCTTTCTGTGCTAGGGAGGTGCTTTCCATTCCATTTGTAGGAATCAGTCAGAAAGTATTTATTAAGCACTTACTGTGTGTCAGGCCCTTTAATGTGACTTTGGGAAATAGGATAACAGGACAAAACTGAAGTATTTTTGTCTGTGGGGAGCTTCAAATCTAGCAAAGGGAGTAGATGTGTTTATATGGGGGCATACACAGAAAGAATACCATCCTTGTAAACACAGGCAGTTGTAGCAGGATGGTACAAGCAGTTGCTGGGGTCTGAAAAACCTTAAGTTTATCGGAAAAGGAATGATATTGTCAGATTGGATGAGGCAGGACTTGAGTCAGGAGTCTAATTAGACTTTTTAAGACTTTTGATGGAGGGCCTGGACTAATATGACCGCACTGATGGGTGGAGAGAACGAAATGGATGTAAGAGATGTAGAGGTAAAAACAAGATTTGGACATTGATTTGGATATGTGGGGTGAGGAGAGTGAAGTTTCAAATGTAGAAGCATGCTGGTTCCCTCAACACAAACTGAGGCAGAAGTCACAAAGTTTCTGCTTTAGTTTTTCTACCTGGAGGAGGCTACAGTCTAGTGGTTGATACTGTGCCCCATACAGACTGGTGTCAGATTTAGACCTTCCTTACCCTCAAGTAGTTCTTAGTTTAGTTGAACATGTTAGACTGGATATATCTAACAGCAGATAATATATAACAATCAAGTTCAGATTAGTATGGAGGAAACTATAAATGGAACAGAAATAAGGATGATACTGGGCAAAAGTAGATGTCAGGAAAAAAAACAAGAGTTTATGTGAAATCTTTAGAAATCAAAGTATTGCAGGTCTGTAAAATATAAATGGTTAACTATGACTGGATACAGTTTTGGCTCAGAAAAAGTTAAGAGTGAACCCTTTGTATCTATAAATAGGCCATTTCTTTTTGATATATAGAGCTATTTGTACTCTCTTATAATGGAGAGTAGAAATAATAATTTTTATAATTTTTCTTACAATTTTCATTATAAAGTAAACATTTAGATTGCCTGACAAATGGAAAGATTGCTAAATGAAAGTAGATTCTTGGTAAATGAAAAAAGCAATAACTGTTCTGATGATCATACACAAAAACTTGCCCCTCCCCCTTTTGACAGAAAGGATTATTGAGATAGAATGCTGTTGACATTGGGTCACTGTATCAGATGTTTTTGCCTTGTTTTTGTGAAAAGAAAAGGATTCAGTGGGAGAAGAGGGAGATGTTTCTATAAATGAGTGTGACATACAAACAAAAGGCATTGATAAAACTTTTATAAGTTGGTTACACCCTTATGATACATCAGTAGGATACAACTTATACACACACATACACACACATGCATGCGCACATGCTTGCAGAAAGCACTACAGAATAGAGAATGGTATACAAAGAGAGTAGAAAATGTACGACATCCATAAGGTGAGAGACCATGGGTATAGAATTTGTCATATCTCATCAGTCATGGTTATTAGATGAGCTTTTTTCCTCGATAATAAATATCTCAATACTAATAAAACAAGAAAGTAAACATTTATTAGGTGCTTTCTATGTACCTGGCACTGTGAGGCACTGGGACTATAAAGATACAAATGAAACCATCCCTGCCCATGCTCTTAAACTGAGTGCTAACAATTTTGAAATAAATGTTGTTGGGCTTTTCCATCTTTGTATAATTTCAGGTATAAATAGCAAAACTCATTTGTTTTTTCTTTTGTATAATACTTAGTGTTTGTTTTCTTATGTTGCAGGCAGGAAAAAAGTTCTGCAGGCTTGAATCATATTCTGGCTGCCCTTAATATCTTTCTCAAGGTCTTTGCTGTAAATTTTCGTATGCGAGTTTGTAAATTAGGAGAAGAAATTCTTCCTACAGTGCTTTACCTATGGTCTCACCAAAGACCAAATGATTCTTTGAAGGATGTAATTATTGAATTATTTCATCTTCAAGTTCGTGTTCATCACCCAAAAGGAGCCAAAACTCAAGAAAAAGGTATAAGAAAACTCCTTTGTTACTGTTTGGAATTTGTAAATGCTAATGAATGCTTCAACGAAGGGAGAGATTTACAGACTTCTTATGGGAGGTAGAACCTCGGTAATGTTTAGAGGGATATATAACTAGAATGATATTTAATATTTGGATAGGCAGATAAGAGAGTACATGAACAAAGCCATGATGGTGGTTTTGTCTCCTACCTAATGTTGTTGGAACTTAGAACTAGTCTGTTGAATGGTAGATTCATATTTTGAAGAAGTAGAGTTAAAAAGTTGACCATCTTGAACTGAACCAAATTATAGAGGGCTTTGAAAGGTGCACAGAGTAGTTGACGGTTCATGAGCAATGATGAGGTATTAGAGATTCTTAATCAGGGAAATGATTTGGCAAAACAGGTGCTTTAAGTCTTATGTCTGACAGTGGTTTAGAGACTGATTTGGTGAAAAGGACCAAAGTGGGTAGTCTTTGCAGCAACTGTGATGCTAAATGATGAGAACCTGGGTGGAAATAAGCAGAATATTCTCAAGTAAGAATTGATGACAAGGGGCAGCTAGGTGGCATAGTGGATAAAGCACTGGCCCTGGAGTCAGGAGTACCTGGGTTCAAATCCGGTCTCAGACACTTAATAATTACCTAGCTGTGTGGCCTTGGGCAAGCCACTTAACCCTGTTTGCCTTGCAAAAACCTAAAAAAAAAAAAGAATTGATGACAGAGAGTTGGAGCCAAGATGGTGGAGTAGCAGAAAATAATACCATGAATTTTACCCCCAAATCTCCAGACCGATCAAGAAAAAAAGACTAGACCTAATCCTGATGTGGAAATTTAAGGGGAAAAAACATCACAGTGAGTTATTTTTCCATCCCACTTTTGTCACCAGCAAGATACAAAGAAAAATCTGTGGACACTGGTTAGTAACAGTTGCATGGAACAATCAATTGCCCAGAATGACATTGTGCATCAGGGCAAGAGAAGGTCCCAGATACATATCTGGTCACTGCAATGGAAATAGATGCCATTCCCAGCTTTGATGCACACAGCCAGTTCCAGGTCACAGATACAGGGTGAAGTGAGGAGAGAACCAGTGCAGTGACAGTTGCTAGCCTTAAACAGTGTATTGAGAGTAGAGCAAGTTCAAAAGTAAGGGCTTGCAGTATGATTCAGAACTCATGAGCAGAATGGAACTTCATTTCCTGCTTCTGGCCCAGTCTGAAGTTGAAGTCTATAGCTTGGGAGGTAGGTGCTGTTGTTAGCCCCATTTTACAGTTGAGGAAACTGAGGCAGCCAGTCATCAAATGACATGCCTAGGGGGGTCATATAACCAGTAAATACCCATCGTTAGATTAGAACTCAGGTCTTCTTGATTATAGACCAAGTATTGTGTACACTATAGCACCTCCTAACTGCCACCTTCAGACATTGAAATTAGAAAGTAGTTTAGAAAAATGAGCAAACAACAACAAAAAAAGAATCTCACCATGAAATCCAGGTAATCCTTGGATAATGTAAGCCTAGGTGACTAGGATGTATTGTCATCAGTTCACTTCAGTTTAACAAACTTTGTTGTCCACTAGATGGTGTCATAAATGGTGGGGACATAAAGGCACAGACTGTCATGTTAACAAAAGGAACTGTTGTGGAAATTGATGAAATGAGGTTTGAAGAAGGTTTTACATGTTGAGGTGACAGTAATATATCTGTGGAAATAATCATTTGGAAATAATATTTATAAAGTACTTGTAAAATATTAAAGCACTTTACAAGTATCTCATTTCATCCTCACAACCATCTTGGAATACAGGTGATAGAAAAGTCAAGGTGGGAAATGAAGATGTCTGAATCCTTTGTCTTTCTCTATGAATCTATCAACATAGATAGGTACACAAATATATATGTGTGTGTGTGTGTGTGTGTGTGTGTGTGTGTGTATGTGTGTATATATATATATATGTATGAACACACATACATATATACATATCTTTTTAGTTGTTAGTTGAAAATGGAACTAAGGGGTGGCTAGGTGGCACAGTGGATAGAGCACCAGCCCTGGAGTCAGGAGTATCTGAGTTCAAATCTGATCTCAGACACTTAATAATTACCTAGCTGTGTGGCCTTGGGCAAGCCACTTAATCCCGTTTGCCTTGCAGAAACCTTTTTAAAAAAAAAGAGAAAGAGAAAGAAAATGGAACTAAGTAGAAGCTCTATTTTTTGTACTTTTGTAAATAGGAGCTTATGAATCAGCAAAATGGCAAAGTATCTTATGCAGTTTATATGATCTACTGTTGAATGAGATAAGTCATATAGGAAGTAGAGGAAAATATTCTTCTGGATGTCGAAATATTGCCGTCAAGGAAAACTTGGTTGAATTAATGGCAGATGTTTGTCACCAGGTATAGTAACTCTTCATGTAAATGACTTTTTTGATCATAATGTTCCTGTTAATTTTTTCACCTATATTCTTGTGAAAAAGAGTCTTAAAAATACTCTGTATTGTTTCATATTTCCTCCATCTATTCAATATGTCTTGAATAACTGACATTTTCTTTATAATAACTTCTTTCTTAAATGTTCATTATTCCAATTCAGTTCATTAAACAGTTTGAGGGTCTCCTATTGGCATTGACCCTATACTATTTTCTAAGAATATATTCTGTAGGAGACAAGGTATTTTTAACTCTGCTTTCCATGTAGAAATTTTTGTTAAAAACATGAGTCAGCATACTGTGGAGAAGCATAGCTGCTATTAAGAATTTATTGATTTTAAAATATCATTCCTTGAAAAACTTGGACATTTTCCTCTCTTAGAGATACCTTATTTTGTTAGTTATATATTCTTTGGTAATTCTTCACTTATTTGAATATGTCAAAGGTACTTTCTAGCATAGCAGAAATGTCAGATCCAAAATATTTCTCCCTTTTTTCAAGATTATCATCTCTATTTGAAAAATAATAATTGTTTACTCTTGTTCCATGGATTCTATTTTCCCTTCATTTGAGAAGAGTATTATTGTGTTGTTTTCTTAACTTCATTTATAAGTTAATTTTCTCTTAAAGCTGATATGAAAAAAAAGGTTCATTCTCTTTGTGTGATTTTTCATTTGAAACAGGTCTTTGGGGAAGATACTAGAGTCCTTGAAATCTCTCAGTCTTATGCCACTTCATCAAGAGATTTTTGTAGTGGTAGTACACCAAGCAAAAGGAGAAAAATAGAATTAGGCTGGGAGGTTATTAAAGATTATCTTCAAAAGTCACAGAACGATTTTGACCTTGTGCCATGGTAATGTACCTTAGTGTTTTTTTCTTATTCTCTCTTTATTTAAAAGTCTATTCCACTTATTAAAAGACTAGCACTTTCTTTAAAATTGCTTTAGAGTGTCAAAATGAGCTATTATACTCATTGTGAAAGAAAGCCATTTTTTTTAAAATTTATTTAAGGCAGTGGGATTAAGTGACTTGCCTAAGGTCACACAGTTATACAATTATAAGTGTCTGAAACCAGATTTGAACTGAGGTACTCCTGACTCCAGGGCCACTGCGCCATTTGGCTACCCCCACGAAAGCTATTTCTTAGTTTCTAGTACCTAGTTTTTTTGTCTTTTTGTTTTTAAACTAATTTATTAGCTTTTGCAAAGCAACTGTTAAATGAGTGCTATTCTAGCTTTAATTCTTAGAGGTTTTTAGATTATAGGTATAAATATTTTTGTAGTAGTTTTTCCTTTTTATTCTTAGTGCAGTAATAATTAGCCATTTGTATGGTCCAACTATGTACCAAACACTGTGCTAAAGTGCTTTTTCATATATCTCATTTGGTATAACAGAGCTGGGAGGGAGGTTCTATTATCCTCATTTTTGCAGATGAGGAAAATGAGTAAACAGATTAATGACTTGCCCAAAGTTTCATAGCTATTAAGAACCTTATTGCCTTTTTTTACAACCTGGATTTTTCTATTCCCAACCTTTACAATTAGTAGGATCTGAGAAAATATTGTAGATGGGAAGGGAAAAAAAAACCCCTTCCTCCTCATCTGTGATTGTATGGAATCATTCCTATAAAGAAAAACTCCTTGAATGTAGAGGCTATTATATTTTTACTGTGTTTTAGCTTGAACATCTAATACTACTAGTGCCTTGATATAATTGGCATCTAATTAAAGTTTCTTAATTTGATTGAAAAACATTTCAGACTTGAAGGCCTGAGACCAGATGAATTCTGGCATTAGACTCGTTGCCCTGAACTTTAAATTTTATCCTTCCATTCTATTTTCTGGGTACTAAGTTAGTATACACTAAGTCAGAAGTTAAAAACAACTTAAAAAAATTTTTTTTTAAAGTTTAAAGGGGGGGCGGCTAGGTGGCACAGTGGATAAAGCACCGGCCCTGGAGTCAGAAGTACCTGGGTTCAAATCCAGTCTCAGACATTTAATAATTACCTAGCTGTGTGGCCTTGGGCAAGCCACTTAACCCCATTTGCCTTGCAAAAATCTAAAGAAAAAAGTTTAAAGGGCAATTTCTTGAGGGTTTGGTATACTGAAGAGAGTGATGCAAATGAATAAGTAGATCTACTTTCAAATTCTGTTTCATATTTAGAAGCCATATACCATGGACAAGGCAGTAAACTTCTTAGCCATGGTTTCCTTTTCAGTGTTAGTACAAGACTCAGTGAATTTAATTTATTCAACCCACATCCATGTGCTGGGTACTTATATGAAGAACAAAAGAAATTCCCCCTTCCCTTAAAAGGAACTAACTTTTTCTTTCGCACAAAAACATGAATGCAGATAAGTCAACACAACCTATATACCTTATGATTATAAAGTAATTTAATAAATGGACAGATTCAGAGAAGCAGTGGTGAATCATCTTTAACGGTGACTTAACTCTGCCTGTTTTCTCATCTATAAAATATTTTTAATGCCTGATTCGTAGAATTGTTGTATAGATCAGCTGAAATACTCTTGAGTGATAAAGTACTTTGAAAATTGTGAGATACTTGTATTTAATATTTCTGTTATTAAAAATTGGTATTTTTCAGATTTATTCTCTTGCCTTTCCTTTAAGGTTACAGATTGCAACAGAGTTAATAGCAAAGTATCCAGCAAGTCTTCCTAACAGTGAGCTTGCACCATTATTGATGATACTGCACCAGCTTCTATCCCAGCAGCGAAGAGGGGAACGTATTCCATATGTGTTACGATGCCTCATCGAACTTGCATTATGTCAAGGCAAGAAAATGGATCTGGAAATTTCACACAAAGCAGATCTCCTGAAACTTTGGAATAAAATTTGGTCTATTACCTTTCGCAGTATAAGTTCTGAACAAATGCAGGCTGAAAACTTTGGCCTGCTTGGAGCCATAATTCAAGGAAGTTTGGTTGAGGTTGACAGAGAACTGTGGAAGATATTTACAGGATCGGCTTGCAGACCTTCTTGGTAATAATAGTATATTGTCCTCCTACTTCTAAATTTCCTTTTTGTGGATATAATATGTCCCTAGTTTCGCTTGAGAGTTTTCTCTTGAAGTTTTCTTTACTTCTTGAGTTTTTGTAATTAGGCCATGAAAAGATACTATAATCATAATAAATGTGATTTTTGACTTCAACAAAGGTAAAGAGATATTTGTTGCACCAGTGAAGAATTTTTTCTGACTATTGGTCCAAATGAATTATTTGTTACTCATTTACTCAGTAATCCTCAGTTCCCTAATTATCTTGATCCAGATACCAAGAAATCATTTTTAAATAATATTTTATTTCTCAAATAATGTTATTATTCTATCATATTAATTCATTTATTTCCTGAAAATCATGATATATATTATTTTGGATCTTACAATGAGATTATTCAAAACCAAGATGTGACAGATTTCATTAATTTGCCAAGGAAAATACATTTATATTCTTCTAATGTGTAATGATTACATTCTGCTTAACATAAATTATCCTCTTTTGCATTCTGCTTAACATAAATTGTCCTCTTTTAAGTCCTGCAGTATGTTGTTTATCATTGGCCTTGACCTCCTGCATAGTTCCAGAGATGTCAAAAGTAGGAATGGATCAAAGTGTTTGTGAAATAAATCAAGGTTACTCATTAAAAGAATTGATTATGAAGTGGCTGCTATTCTATCAGTTAGAAGATGACATGGAAGAAAGTACAGAGCTTCCTCCAGTTCTTTGCAGGTAATTTTTCTTAAGAAGAAAGCCGTATTAAATTTATTTTAATATTAGCTTTATGATAACCATTAGCCTTAGAAGTAAGAGTCAAGTAATTTAGGCCTTTAAATTGGTCAGCAAGCATTTTAAAGTGCCTACTGTGTGCTGGATGCTGAGACTACAGAGACAAAATTGAAATAGTCCTTGTCCTCAAGGAATTTATATTCTATTGGGAGAAACAGTATGCACATTCATAATAAATATATAAAAATAAACACAAATTAAATTTCAAATAAGAGAACTGGCATTTGAAGGGATGAGGAACAGTTTAGTGAAGATGATGCAGAGTCTGGGGAAAAACCAACTCCAGGATTCTAAGAAGGAGCAGTATGGAAGTGATACAGTCCAAATATGGGGTAGAGAGGAATGGCAGCCATGGCAAAGGTATGCAGATGAGAGATGGAGTTTGTGAAGAACAGTTTGGCTCAACCACAGAGTGTAGGAAGTGCAGTTATGTATTATGAAAAAATAAGCTGGACTTACAGGAAAGAACCTTAAAAGTTAAACAGAAGATTTTATATTTAATATTAAAGGTGGTAGAGAGTCACTGAAGTTTTTGTTGAATAGGAAAGTGACATCTAATCTGCATTTTAGGAAAATTACGTTTTCAGTTCTGTGGGTTGTAATTTGGAACAAAGATTTAAATCAAGGAAGCCAATTCACTTATTGCAGTAATCCTGGATTAGAGATGTTGAGAGCTTGAACAACATGTTAGGATGGTGGTTTTTGAGAATAGATAGACATTTAATAGCTGAGTGAATATGTGGGGAGGAGAGGTAGCAGACAAGATAATGCCAGGGTTGCAAATCTGATTAGCTGAAAGGAGAGTGATGTGTTCAACATAAATAAGGAAATTTGCAACAACAGTGAGTTTTGAGGAAGTTGGATAATTTCAGTTTTAGAACTATTGTGTTTTGAGATGTCTTTGGGATATCCACATTGAAAGATCTAGCTGACTGTTAGAAATGTATGATGAGGATTCAGGAAAGAGGTTAGAGCTGGGTGTGTGTATATAGTTTTGGAATCATATAAGTAATACTTAAATTAACTGTCATTACCACTGAGGGATAATATTTGAAAGTCTTTGTCTTGAGCCTGAATATGCATTTATTCATAGTAGTTAATTATGTTTTAAGATTGTGTTAGACAATAATGATATAGAGTTGGAAATGAAATACTGTCAAGGAATTTACATTCTGTGGGAGAAAAACATGTATACAAATAAGTAAATGCAAAGTAATATCATAGGTGTGCACTGATAATTAAGGGGAATCAGAATAGGTCCCTAAATGATGGCACCTGAGCCTTGAAGGAAACCAGAAATTTTAATAGCTACAATTGGGTGTTAGATCTTTGCTTACAGGCATCTCAAATTCACTATGTCCTAAATAGAGCCCATTGGGCCATTCTCTTCCCTACCCCACCTATTCCTGTTCTCTATGATGATATTTCTTTTGAGGATATTGCCATCTTAAGTCATCTAGATTCAAATGTTTGCTGTCATCCTCAGTTCTTCACTCTTTCACACCCTGTCTCTCCACATTAATTGATCTTTTAAATTCTGCCTTCACAATATCTCTTTAGCCTTCTTTTGAATCACAGTACCATAATTTTTAATTAGGTCCTCATTGTTTCTTGCCTCGACTCTGGTAATAGCCTAATTGGTTTCCTTGCCTCCCTTATTTTCCCTCTCTAGCACATCCTTCATTCAACTGCCAAATTAATATTCCTAAAGTATATGTCTGATCATGTCCTTCCCATCTCTGTTCAAGAAGCTCCAGAGGCTTCCTGTTGCCTCAGGCTAACATACAAATTCCTCTCTGTTAGGCAGAGAGAGGAATATGTGGAGCTTCAGGGTAACTTTCTAGGTTTATTGTACATTACTTCTCTTCAAAGATTTGACAGATGAACAAAATTGACTTTCTAGTTTTTTCTTTTACACCCTATTTTCCTTTTTTCTTATTTTGTTTTCCATTCATGGATTTCTTTCTTTCCCTATCCTTTACATACATAGAAGCAAGGATTATTTTAATATAGTTGTTTAAATGCATTTATTAAACTCAAGTGGAAAAACTTCTTTTCCACAGTGATTTTCCTCATCTAGCTGTGGAGTCCATTCTTGTGAGTCTCACTATGAAGCATTGTAAAGGGGCAATGGATTTTTTCCGGAATGTATCTGAATGGTATGTAAATTGAGAAATTTCTGTGTTACTTAGAATAAAATTCTAATATAATTTTGCACTGCCTCTTATTAAATAAGAAATCATTTATTGGGTGCTTCCCAGTTATGAAGCTTTTCCTTGCTATCAAGTGATAAAGATATATATGCCTTTGATATTGGAAAGTCTATTTGTTTATGGGTAACCTGAACATAAAACTAAGAACTTACTCTCTTATAGTGAACAGCAGCAAAAAGGCAAGGTGGAGGTCACGTTCTTAGAAGTAGAAGAGCTATACCTTCAATCAACTTTTGACCAGGTGGATTTTTGTACTAATATGATGGACAGTGGCCCTGAAAAAGTCCAAACTGGTGCTGGACTTTCTGTTCATCAGAATCTAAAAGAAACACTAGATCGCTATCTTCTAGGATTGTCTGAACAGCTTCTAAATAATTTTTCCTTTGAGGTGAGATTTTTAAGGATAAATTTAAATCTGCAATTTTGACCAATGATATTTTTTCCACAATGAGTTATTTTTGGGGACTCTCAGTAGAAAAGACTGGAGAGGAAAGAATCAATGGTATAAAGAAAATGCTTTCTTTAAAAAAAATGAAATGTTGCTAAGTGGGAAAACAGGCTAGCAAGTATTAAGTTGCGCTTGTATTGTCTTAGGCTTTTCCACAATCATAGTGTCTCTGAGTCACAAGTTATTTCATCCAGTTGGTACTTGAACCAGGGATCTGTTTTGCAGTATTAAAAGTGATCATTCAGGCTTTGCTCTTGAGGCAGCTTTTTTTTTTTTTAACATCTGAACAGCTCCAATTATTAGAAAGCTTTTCCTAGTATCAGTACAGAATTATTCTCTCTTCAGTCTCCTAATTCTTCCTTCTTCCTTTACACAATTATTTAGGTCTTTGGAAACTAATAAGAATAATAATGATAAGAACACACATGTGTGCACAATGCTATCTTTATGCTACTTAAGGAAAAGTGTTGAATGAATCATGTCAAATGGTCAAGTAGCAGGGCAAGCTATATATAATGTTCAGCTAATAAAAACATTTTGTATTTGTATTGATTGAGCAGGTTACTGCCTAGTTTGTTTGGGTCAAAATTTCTTTCAGCTGTGGGGATTTTAAATAATTTTCACAAAGATAAACCACTGTTTTTTAAACTTCTTATAATTTACTTAAAGCCATAAAATTAGTTCATTAAAAAAAGGTAATTACGTGATACTTAGTCATTTATTAATTGTTCAGAACAATGCCATATTACCAGAACCATAATTTATATTTGTGCTTCTGGTTTATTTCAAGACTATGAGGTCAGAAGCTCTTGTCCGATGTTCCAGTCTTTTGGTGGGTGTACTTGGCTGCTATTGTTACGCAGGTATATTACCTGAAGAAGATGTATATAAATCAAAATTGTTCCAGAATGCCAAGGTAAGAAAATAAAAGCCAAAACATTTTTGACAGAATTTTTATTACCATTTATGTCATGAACAGTTGATTAATTGATAGGAAGTTGGTATTTGAAAAATTTGTTTTTAATGATGATGATGATACCAGCTAACTTTAAGCATTTACTACATGCCAGGCATTGATAAACACTTGACCGTTATTTGATTATCTCAACTCAGTAAAGTGCTATTATTATCCCCATTTTATAATTGAAGAAACTGAGACAAAGGATATACAGTATCCCATAACTAGTATGTGTCTTAGTCTGGATTTGAACTAAGGTTTTCCTAACTGTAAGCCTGGTGCTCTGTCCTCTGTGCCACTTAATTGCTCCTTAACTGTACAGTGAATTTAGACTCTGGTCTCTGGGTCTTTCCACTTCTGGATTTGTCTTCCTGGGATCATATAGTCCCATGTATGTGATTACATATTCTGTTCTGCTTGGAGGGAAAATTATCTAAATATCAAAATATCTAAATCTGGGCTAATCTTTACTGTTTAATTCTTTAGCACAAGCTTTGGGTAAACGTATGTAATATGTATCTTTAGAATTAAAATTAATTACTTGAAATCTAGTCATAGATTAATACTTTTATATTTATATCATTTATCAAGTTGTTTATATGTCCAGTGTTAATCCCTGATTAACATTCTTTTATGTTTATCATGAAATTTGGTTTTTGAAGACTCACCTACTTTTTTTTTTCTCTCTTTGGATTCAGTCAGGTTTATATGTTAATCTCGAAGTGCTATAAACTCCTTTCTGCTATTTTTTTTCTTCATGACATTTGTGTGATATTATCAAGTTGAACTTTCCAATGTATCTTTATCACAAAATTCTGACACTTTTCCAAAAAAGAATTAGATTTCTACTTTTGCATTTTACTTTGAATTACTTCTGGTGGGTTTTGTTTTGTTTCCCATTTGTATTCTTTAATAGTCTCTGATGCAGTATGCTGGAAAAAGCATTACCTTGTTTAAAAGTAAGATAAATGAAGAATCTAGAATTTGTTCATTGAGGACTATGATGTTGCTTTGTACCAGTTACTTGCATAATTGTACAAAGGTAAGATTCCTTTTGGTTAATATTTTAACCTTGTGATTTCCTCAGCATGTAAACTGTCTAGATGACTATTGATTGCTAATATTTTAGTTGTTTTTTAATCACAAAATTGTGTATTAAATTTAAAATTAAATAGAAAATACATTATAGATATAAATGAACCAAAGCAACTACAACTTGAGTTAAATATATTGAAAATCTGTTTTGTCCTTTTTATTGTTTTCAGAGATAATTCTGCTATCAGAATAAAATACAAAACTGACTTCAGATAACTGGCAGTTTTTCAACCACATATTTTGTTACAGCTGTCTACAAAATAGAGTTAGGCCTTTTGGGAAACAGAGAGGTGAAAGAGGGGTGCTAGTTGTCCTTCAGGAGTTTTATTCTACCTTAGTATTTAATTTTGTTAGCATTCAGTGGATTAAACTGACTGGAGGGATTAGGTTGAGCAAGGTAGGCCTGGGTATAGACAGAGATTAGTTGAATTTAAAGATCCTATTATCTGCCAACAGCCATTGGTAATGGGAAGTTCTGAGGAGTATTATTCTATTTCCTTCCCAACCCACACTTATAAAGCATATGATAACATTTTGTGTGTGGGAGACTGATTATTTGGTTCTTGGGTAGATAGGCGAGGTGAAGAGAGGAAAAAGAAAGAGTTATGACTACAGGTTAAAGATAGAGACATACTGGGCACAATGGAAAGAGGAAGTTGACTAGAATAAAAATAGCATTGGCTTTTTCAGTCAGCACCCAAATCTGCTTCAACCTGAGTGTCTTTGGGTAAAGTCACTTTGAGTTAAACAGGTTGGTTCCCATGGTCTCTTTCAATTTTAGGCATATTATTAACCAACAAGAACTTATTAGATATGTTTTATGTGCTAGAATTGGCCTACACAACATCAAAAATGAAATAAGCTTTCTTCAAGGTAATCTGGACTCTGTTATAATAATCTTAGAATGTAATGCACATGTGTGGTTAAGATAGAGCCCTTTACATTATTGGGAAGGATAAAATGGTTCATTTTGATGTAATCTAGAAGTAAGATATAATCAGAAACTTCATGAGATGATAGTGGTTTGTCATAGTGAAATAAGAATTAGAGAGGAATCAAGCAGATAGATAGGGAGATAGTCTATTGTATTTTGGACACTGTTAAATGCATAAGGTACAAAGACAGAAGCATGAAATATTCCTTGCTCTACAAAAATGTACACTTATATTCTATTGAGGGAGAACATATATACTTGTGTATATTCAGAGTAAATATACGTGCATATATTGCTTCTGAGAATCAGTCAATGTCTTAGGGTTTATTAGTCTTGGCCTTATCTAGGGTAGTGGTAATCTTAAAAAAATTGAATTTACTACCTGAACTGGTGGTTTATGTTTCAGTACCATTGTTCATTTCAGTCATGTTGCCAATCAAATTCAATTCATATTAGCAACTATAATGTTCTAAGTAATTTTCAGCTTTATTGGAAGTATAACTGAGGATGACCTGAGATTGACCAGGATGGAAATTTAGAAAAGAAGTTTTGGTCAACTAATGAACAGTTTTTTAAAACTATTTTTGATATCAATAGCATAGATTTTTAACCATGTATTAGTTAGTTTTCTTGTGATCCTGGAGGAAGATGATGAAATATGATTGAATTTTAGAATTATTTCTTTGGGTGGTTTAGAATCCATAGCTTATATTTATTTGACTGCTTCTATATTAGAATGAAGAAATAGTATAGTGAAACTTAAGTGATAGACATACACTTATTCAGTTTTTTATAAATGAATGTTTTGCCATTTTTGAAATGTTTTTGTAATTATTATCTATATCTTCCATATTTATTGCTGTATTGTCACAATATTATAGAGAACTCATAAGGCAGAATAAATCTATTTTTTCTCTTAAAATAGAAAAGAAAAAATACATTGGCTGTAATTTAGATGCAACCCCCCCCCCCCTTTATTTTTCTAATAGCACAAGGCGAATAAGATTCTATCTGGCCTTTTTCTGCGTTTGCTAACATCAAAGATGATGAATGACATTGTGGATATTTGCATAAATTTAGTAAGTATGCTTCCAATCATTAAGAATTTCTAAAATTTTTTGTTTTTTCTTACATTTTTTCCCCTTTTCTGATTCTTATTTCATAACATGACTGAAATGGAAATGTTTAACGTGATTGTACATGGTTTATTTATCAGATTACATACTGTTTGGGGAGGGGGGAAAGAAGGGAAAAGTCAGAGGGAGAAAAATGTGTAACTCACAATCTCACCAAAAAATGAATGTTGAAAAAACTATATTTTTATGTAAATAAAAAAAATACAAAAAGACTGAGTAAAAAAACCCAAAAAGATCAACTATACCAGTAGATGCAAATTATTCTATTCAGGACTTTTTCTAAATCCCAAAGATATTGTTTTTTACATGATTTTAGAAATATACTTTAAAAATAAAGTTTTAGGGGTGGCTAGGTGGTGCAGTGGATAGAGCACCAGTCCTGGAGTCAGGAATACCTGAGTTCAAATCCAGCCTCAGACACTTAATAATTACCTAGCTGTGTGGCCTTGGGCAAGCCACTTTAACCCCATTGCCTGGCCAAAAAAAAAACAAAACACAAACCTAAAAAAAATAAAGATTTAATATATCAGCAAACTTTTGGAGTTTACATTGTGCCATGAGGAAAGACAGATCATAAATATATTACAGACCAGGGATTTGGGAGATGTTGACCAGAGAGACTTAGGAAAGTTTGAGTGTGAGGCTTTTGGCTGGGTATATCTCTAATACTTTATGTCTTTGTTTCCCAATGTGAGCTACTTTCCCTCTTTCAGCTTCAGTTAATGCCTTGTAATATTTCATAATTCACATGGTCAAGACATTTTTCTGATATATTTACATTGAATTTTGAATTTCTCAAAGTTACGATCTCCTTTGACCTTTGTAACAGTCATCCAAGAAAGTTGAGATTCATAGAGGTCAGCAATTTTCCAACAAATAGGTGGCAGAGACAGTTGGAGTTTCTTTACTATACAGCCTCCCTGTCTCCCGAAGGAAAGCTGTACTGTTATCTTGTATTCCCAATTAAATTTCTCCTTTCACAGAAATCTTTAATTCATTTTCCCTTACTGTCAAGATGATAATTGTATAGAGCAGCCCCAATTTCTCTTCATCTAACTTCAAATACATTCTTTATATTGTTGTATATCTTCTAGTTTTAGCTGAACCTAGTAAGTCTTCCATTTTTATTTTCTAGACTTTAGAAAAGTGTGTTCATTTATATCAATTTCATTGTTTGGAATGTTGAGATGAAAACAGATAATAACCTGGTGATATAGTAGAAAGAAATTAATATTCTGACCTAGATATGGAGGTTTTTGTTTTTGCTCTTTAATACAAAGCTTTCTAGGGGCACCTAGGTGGCACAGTGGATAGAGCACCAGCCTTGGAGTCAAGAGGACCTGAGTTCAAATCCAGCCTCAGATACTTAATAATTACCTAGTTGTGTGACCTTGGGCAAGTCACTTAATCTCATTGCCTTACGAAAAAAAAAGCAAAAAAGCCCACAAAGCTTTCTATCAGAAGCATTATGTAATATAGCAAATTAATTTCTACTCCTTGAAGGCATCCCTTACTAAAAGGCCATTTGATTCTGGAGAATCAAATTCTGGAGAATTAATGGAAGAAGATTTTGATGGAAATCTAATGGAGGTTGAGGTTCAGTCAACCATGAACCTATTTGAATCTAATGACACTAATGTTAATAATGCAAATGAATCTGGAGAAGTGCAAAATACATTTGGTGAGTGGATACTTTTTATTCTTCCTAACTACTGATTTTGCTGTAGAAAGGATGTTTTATTTGAAATTGGTTTTGGTTTTTATCAGCTTTTCTTGTAATACCAGTTGTTGGATTTGACATTTTCTTGTACCCTTTTAGTGCTAAGTTGAATGTCATCCATATGAGTTTCTAAGGATGATGTTCTTTTTTCATCCTGAAAAGATGCTAGGTTTTAATCAACTGCATTAGAATTTCATTTGCCAGTTGTTGCTGGTTTTTTAAAAGAGATACATCTTAGGGGCAGCTTGATGGTGCAGTGGCTAGATGACCAACCCTGGAGTTGGGGTCCTGAGTTTAAATTTGACCTCTGATACTTAACAATTACCTAGCTGTGTGACCTTGGGCAAGTCACTTAACCCTATTGCCTTGCTAAAATAAAATTTAAAAATACGTTGTAGTAAATACTTCAGAAATATAGCTTTATTTTTTAATTTCGAGAATTCAAAGCGTCTCTTCATAAACTGAATCAGCATATTTTATTTCCAGGTGCAGTAAGCCCTCTAGCTGAAGAACATTTGACAAAGCAAGATCTCCTTCTCCTGGACATGCTAAAGTTCTTGTGTATATGTGTAAATGCAGCTCAATCTCATACAGTGTCTTTTAGAGCATCTGACATAAGGAGAGAGCTGTTGAAACTAATTGAACCAAGCATACTAGATGCTTCTAAATCCCTCCACTTACACATGGTGAGTCAAATATCATAAAGATCTTAGATTTTTCTGTTACCAGTTGTTGCAGTGTATCTTTGATTCTAAAAGTCTAATATATCACAAACACACACAATTGATGGGAAGTTGCTCCCAGAGAAATAAAAGTAGAATAATTTGTAAAAAAAAAAAATTGCCATTCCATTTGAAATTTTTTTAAATCATTTTTAAGCAGGAAATGTATTATTTAACGTTAGTTATCCTTGGATAATAGGATTATATTTCCTTCAGGTGTAATTATATATAATTATATGATCTTTTAGACAAGGAATTCTTTATCTTTTTTTGTATCATCTACCCCTTTTGTCATTCTGGTCAAATCTTTAAACCCCTTCTCAAAGTAATGTTTTTATAGACATAAAATAGAATACATAATATTGCTAAGAAAACCAAAGACTAGTGAAAATAAAGATATAACTTTTTCCTTCCAAGTTCAGATTCCCTGAAATCTTTCTATAAATCATGAACCCACAGTGGTGAACTTGGACTTTTAGACTCTTTGTTGAATGTGAAACAAATATTGAATCCTAACAAGTTTGGATTTATGACATTTACTTACTACTATCTATTCTATGTTTGTGAAAGCAATTTATACATTTCCTAAAGTTTCTAAAGGGGCTAATTTACTCCAGGACATGAAGAATATATTTGGCTTCTGTGTTGCCTACTTCCTTTTTCTGGATTCGTTGGGAAAAATTTTGTTGTAGAGGAAAGACCTAGCCTTGAAGTGAAAAGGCCTGACCCTTGCTAGCCAAGTAAACCAAGACAAGTTACTGAACTTGTCTGTAAAATCAGGCTAATAATATTTATGCTTCCTTTCTGAATTTTTGTGGGGAAATTTCTTCATAAATTTTAATGGTTATACACACACACACACACATAGAGGGATCCTCATGTTGGAAGGGAACTCAGATCATCTAGTCAAACCCTTTGATTTTACAGATATAGGACAATTGAGACTACTAGATATAAAGTGACTTATTCAGTGATTTACTTAGACAGAAAGTGAGCCAGGTATGACCTGAGTTCTTCTCTAAATATGTTTTTTATACTATAACCTTGGCCCCTGTTGTGGTGACTATGCTTTGGTCTCAAGAATGATTTGTACTATGAGTATGGGGTATGAATTCAGCATTAATCTTTGTTACTCCATTTGCACAAAGATATTTATTTTTGGACATTTGCATTTACTTTAAAGACATTTACATGAAAACATTTTACATATTTCTCTCTTACATAAAATATATAAAAGCATTTTTTCATTGTATCTTAGTACTTGGTGCTTTTAAAGGAACTTCCAGTTGAAGAATACTACTTACCAATGGAAGAAGTGTTTGAACTTCTGAAACCTCTTTCGTAAGAAATTGAATCCAAATATAAAATGCACATTATTTTACTCATTTGTTGTAACTTTTAATTATGCTTATGATTTTTTCTTTCTTTCTTTCTTTTACACAACGTAACATAGCAATGTGTGTTCTTTGTATCGTCGTGACCAAGATGTTTGCAGAGCAATCTTAAGCCACACTCTTCCAATAATAACAAATCTGGGTCATTGTAGTTCAGATGTAGAAAATACAAAGAATGCTCAAGGACAGTTTCTAACAGTCATAGGAGCCTTTTGGTAGGTATAAATTAATAGAATAATTCTGTTCTTTTTTATCTCTGACTGTAAATGGAGATTTTTGCATATGTTGTTAACTTTTTTACAAAAATAGTTTGTTCCTACCACTAAGACATTTAATCCAGTATTTTCATCCTTAATCACCTCGAAGAACTTTGATTTCTTGAATCTTTTGTTTTAAAAATAGATTTAATAAATAAATACTGTAATTTTTCAGTTCATTATATGTGCACATGTATGAATTGTAGGATAAAAGATTTAGAGGCAATAATCTGTTCCCACCCCATCGTTTAACCCCTCTGAACCTCAGTTTCCTGATCTGTAAAATATACTAAGTGATTGAAATGATTCTTCCTGATCCATGGGGTATTCTTTTTTTAGTTGTTAGGAAAAAACACTTTTAGGGAGAAGTTAGTTGGTTGGTTTGAAGCCCTTCATAGCCTTCCTGTAATCTCTCTTTGTTATCTTATCACATGTTAGTCATCTTCACACACATTATGTTCAAAGCAAACTGACTTCCTTGTTGTCCCTATATGCAGTATTCCATCTCCTATGTCTGTGACTTTGCATAGATGTCCCCTGATATGCAACATTCTTCCTTCTCCTTTGTATGTCTTTTTTTTGACTTTCTGATTCTCTGGTACTAGTGCTACCCATTCTGATGGCATAAAATTATTTTGTATATGTTTTATATCTATCAGATAATATACAGATTGAGGTTCAAGGAACCTTGGAGGCCATTTAGTCCAGTTCCCTTTTTCAGATGAAGAAATTGAGACCTAGAGCAGTTATGACTTGATCAGGATCACACAGAGATAAACTCAGAATACTTGAACCCCAGGTCCTCTGGTTCATGGGCCAGTGCCCTTTTCGTTATTTGTTTGTACATATATTGCTTCTTTTCTTTTAATGTAATCTCCTTGAGGGCCAGATTATAGGAGTTTTATGTCTTGAGTTTCCAACATCTTATACAGCACTTAAGATATAATAGAGAAGTAAATACTTAATGAATTGAGAAAGCTTTGAGGGGAGGTTGGAATGATTGAGGAGAAAAGACATCTGAAATATGGTTAATTTGCTCATTGTCTGTGTGTACTTCATCCAAACAGCCTGAAAATTCTCTTCTTCACCCAGCAACCATTTATTGATCATCTGCCATATGCAGATATCACTTATGAAGAAGCACTGGGCAAGTAACATAGCATTAAAGCCTTGCTTGATATGAACTTTGGATAACAGGGTAGTATGAAGATTCAAGAACTGTGTACTACTGTGAAATTAAATTTTTTTGGAGATTTTCTCAAAAATTTTCTCAGTCATATCAATTGAAATATTAAAAACAAAAAATATATATGTATAATATGTATAATAATATACAGTAATGAGCACAATATTAAATACTCTTCCCGATTAATTTTCATTAAACATGAAAAAGCTTTGAGAGAACTAAGGAAAAGCAGGGTTTATCAGTGTAGAGAACCAAATCTGGAAGAAATAGATTGGCATACTAAATAATTTTTATTTGTTTCAGGCATTTAACAAAGGAAGGCAAATGTGTGGCTTCTGTGAGAATGGCACTAGTAAACTGCCTAAAAGCCTTGCTTGAGGTGAGCTTTGCTTCTTTATTAAAAAATTTAAGATCATTTAAAAATCTAGGTTTTCAACTTTAAAAATTTTATTTTATTTAAGGCAGTGGTTTTAAGCGACATGCCCAGGACCCCACAGCTAGGTAATTATTAAGTGTCTGAGGCTGAATTTGAATTCAGGTCCTCTTGACTCCAGAGCCAGTGCTCTATCCACTGTGCCACCTAGCTGCCCATAGTTTTCAACTTTTTAAAAAAATTGTTGATTTTGATTTTGTTTTATATTGTTACTTAGAGTTTTTACATTTTCTTTAGGCTGATCCTTATTCAAAATGGGCTGTTCTAAGCATAATGGAAAAAGATTTACCTGTGACTGAAGTTCTACCACAATTTCTAGCTGACAACCATCATGAAGTTCGAATGCTTGCTGCAAAGTCAATTAACCGGTGATGTAAATTCTACATGTAGTATCAAGCTCATATGTATCAAACTTCAGAATTGATTGCATGAGTGAGGATGAAGTTAAACTATGTTACACATTAGGCATATTTATCTATGTTGACATTGATGACCAACATGTTTGTATTGTAACTCTGAGTTTGAGTTACTGAAGAGATACCTTTAATGAAACACTTTGTCAGACATAAGTCTAACAAAGAGGAGATTTCTAGACAACTAAGCAGCACAGTGAATGAAACCCCAGGTCTGGTCACAAGAATCCCTGAGTTCAGATCTGGCCTCAGGTTCTTGTGTAGCTGTCTGGTGCAGAACAAGTCCCTCCACCTTTACTTCAGTTTACTCAACTGTACTGTGGGAATAATAATAGCACCAGAGTGATTGTGTTGATTAAATGAAATATTTGTAAAGCATTTTGCACTACATCTGGCTATAGCAGACACTTGGGAAATACTTTTTTTCCTTCCTTCCCTTCTACTAGTTATATAACCATGATTTATGCTGATAAAAAGACCTTGGTAATTTGCCAGAGCTGATGTATCCAATAATTCAGACCGGTTTCCAGGAAGCTTTGTATGAATGAGAATATAGATGACTTACTATGATGACTTAAAAATACTTTATTTGTGAGCATGTTCATTAAATATATAGATGATACTGATGAACCATGGAAAATAAGATAACAATTGACCATCAAAAATAAAACAATATTTAAGTGCATGTATGGGATGAATGTCACAGATATAAAGTTTAAAAAATCATAGATTTTTGAGAATATAGTAGGCTATGATTTCACTAGAATGAACATAGAATAATATTGAAAAAGCATGTATAATACTGAAATATATAAGTAGACATAGGTACTTTTTTTTTTTGCCCAGCAATGGGATTGTGACTTGCCCAAGGTCACAAAGCTAGGTAAGTGTTAAGTGTTCAAGGCAGATTTGAACTCAGGTCCTCCTGACTCCAGGGTCAGTGCTCTATCCACTGCACCATCTATCTAGCTATTCTCAGACATAGGAACTATTAAGTAATCTTACTATACAACTGTTTATTTAGTAAATTTGAACTGTGTATTAATTTTAGTGTTACTATTTTAAGAATGAGCTAGAGAAATTGGAGCATTCAGAGCAACAGAAATCAAAAGTTTGAGAATAAGGAAAAAAGGTAAAAGGGGTATAATTAATAGTCATTCTTGTAAGGGTTATTATTTGGAAGGTACAGATCAGTTTCTCTATGAACTTTTATCTTTTCATTGGTTAAAAAGATAATAGTGAGCTTAAATTTAATCTGTTGAGATTTTAATTAAACTTTCTGGAAGTTATATTTAAATATAAGAGCCTATCACAGAATATAGGCATTTTATCCATGGTAACATTCACCTAGAATATATAAATTACCTGTTTTGTGTGACTTAGTCTAAAGACATAGAATTTTATTCCTTGGTATTCTTTTTAGCTCTTGGATTATATTATTTACACAGTGTAGAAATTATATAAGAAATTATATGTCTTTAGAGCTTCCCTAAATGAAGAAACATTTCCCAGTCCTTTGAAAGAAGAATTGGGATGTAAAACTAAGCTTTACATACCTTTCAGTGGATCTGTTTTCTGTGTACAAAGTATGTAGGAAGATGATTTTGGAATACTGATTGTACCTAATTGTTTTGTTTTTTCCTTCTTATCTTTAAAAAAAAAGATTATTTCAGGATACAAAACCAGTAGCCATTTCGAAGTCATCAAAAGCACTTCCTTTGAAGCTCCAGCAAAAAGCTTTTGAAAATGCATATTTAAAAGTCCAGGAAGGAATGAAAGAAACGGTAATCCTATAATTGTCAACTAACCATTTTTTTGTTTACACTAAATTGCTGTACAAAACATATGCTTGTTTTGTACTTGTCTCTGGGTATTCGACTGTAAATACTGTAGCATACAGTTTGAGTTCAATATTGAACATTTTAATTGATAAGCAGATTTTTGTCAAATCATAAACGAAAGTTCACAACCTTTAGTAGACAGAAAATCCAGAGATTAGAGGGTGAATCACAGTTTGTACATCATACAGAAGCCTTCACTTAAACTCTTCTAATCATTGTACCAAATTTAATTTTAAAAAAAATTCTATCTAAAAACAATTTAGGTAAGGCAATCATAAGAGGTAAACCCAGCTATTATCAATTTATCTTAAGAATTTTTTTTTGCTGATGTTTCATTGGGGTCACAGAGTAGTTTGATTTGTATATTTCAGATCCCATGGTTTGAGCTACCTGAAGAGAAGAGGTTATTTTAGAGTGTAGATCAGTCCCTGGCTCTTGCTATATTTTTTCAAACTAGAATTCTTGGTACTTCTATATTTCTGTGATAGAAAAATGTCCTGCTAAGGGGCGACTAGGTGGCGTAGTGGATAAAGCACTGGCCCTGGAGTCAGGAGTACCTGGGTTCAAATCCAGTCTCAGACACTTAATAATTACCTAGCTGTGTGGCCTTGGGCAAGCCACTTTAACCCTGTTTGCCTTGCAAAAAAACCTAAAAAAAAAAGAAAAACATCCTGCTTTTCATGAGGCACAGTAAGATTTTAAAGTCCTGCCAATATTTAGAATAAGTGATTGGATACTTATATGTCTAAGAATAAAAATCTTGTTGTTGTAAAAGAAATTGAGCAACTCATATGCTTTAACAGCCTCCAGTCTCATTATTAAATTAATGACTGTAGTAAAAGCAGTATATAACTATAGGTGTGCTATATAAATGGTATCCCTCTTTTTCAGGTCCTGGGGGCTTTCTGGTGTTCAAAAAAAAATTCTTGAAAGCTCCTTCATCCCCAAGAATAAAGATTTTGTTCTTGAAGTTCTTTCAATAAGGCATCATTAATAGTAAATCCTTTTCACTGAAGAAAACTAGATAATTTATTAAGTCCCTTTGATTTCTGTAATTCTTAAAAATCTGTGATTCTGTGAACTCTTTGTCCTTTCTTTTTGAATACTACCTCTGAATTAGAGCAACTAAATACTGAGTTTTTCAGTAACTAATTTTAAATACTTTTAGTTCTGTTTTTTTTTTTTTTTTTAAATAATTTTCAAGTACTTTTCTTCTATTTGATGTTGTTTATCAAATTTATTTTTCCGGCTGAAATCTCAGAGTCCTGTCATTGCTGATGAACTACTGGATGAGCCTTATAATAGAAAAGCTGCTTTATTGATGACAATATCCATGATTTTATACTGTAGCCCTGTTTGTGAAAAACAGGCTTTGTTTGCCATATGTCAGTCTGTGAAAGAAAATGGATTAGAAGCCCAGTTAGTTAAAAAGGTAAACTAACCGCAGAGATTTAAATTGTGATTTGTATAACTCCTATGATATATCTTTTTAGTATTTCTGAAAATATAGTTTCATTCTTATAAATAAAATATTTTATTTTGGGACCCTGGTAAATATAGTCATTATGTAGCCTGTATGTTATTACTTAGTTTGTCAAAAAGAAGACCTTGAATGAAATGATGATCAGTTCCATAAAATAATATTGTAGTGGGGGGTAATATTTTATACACAATAAAAATTGGGTAATAAAAGCTTAAAATAAACATGAATATGTAACATTTTAAATATTGATATCAGCCCCTCATTCTTTCTTGGATGAGAAAAAGGAGACCCAGAAAGGTTTGTAGATAGTAGAGTCAGAATTTGAACCTGAGTCACATTTTCTGACTCAAAATCCCTCACCATTTCATGGGATTTGGGGAGACTTAAGGTAGGTTTTTAGAATATTACATTGATGGCAGTGTTGTTAGTGGAGGTAATATTGTATGGGTTGTGTCAGTGTGTTCTTTTAATACAGTATAACAATGTTTTGAATTTTAGAACATTGTTTCTTATGATCTTTAAAGCAAGAATTGAACTTATATGTGCCAATATTTCCTTTAAATAGGGTGTTCTTTTGGGTTGTACAGGTTTTGAAGAATATCTCTGAAATTTTTGAGTATAAACACTTAGAAGATTTCATGACTTCTCATCTAGACTATCTGATTTTGGAGTGGTTGAAATTACAAAATACTGGATACAATTTGTCATCTTTTCCCTTTATTTTACTGAACTACACAAACATTACAGATTTCTACAGGTAAATTGCAAATGAAAAATATAGTTGATTTTGTGTGTGTGTGTGTGTGTGTGTGTGTGTGTGTGTGTGTGTGTGTGTGTGTAGTCCTGCCCTTAGAATCAGAAGATCTCTGCATAAATACTGTCTTTAAAATTATTTTGTTATAGATAAATGAATCACTTGAGTATTTCTTCAGTAGTAAAATGAAAGTAGTAATAATATTTGTGCATCAGTCTCATTGGGTTGATGTGTGGTACAATAGCCATGAAGTACATTACAGAGGCACTGGGTTCCTGAGGATAAAGAGAGGGGGGAAAAAAAACACTTTTGTTCCTATCTTGATACTGATACACAACTATCTGTATAAACTGGACACATTCCTTAGTATCTCTGTGCCCTAAGAAAAATCTCTTTAAGACTTTATAATGGGGCAGCTAGGTGGCGTAGTGGATAAAGCACCGACCTTGGAGTCAGGAGTACCTGGGCTCAAATCCGGACACTTAATAATTACCTAGCTGTGTGGCCTTGGGCAAGCCACTTAACCCCATTTGCCTTGCAAAAACCTAAAAAAAAAAAAAAAAGACTTTATAATACACGAAAGTCTGGATCTGCATTGGTAGAGGGATACTCTTTGCTGGAAGTTTCTTATACCAATGAAGTCATAATTTCTGTTGTTTTCATATATATATATATATATATATATATATATACATACACACACACACATATGTATGTATTAAAAGTGCAAGTTATCAAGCAATTAATTACTTGACTTTTGTTATTTTTTATTGTTTTCCCTCAGAGTGCCTTATTTGACTTTTTTCAGTTCTTGGTATATCTGTCAGGCAAAGAATTGACACAGGTATAATTTTGGAGTTGCTTCTAGAAAACAGAGCAGAGGATACTAAGAAAACATAGTCTTCCAAGTAATTTGACAGTTAAGTGCTCAAAATAAAAGTTTCATTTCCAGTGACCAAACAAATTCAAAACCAAACCAGGTATGATAGTATGAATCATTTTAATATAAATGATATCAGAAGATATAAAGAAGTTAGTATTAGGGGCGGCTAGGTGGCGTAGTGGATAAAGCACCAGCCTTGGAGTCAGGAGTACCTGGGTTCAAATCTGGTCTCAGACACTTAATAATTACCTAGCTGTGTGGCCTTGGGCAAGTCACTTAACCCCATTTGCCTTGCAAAAAAAAAAGAAGTTATTAAATGAAAGGATTGCTGATAAGATCTCCTTGGAGAATCAAATAAAGCAACTGACAGAATTTCTTTTCTCAAGATATAGGATAAGACATCAGTTCATAAACTGGTTGGTTTTGGGGTTTTCTGTTGCTTATCCTCATAAGCAAAAGGTTCTCTAGGAATTCAAACAATATCTGTCACAGAGAACAAAGAAGTAAACGTATCCTAAAAGAAGGTGAAAAATGTATTTGAATATATGGCTCAGAATTAGGAAAATGAGTAAGTCAAAGATTTGCGGACTTGACAGAAGCTTCATGCCTCTGTCAAAGTCCATTCCCAAGCATTTTTAAGCACCTTCTCTTTTACTAGGCTTGGTTTAGGTTCTGGAGATAATGAGATGAAAATGAAAGAACCCTTGTGCTTGGGAGAGACAATATATGACACACGTTTTCCTCTCTCAGTCATTAGTCAGGAGGCATTTATTAAGTGCCCTTTGTGCCAGGCATTGTGGCAAGAGTTAGAAATGTTGTTTACTATATACAAAATAAAAGCAAAATAGTTTGGGAAGGGCTAGGAGGTGTTAGGGGAATCAGGGAAGATTTCATGAACTAAATTGGGAAAGAAGTAGAGAATTCTGAGAAGTGGAGGTTACTTATTTGTAAAAAGTTCAGTAATCATTTCTAGATTAGAAAACACCTTGTACATTGTAGCTCTAGCTTATGCTATTCGTTCAATCTAATGATCCCCAAAATGGAAAATGAAGTAAGAATTGTTTGAAATATTTCCATTTTCAATTGAAGTTGAATTTGAGTAGAGCAAATAGCACAACAGAAAGACCACAAGAAACCAGAAACCTCCTCAGTCAGCAGATAGTTGATCTCCTTGCCAAGAAAAATTAGTGTTAGCCAAGAGCTTTTAGGTTAGAAATACATTTACAAACTCTTAGAAAACTGGACGATTATGAGTAATATTGCTTATTAAAAAGTCAAATGAAGGAGCAGCTAGTTGGCACAGTGGATAGAGCACTGGCCCTGGAGTCAGGAGGACCTGAGTTCAAATCTGACCTCAGGCACTTAATAATTACTTAGCCGTGTGTCCTTGGGCAAGTCACTTAACCCCATTGCCTTGTAAAAACTAAAAAAAAAAGTTGTGAAAAGAAAACTGAGTTGAAGAAAGTTTGAGATGAGATGCAATTAAGTTTAATTGTCTCAAGATCATCCCATCTTCTTGACACCCCTATACCACACACCCTAACAAGACTTTGTCTTGGCCCCTCTTTTTTCATCGTCTATACTTTCATTGAGCTCTCATTAGTTCTTATGCTCATAAATATCCTCTCTAATTAGAGAACTTCCACATTTCTACATTTAGCCTTATTTTATCTCCTGAAATACAGTCCCAAGTTAACATCAACCTTTGGGACATTACAAATTGAATTTCCCATGAACATTTTGAATTCAATGTGTCCATAATAGAACTCATCTTTTCCCAAAATCTTCTACTCTTCCAAACTTCCCAATTTCTGATGAAGTCCCATTACTTTTCATTTATTCATTTTCATTACCTTGGCATGGTTCTCAACTCCCCCTTGTCCTTGACTTCAGATATCCAGTATATTGCCAGATCTTAACATTTCTACTTTCACTGCATCTCTTATATCTGACCTGCTTCTCTATAACCTGTAGTTCTAAAGAACTACAATCCTAGTTTCTACCCATGTCACCTCTTGTCTGGATTATTGTGTGCTTTCCCTCCCTCACTGTCCTGTATTCATTTTATATGTATTTAATGCATACTCAATTATGTGGATATTTCTCCAGCTGGAATAAAAGCTGCTTTAGAACAAAAACATTTTCAGTTTTGGCTTTTATCCATAGATATCACCCAAGGCCACATGGCTAAGTGATTGTTAAGTGTCTGAGGTCAGATTTGAACTCGGGTCCTCCTGACTCCAGGGCCAGTGCTCTATCCACTGTGCCACCTAGCTGCCCCTGTCCATAGATATCTATGGATACAGTTCAAAATAGTAGACAATAATAAATGCATGCAGATTGATTGAAAGTCATTTAGAGGGGCGGCTAGGTGGCGCAGTGGATAGAGAACTGGCCTTGGAGTCAGGAGGACCCGAGTTCAAATCTGGCCTCAGACACTTAATAATACCTAACCGTGTGGCCTTGGGCAAGCCACTTAACCCCATTGCCTTGCAAAAACTAAAAAAGAAAAAAAAAGTCTTTTAGAAATGAAATTGGAAGGAAGATGATGTAAAAAAGTGGAAAAGATCTGTTTTCCTAGTAACAAATTTTTCTTCATTGCTAGTAGAGTCACCACATTTAGACTTTTAATATCTCTTCCCCAAATGCCAAATGAGGATGGCCACTAAGTCAACAAAATCAGAAATAGTAACCAAATCAGACCAGGTATGTGAGGGAGAAATATTAAAACCATAGAAAAATTGATTCTCAAGATAACTAAAATTCAGTGATAGGGGGTAAAAAAATCAGTATTATTACTGAAAGAAGGTCATTAAGAGGACACAAAATAACCACCTACCAGTCTATGTGCTAACTTTTTCCATCTCTGGCAATCCTATAAACCTATATCAAGGATGTCCTTGATGAAAATATGTGATGGGAAAAGATAGGGTTTAAAAATGATAGTCTTCAATAGCTCTTTTCATATGTTATACAGCATAAAAAAATGCAGAGATATGTGACTTTAAATAAAAATGTATTAGATAAATTAGAACAACATGTAATTTTGCTTTAAAAAGCCTTTAGACTTTTCAAGAAGCTATTACCATTTCAATCGTTATATATAAACTTTTTTAGTCATTTTTCTGATGATCATTGTCAAACAAAGCATAAAACAGGAAGATTTATTTAAACTTCTCAGTGATTTTTTCCACTGTCATAGAGAATGTCTGACTGACAAAGTACAAATGAAAAAGGAATTCCCTAGAAGTGTTGATAATTTCCAGATGATCTTATTTGTGGATGGCATTAGAGTGATTGGATGGGGAGGTGGGTTGGTCTCATAGAGTAATAAACAATCCATGAACTGATAGCTACAAATTGTTAAACATTTGACAGTTATTTGAAATAACTAGAATTTGATGAGATAGTTAAGTAAATCTAAATTAAAATAAATTTCCATGCATTTGAAAAGAGAATCAAAGCCAGATGTTATATTTTGTATTATTTTACATTTTATTTTTGTATTTTCTCCTTTATAAATAGATATAAAGAATACAATTGCTTAATAAACTAGAGAAAAATACTTTAAAAACTTAAAATTAGATAAAAGTATAATTTTGCTAATTTTTTCACATAACTTTTGAGGAATTATGGCACTGTGGTTATAGGACTGCTCTTAAAATCAGGAAGATTCCTGATTCCTGGGTTCATATTGTCTCTGGCACAAAAGAAATGTATGGCCATGGGCAACTTATTTTAACTCCTTGGTGTCTGTTAGACAACTCTCTTAGAATGTGCAGATCTCTATTGTTACAAGGATCTTCTCTTTCAGGAGTTTTACTTATTTGTGTGTTATAAGTTCAGATGGGGGATGGGAGCTAGAGGGAACAGCATTATAAAATGGGATTTTTAAAAATTACTCTTTTTAATTTAAAATGCTCTCATCCACAGATCTTGCTATAAGGTTTTGATTCCACTTTTGGTGATGAGAGGTCAATTTGAAGATGTGAAGTCCATTGCTGACCAGATTCAGAAGGACTGGAAAAGCCTTCTTATAGATTGCTTTCCAAAGATCCTTGTAAATATACTTCCATATTTTGCCTTTGAGAGCTCAGGGGACAGTGATATATCAAAGCGAAGAGATACTGCTACCAAAGTATATGATATGCTTAAGGATGAAAATATCTTAGGGAAACAGGTATGATCAGTTGTTTCTTAATCATATATTTACATATATAATTATATATTTACAGTATACATTTTTAATCATTTATTAATTATAGTGTCACTGAATTTCAAATTTCAAGGTTTTAGTAATTCATTTAACATTAATACTTTTATAAAACACTTTAATAATGTATTTTAAAAGAATTGATTTTTTTTGGCCTTGAAATATATGCTTCAGGGTTGAAGTTTTACTTAGAAGTATGTTTGGAAAAAACTGTTGAAGTTAGACAAAATTTTCTGAGTGACATTTTAAAACAAGTCAAAGTAAAAGATTTGATAACCTTTATTTGTAGACTTTAGATTATTAATCATAATAGCAAACCTAAAGTTATGAATCCAGGATTTTTTTGCAAGCTAATTGTATGGAATTTGGAACACATTTTTCCATATAATAATGTATAGTAGTTATGTCTAGAGGTCAGCACTCTGTTTTCAAAATATGTTCTAAGCTATACTGTCTCCCCACCCCAAATGAAAGCAAAAACAAAAACTTGAAATACATAGCTATATTTTCATAGGAAAATGGGCTATCATGGAATATCAGGAAGATATCTTCTTGTCTTCCTTTTCAGTGGGTAAGGAACTTTTCAAAGCTTTTATGAGGATTTTTTTTTAGATTTTTTTTTTTTGCAAGGCAAATGGGGTTAAGTGGCTTGCCCAAGGCCACACAGCTAGGTAAATATTAAGTGTCTGAGACTGGATTTGAACCCAGGTACTCCTGACACCAGGGCAGGTGCTTTATCCACTACCCTACCTAGCTGCCCCTTTTCAAAGCTTTTAGACAACACAAGCAGGCACTCTCATAGCCCATAAGTAACTCTTGGGTTTAAGGGTTGCAAAGATGAGGAGTTCCTTGCCAATAGAGGAATTCCTGTTGGTGTAGCTCCCCAAGAGCACTTCACGGGTTGAGAATGTCATCCTGTTTGCCTGCTTTCACCTTTCCATTGCCATTTTAATTGCTTCTGATCAGTCTCCTCTTCTTCCCTACTTCACAACTGAACCAGAATGTAGTCTCCCTTAGCTTGCTTTCTCTGACACAAGCATAACCTTTTTTGAGGTTTTTTTTTTTAATTATGCTAGCTACTATTAGGAATAGTGAGATTAGAGCTAAGTAATCTCACCTATGCAAGCATCATTTTCACTTAGGTCTTATAAGGAAAGGATTAAATCACATACTTGTAATTGGTTTTTGCAGTAGACCAAATATAGAAGTTTCATTTTACATTTCAGGGCAACAGGCCTCCATCACTACTTCCAACCCTACAGTTTTTAGGTAAAGAACATGGAAAATTCTAAGCAGGAGAGGAGTGGAAAGATATTTCCTTTTCTTAGATTGATTTTTCTCCCAAAGGGTAAGCCGAGTATCTGTAAGTCTGTGAGTTTCAGGTATCTGATTTTTGTTTTTACAGATTGATCACTTACTTAACAGTAACTTGCCAGAAATCATAGTGGAACTATTGATGACGTTACATGAACCAGCAGATATTGAAGTTGGTGAAAGCACTGACCTCTCTAACTTTTCAGGGTATGAACTTTTTTTTATTTTTTATTTTCAGGGTATGAACTTTTAAAACTTAAATAAACTTAACTTCAAATTGCCTGGCGTCTGAGAGGAAGAGGGAGCGTGATGTATCTTTGTTTTCCAAGATTAAATGTTGTGTCAAATCTGTGCTTATTCACTTTAAAATTGCTATCTATAGGGGCAGCTAAGTGGCACAGTTGATAGAGCACCAGGCCTGGTGTCAGGAGGACCTGATTTCAAATCTGACCTCAGACACTTAATAATTACCTAACTGTATGACTTTGGGCAAGTCACTTAACCCCATTGCCCTGCAATAAAAAAAAAAATGCTATCTATAGTTCAAAACATGATCTGATTTTAAGTTCTTATCAAAATTCCTTCCCAGTTTCAAGGGGGGAGAACTTTCTTTGACCTCTCTACCCTTTTTAAGTATTATCTATTTTGCCTCCGACCTTCTTTGTATTTCCAAATACTTGAACTTATGATCTATACCTTTTATCTTCTTGATTTTTAAGTCATCTTATTACTCTGGGAGATTCCATCTCTAACAAGATCTCTGCAATGTTTAACACTAATAAGAACCAAATTTTTTCTGAAACTCAGCTTACCTTGGCTTACATGAAATATGAAAATTCTCTTTTCTGTGACTGATATTATCCTTTCAGTTTCTAATCTATTAGCAGATCTTGTCTATCTTTTTTGGATATATCTCTTCAATTTAATCTCTGTTCATTCCTCCCACTCCCATCTTAGTCCAGCTCTACCACACATAACACATAGCATTATGCAATAGGAGTCTTCAAACTTAACTTTTGACCTATGAACTTTTGAAAAATATATTTTGTTAACTATGGTTCATCTATTTTATTTCTTTTGTATTCTTGTATTTTTTATTCTTTTTTTTTTTTTTTTTTTTTGTAGTTTTGTAGGGCAATGGGGTTCAGTGGCTTGCCCAAGGCCACACAGCTAGCTAATTATTAAGTGTCTGAGGCCGGATTTGAACTCAGGCATTCCTGACTCCAGGACTGGTGCTCTATCTGCTGCACCACCTAGCTGCCTCTGTTTTGTTTTGTTTTGTTTTTTTAATTCTTTAAAACACTTTTTTTCTGAGAAAAGGCTTTCCCAGAGCCAGATGGATATGTGGTACAGACATCATAAGAGTAAGAGTCCTGCCATTAATGCAAGGAAATAAGTCTACAGTGTTACATAGTAGTTTGAGCACCACTCAAGAAGACTGACTTCACATTCTGTTATTGACACTGCAGTTGTGCTCTTGACAATTTATTTAATTTATCAGTGCTTCAGACATTTCTGAGACTGACAGTTAAAAGACTGACTTTCAGATTTCTCTGGAAGGAAAGATTGAATCCCATGTCAAAATTAAAATTCATTCTGCATATTGTATCCAGAATCAGTCTCATTATTTGATTTGTTTGCTCAAAGGACTCTAGTATCTCAATTTTAAATTTTTTAATATTAATATCTTGATTCTATATAGCCTTCATATCTAAATGAATCTCTCTCCTATCATAGTGAGTCATCTTTTGTCACAAAGAATTAAAAAAGTAGTTCAGAAAAACAAGCCTACATAGTAAATAAGTCTTGACAGTGTATGAAAAATTTCACACCCATATTACCCCATTTTCTTTTTTTTTTCTTTTTTTTTTTTTTAGCGTGAGGCAAATGGGTTAAGTGGCTTGCCCAAGGCCACACGGCTAGGTAATCATTAAGTGTCTGAGACCGGATTTGAACCCAGATACTCCTGACTCCAAGGCTGCTGCTTTATCCACTGCGCCACCTAGCTACCCCTTACCCCATTTCCTAATAAAGAAAGGAAGAGTCTACTTTTTCCTTATCTCTTCTTTGTGGTCACTTTCAGTGTCATTATAATTACTGTGTTCAGATTTGTATTTTTATTATTTTATTGTTCTTTTTATAATGTGGTTTTATGTATTGTTTTCTTGATCCTGTTTGCTTTGTTCTTATCAGTTCAATCAGTAAGACTTTGTTATGTGTTACCCCTATGCGGGCATTTTGAGTTTACCTTTTGTTGGGGGAGAAAAAAATGTGCATATGTAATTATATAGGCG
This sequence comes from Macrotis lagotis, assembly GCF_037893015.1. Classification (NCBI taxonomy): domain Eukaryota; kingdom Metazoa; phylum Chordata; class Mammalia; order Peramelemorphia; family Peramelidae; genus Macrotis; species Macrotis lagotis. The sequence continues at coordinate 783,258,186 of NC_133658.1, forward strand.
TGTACAAAGGGAATAATAGGTAATTTCAGGGGAAAGGCAATAGCAGTTGTCATCATCCACATAACTCTCATCAAGAATTTTGCACTTAATCTAACCTTTGAATTAAAGCTGGGATTTTAAGAGTTAAAAGTGAGAAGGGAGGACATTTCAGGCATTGAATACATTTTAGATCTCACATTGATTCCTAAGAAAAACACTTTTAATAGAATGATTGAATGGGTATTTGTTATTGAATTGTTACTAGAAATACACAGGAGAATCATCAGATTAAACACATGGGGACAGTTGTTCGAATTGTCTTATGTGAAGAACATACAGATAGTTTGACATTTTATTTATTGAAATCACAAAAACAAAAGGTTGAATATTTACTTATTCATAAATTTCCCCTATATTTCTCTGAATTCTTCTCTTAAATGTTTATCATTCTACATAACATTCTCTTAGAACATTTTGTTTAGCCATTCCCCCAAACAATATTTACATTTTTTGCCACTTCAAATTGCTACTTTGTTTACATTTTCTGCTTCTCCAAATTGCTGCTTTGAATATTTTGGTTTCTAAGGGGGTATGTGCCTTACAATGGGATCTCTAGAAGAGAGAGAGAATATGGACATTTTAATTACTTTATGCATAATTAAACATTGAATCTATGAAAGATTACTAAAAATATTAACTTTAAGAGAAATGCAAATGAAAATATCTCTTAGACTTAACTTGCCCCTAGAAAATTGAAAGAGATGATAGAAGATGGGACCTGTCAGTGTTGAAGGACTTGAGGAAACCATTCCCCTATTTTACTATTGGTAGAACTTTGTCTTCAACTATTCATTGTGAAGAGCAATTTGGAATTACAGTTTAAAAAAATGAGGCACTATTGCAAACTAAACTCAATCCATACTTCTCTTTCTGAAATATAGTAAACACTTAATAAATGCTTGTTGATTGATTGTTTTATCAAGATCCTCTGTAATTTGTACTCTTCTGCTTTATTTCTAAATATTTCACAAGTCCTAACTTGATAGCTAGATAACATAGTGGCACTGATCTTTGTGCATATGTTCACTCCCTTCCACTCCCACATACTCATACATTCTATTCTTTGTAGTTGATTGATTGATTTGACTTTGGAATGGCATGCTATGTGTCTTAAAATGCATAACTATTGCCAATGTTTTGGAAATTAATATTAGCAAAATTTTTATACCTATATTTGAATTAATTGTAGTCAAAATGAATTTTAGATATCACATTGATTACTTACGTTATCCTAAGAAAATCACTTTTAATAGAATGGTTGAATGGTAATTGTTATATACTTGTTATTAGAAATAAATACACAGGCTTCATTCTATATAAACTATGATTTTATTCTAATGAAACTTTGACTTTTGATTTTAATATTTTTGTTTTTTCCAATACATGCTCTTGTTTTTCTTTGGGCAGTTCATGTATTTAACATAGATGACATATTTTCTAAGCACTCTTAACTCTGATGATTATCACATCATTATTTCTTTTAACTTCTAGGGATCTTGATCCTGCCCCTAATCCTCCATACTTTCCATCACATGTGATCAAAGCAACAATGGCTTATATCAGCAATTGCCATAAAAGCAAGTGTAAAAGTATTTTAGACATTCTTTCTAAGAACCCAGTAAGTATAAATTATGAATAAAGTTTCCAAAAAGAAATCTATTTCTCTTTCAGCAAGAAATATTAACTTTGTATGTCTTTTTATCTCCAGCTATGTATTGGTAAACAAGCATATTAAGTAACCACATAGAAACAACAAGATAGGCCTGGCCCTCAGGGAGTTCATATTTTAACGGGGGGAGATGCACAAAAAAGTCAAAAGGTGCTGTGTGTGGGGATGAGTCTGTAGTGCAGTCTGGAGAGGGATAAAGAAATCTTTAATTGCTTCTGTGAAGGTCAAGCTGTAGAGGGGAAAGGTAATACTGATTTGAGAAATAATACAGGGAGGGAGTTTCCAGAGGAAAGAGATTTTTATGGCATGAAAGAGAAAGTCCTATGGAAACCAGAATGATATTTTAAGAACATGAAGACAGATAATTAAGTCATTCCATTAGAGGAAATAAATATCTTTTGTAGAAAGAAAAAAATCTCAAAATTTTGCTTATATAGCTTTGTAATTTCATACACTAGTAATACTTGGGGGTATAAATTTATAGGTTACATTCCATTTAGTTATTGTAGTTAGAGAGAAGTAACTCCAGGCTTTGGGTATTGAAATTGGGAATGAGTCAAGATAGTACTCACAAGGAAGTGCTAATAAAAGTCTCACCTGAGGTTTTCCTGAATTATTCTCTTTAAAGGGATTGTAATACAGATTTACTTAGTGAGGTGGCTTTTCTTGTTATGTTGCTTTTATGGTTATTTTCTTCCCCTAGAATAGATTCTCCTATGCAAAGGATGAATGGCACACAGGTTATTTTGGCCATTTCTTTATGAGAATGAAATTTACATTGGTATAAGAACATTCTTCCAAATTTTAGCTTATTTGAAAAAAATAAATTCCTTTTAAAAACTGTCTTTCTTTGATTGATTAAAGGAGTAATTAATTTTGAAATAATATTTTACATTTGACTTAACATGTATTTTAGGTTGTATTTGTACTTTTGAGTAAAAATATTTTGTTTTAGAAGTATGGTATTTCATGTGGTTTAGAAAGTTTTCATCAACTTTTTTTTTTTTTTTAGGATTCCTTCCAGAAAATCCTTTTAGCCATATGTGAACAAGCAGCTGAAACAAATAATATATATAAAAAAAATAGAATTCTCAAAATATATCATCTCTTTGTTAGTTTATTACTGAGAGAAATAAAAAGTGGATTAGGTGGAGCCTGGGCTTTTGTTCTTCGAGATGTTATTTATACCTTGATCCACTATATCAATAATAGGTAAATATTTGATTAATATAATCTAAGGGACAGTTAAGTGACTATAGTGCATAGTGTATTGAGCCTGAAGTCAGGAAGCTCTGACATCACATCTGCCTGTGGTGACCCTGAATGAGTTACTTAACTTCAATTTGCTTCACTTTTCTCCTCTGTAAAATGGGGATTATAATAACACCTTCCTCCCAGGATTATTATAGAATCCAAATTTGATAATGACTATAAAGTGCTTGACATAGTGCCTGGCACAAAGGAATTATTATAAAAATGTTAGCTAATATTGTTATAATGACCTTTACACTCTTTTCCCCTCACTATATTTCCTTTATTTTAAATATATCTTTAAAGATACTACCTTAAGATATAGGAGCCCACAAGATAGTGTTAAGAATAATCCTTTTTGTCACACTTTAAATTCATTATCTTAGTTGATTCTCACTTCAAAGCCTGTATATAATACAGGTATCATTTCAGTTTTACAGATAGAGAAATTGAGTCTGAGATTATACAGCAAATAAAGGTTTTCTTTATTTTACTTTTAAATCATGTCTCTATACTTTATTGCCACCTTTTCACAAAATAAAATCTATGTAGAATAACATTTAAATTTTGTGAGGGGAGGGTCCGATTTGTAAAATCTTTGGTACTTTATTTCCTTTCACTAATGCAGATAAGTGGTATCTCTTAATTTATAGTTTCAGAAAGTTTGAGGGGCTGAGATGTTAAGTGACTTGGACATGACCTTGCATTTTTTTTGTCTGCTCTTTTGCTTCTTCGTTTCAGTTTTATTATGTATTATGTGATTTTATAAAAATTACTTTGCTATCAGGCTATGTAAGAATAAAAGGAGATGAATAGAAGTAGTTGCCTTTTGGAATAGGAAAAAACCCTAAAAATCAAGTGTTTTCTTCCTGTATTAGGCCTTCTGTCTTCATGGATGTATCATTACGCAGCTTCTCACTCTGCTGTGACTTGTTAAGTCAGGTTTGCCAAACAGCAGTGACTTACTGTAAGGATGCTTTGGAAAGCCACCTTCATGTTATTGTGGGAACAATTATACCTTTGGTGGGTGACCACATGGAGATTCAGGAGCAGGTAGTTTTCTGGACCATCTTAACAAGCATTTCCATAAAAGTGAAATATTGTTGCTAGGAACTTTGTGTCTCATATGTATACCTTATGTTACTGGATTTTGTAAAAAATGTTTTAAATGTAATCATATGTAAGAAATTGCTCATTTTAAGTGGTCTAGTGCATTTGTGGTATTTAAAACATAATATTATATATTTTTAAAGCAACTATTGAATGCATTTGACTTCCTTGATGATACTGGCAATTTATTATAGTTGTGTGAATTCTAAAAAAGTTTTTTTTCTATTTTTCATTTTTTTTATTTCTATTTGTATTTAGGTCTTGGACTTGTTGAAATACCTGGTGATAGATAATAAAGACAATGAAAACCTTTATCACGCAATTAGACTCCTAGACCCATTTCCTGATTATGATGCCTTTAAGGACTTACATAACACTCAGCAGAAAATCAAATACAGTAAAGGACCCTTCTCACTCTTGGAGGTAAAGAGATAACTAATCAATTATTTAATTGCTGTATGATGGAGAATTGGTAACCTGCATGACTGGAAAGGTTAAGGAAACAGAGTCCATAAATTGAGCCACAGAATAGCCTAATAAAGAATTTTTTTAAAAAATCATATGACCGTGTATTCCATCTTGGATGAATCTACATTCTTGCATATTGAAAAATTTGGATTATAAGATTACCAAGCATTTCTCAGTGATCTTTTAAAAAACACAGGAGAGGTGCCCTTGGACTTAAGAAGGGCAAAGAAAGGGATGAGTAGTTGTCTGAGTGTTCAGAAAGGGGAAGAGAATAGAATCTTAAGTGTATAAGTTAATGGGATTGACTCCAGTTTCTGGCATAATTATAAAATATATTGTTAAAGAGGTTACACAGACTTTTTAGAAGTTCATGTTTAAAAAAAAGGTGATCATAAAGAGATAGCTTCCTCATGAACTAATGTTATTTTCCTTTTTGATAGTATTACCAAGCTTAATGAAATGCTGCAGTTGTATTTCTCAGTAATATAAAGCATTTATATAAATCCCCCAGTGTATTCTTCCCTTACTTTCCATTCTATTAAGATCATCAAAATATAATTGAAGCATTTCTAGGCCCTCTGTTTAATAAGACTTCTTCCATGACACAGGTAATGATAGAGCTCTAATGGAATATATATATGAAATGAGTAACCATGTCAGACTGTAAACAGTTTATCCTTGATGTGTCCCTTCGTGATTACTTGCTCATTTTTCTTTTTTGTAGTTTTTTTTTAACTCCTGTGATTGTATTTCAGAGTTTCTATTCAGCTCTAGTCTTTTTCAGAAGTGCTTAGAAGTCTCAATTTCATTAAAAATCCATTTTCCCCCTGCATGATTATACTCATTTTTATTGGGTAAATTATTCTTAATTGGTAAGACTCTTATTTTTTGCCTTCCAGAAAATTGTATTCTCTGTTCCTTTATAATGGTGGCTCTAATTTGTGTGATCTTTGTGATCCTGATGGAGATTTCTTAGTACTTGAATTCTTTTTATCTTTTTGCAGTATTTTTTCTTTTATTTGGAGAATATGAATATTGATTTTAATATTACTTGAAATTTTTAACTTTTGAATTTTTTTCAAGTGATTACCAATTGATTCTTTTCTATTTCATTTTGCCTTTTAGTTCTAAAGAGTTCTGGACAGATTTCTTTTATGATTTTAGTAATTTGTTCAATCTCTTTTTTGATTATGACTTTCAGGTAATCCAGTGATTTCAGGTAATCCAATTTTCTCTCTTTGAATTGTTTCCCACATTAATTATTTCATTATTTTTACTCCTTTGACATTGTGTTAATATTCCTTCTTGTTTCGTGGAATCACCTTTTTAGTCCGTTTTGACTTTTAAGTAATCTCTTCTTGGTCTAGGTTTTGCATTTTTTTTATGCCAAGCTATTAATTCCCTTTCTAATATTTTTCTTCCATAAGTTTTTTTTCCCAATTCTTTCCTCTAGCCTCTCCTATTTTATTGATAAAAACATTTTAAAACTTTAAAAAAAACTTGTAAAGGAATTCAAATTTTATCCAAACTCTATTTTTATATGAAGCTTCACTTGAAGTTGTTTTGGAGTCAGTCTTTTTTTGTAAGTTTTTGTCTTGAAAGTTCTTAACACTATAATAGCCTTTTATGGACAGATGCTTTTCTGCTTACTCATTTTTTCAACCTTGTTTCCTGGCATCTAACTTTGTGTTACAGCAGATTCTGTGCACTCCTAGTTGATAATATCTGTCTTTTGGGTCCTTCTACTGTTTTTTTGGAGTATTGACTGCTGTATTATTCCAGGCTCTTTGAGACATTTCAGCCTGGAGACTTATAAACTTTCAAGACCTGTAAAGTGTTCTGGTCCAGAATAAAATTTGATCATGGCAAGTTTTTGATTTGAGTTTATGTCTTTGCAATACTTTAGACTTTCTCCTGGATGGAAGTTCCAGTAACCTGCTGGAAAGCTCTGTAGCTTCAGAGTGAGAGATGTGTAAACTCCCCTTTGGTCTGAGATTCCTGCTCTAGTTATGTAGCTTTTCCAACCCCCAAAATGATTAAAAGCTCCCTCCCCTTCCCAGGGGGTTTCTGGTGCCCCAGTTCAGAGTTGATTTTGTGAGAGAACATAACACAGGAACAAAGGATCCCTTTTAAGTCCTGATTTTAATGAATTTGCTCAGGAATAGTAGGAGACAATTAGTATACACCTAATTAGATCACACTAATCAACTGCCTTAGGGAGAGCAGGATTAAGTTTAAATAAGAGATTCAGGACACCCCCTTCTCCCCCCAATCCCAGATGATAGGTATTGGGGTCTTTTATCTTCTAAGTTCTCAGGGGAAAGGGATGAGTAGTTATCCTACTCCAGATTTCAGAGTATGTTATAAACTGGAATTGAAACCCTTCTTAGTTCATGGGAACAGAGCCATAAAACTGCAACTGGACTTCTTCCTTACTCAGTGGCCTGTGCTTGTTCTCTTGGACTCAGGTCCCCTCCTCATTCTATTCTGGAATTGTAACACAGAATTTGGCAACGTAAGACAGAACTGCCAATTGGCCTTATATCCTGATGGCTGCATGAGATTGAGGGGACCCCCCCGAAATGGGTCTGAGCCTCCTCTTGGTGCACTGCCTTGAGAGTCCTGGAATGCATTGCAATGTCCTGACCTTGTGGTTTTTTTTCTTGGTTTTCACTCTGATGCATTTCCTAGATGTTCATGCAGGAATTGCTTTGGGTGGAGGTTACCTATACCTCTCTGTGCTGTTCTGCCTTTTCTAGCCTGCAGTTGTTCCTCAAGATAATCAGTGTATAACCTTTTTTTCTTTTTTTTTTCATGTTTGCTTTGTCTGGTGAATTCTTTACCAGGTAGCCATCCTTTTGGTTATAAATCTTCCTGTATTTAGTCATGCTATTCCTTAGAAACTAGATTCAGAATGTATCTTTGACTTCACCTAAAAGCACTTCCAATATGGTAGAACCCAGCAGAATAAGTTCACCTCTCTTCTCAGACACAGAAACATGTTTCATTCTTTATGATCATTACATTGATCAGAGAACTTAAATCTTTTAAAAACTGTTTTCCTTTTCAATACTGTAGTCATTACATAAATTAGACTTTTTTTAAACTTAGCATCAATTTATATAAATCTTCTCAGGTTTACCTAAAGCTCGTTATTTATTATAGTGCAATGATATTTCATTATACTGTTATGCCACAGTTTATTCAGACAGTCTTCAATTGCTGAGCAGCCATTTTATTCCCAGTTATTTACTACAATGAAAAGGGCTACTGTAATTTTAAAAATTTTTACATATATGGACTTTTCCTTTATCTTCAGGTTTAGTTTTAGTAATGATACCACCAGGTTTAGAGTATGTATTATTGTAATGATTTTTCAGGTATAGTATTAAAGTGTATGTTTAGTGCATAAATTTTTAAGGTACTTTCTTTTAATTTAGAGTTAAAGTTCCAAGATTGTATGATTTCAGGTCCTGTCTATTTAAGTCTGTGTTCTCACAGAGCAGATGCATACAGAGGACTAGTTCCATCAAGGATGCAGCAGAGTACATGTATATATATATGTATACACACACATTTATACATATATATTGCATTTTCTTTTAGGAATAATTATTTTAACTTTCTTTGCTACTCAGGTGAAGGATTCAGAATTAACTCACTGAATCTTTCCCTGTTGGTACTGCACTGGATGCCAGTAGCTTTGTTCCAACTTTCAAGCTATAGTTTGCATGGAAAGGTAAACCTGGTTGCCCGATAAGTAGCCCAGTAGCAAGGATTTGTTGGTGTCTTGCCCACCTCAATAAAAGTTCTGAGTATGTATTTATGATTTTGACTATCCAAAGACTGCTTCTCTTGTCAACCACATTGTCTTGTTTCCTTGTCAGGTATTTTATAGTTGCTGTTTGTTTAAAGGTTGGAGTTATTAAAATAAACCCTGACTTTAAGATTCATCTTAGAGGGATACATTGAGGATGAAAATTAGTATATGTTCAAATGTTCAGACAGAAGCTGTGGTTTCTATTTTCAAAAACTAAAAATCCCATAACCATTGAAAAGTCAGATTTGAGGATGCTAGAGTATGATTTTAAAATAAGAATATTGGGGCAGCTAGGTGACACAGTGGATAGAGCACCAGCCCTGGAGTCAGGAGTACCTGAGTTCAAATCTGACTTCAAACACTTAATAATTACCTAGCTGTGTATCCTTGGGCAAGCCACTTAGCCCCCATTGCCTTGCAAAAACCTAAAAAAATAAAAATTTCAATAGCTCAAATATGTTAGCCTTTTCTACATTCTGCTTCTTCCTTTGATATGGTTACTCTGATTCTTAAGACTCTTATTGTGCTTTTATAAGATGATGTATTTGGATGCCATATACATTACATATAATGTATTCTTAGTGTATGGTAAGTTTTCCCAGATGCAGATTAGGTCCCTGGATCCAACCTTCTCATTACTTGGTGACTTTCTTTCGTGCTAAGCAGAGGTTAGTATTGCATGATTGCTTTCCATTTCATACAACCTCCTTCTGTCAGCAATGTATTAGTAACCCCAACTAGGCCCTCTAACATGAGTATTTTCAGTTTTCGTTCTTTTTGACAATCTAATTGACGTAAGGTGGAATCTCAAGTTATTCCAATTTAAAGAAATAAGTTTTTATTGATCTTTTGTCTTCGTTTTTTTTTCTTTGTCACCTCTGTTTTCAAATGTGTCTTTACCCACTCCCTCCTAGAGAGCCATCCTGTATAACGAATATAAAACTCCCCAACATGTTGAAAAAAGTTTGATGATGTAAACAATGTTCTATACTCATAGTCTCAAACTTCCACAAAGACGTTGGGGATTGAGGTACCTTCTTATATCATTTCCTTGGGGTACAATCTTGGTCATAATTCCATAGCATTCAATTTCGATTATTTTATTGTTGCTTTCATTTATATTGTGGTAGTATTTCTCCTGATACTGGTTTCTTGGCCTTACATCAATTCATATAAATCTACCTGGACTTCTCTGTACTGGCTGACTATTTGTTGATTATAATTTAGAAGATACTCTTTTTCAGGAATAGGCTATTCTAGATGACCCCTGGGGTCCTTTTTCTCTCTAAGATTCTGTGATGTATTGCATAGAAATTGTACTTAAATTAGATGGATTGAATAATGCTCTGCTGCCTGAATTCCTGCCTATGGTAAGTATTATAAAGGCCTCAAAACATTCAGAAACATCATGAGAAAATTCACTATTCCAACTTAGTAGATATCAAAAGGAAAAATATGAAAGATTCCTAGTTAATATGATTTTTTAATTTGAATTTAAATCTTAGTCATAGGCGGCAATGCTTGTAAAAAATCGAGCCCATTTTGAAAGCATAGACCTTTGTCCAGTTTAAGCAAATTTGTATAAAAAAGTATTTCTTTTCTCTCTCTCTCTCTCTCTCTCTCTCTCTCTCTCTCTCTCTCTCCTTTGGCTTATCTGCCACAGCAGCTATTTTATTTATTCAATTATTTGTAAAGATAATTTTCAGCATTCATTTTTAAAAAAATTTTCTTCCTTCACTTTAAGATAGCAAGTAATTTGATATAGGTTATATATGTACAGTCATTTTACACATATTTCCATATTGATCATGCTGTGAGAGAAGAATCAGAATAATGAAGGAAAAACCACAAGATTAAAAAAATAAACATTTTACAACATGAAAATACTGTACTTTGATCTGCATTCAGATTCTTTCTCTGGTTGTGAGGGGTTTTTTTTGTTTGTTTGTTTTTTTAGGTTTTTGCAAGGCAAACAGGGTTGAGTGGCTTGCCTAAGGCCACACATCTAGGTAATTATTAAGTGTCTGAGACTGGATTTGAACCCAGGTACTCCTGACTCCAGGGCCGGTGCTTTATCTGCTATGCCGTCTAGCCACCCCTGTGAGGGCATTTTCCATAGCAGGCCTTGTTGTGAGAGAAGAATCAGAATAAAGAAGGAAAAACCACAAGATTGAAAAAAATAAACATTTTACAACATGAAAATACTGTGCTTTGATCTACATTCAGGTTCTTTCCATGGATGTGAGGGCATTTTCCATAGCAGACCCTAGAATTGTCTTTGATCACTGTGTTTCTGAGAAGAGCTAAGTTTATCATAATTGATCATCATATAGTGTTGCTATTAGTGTGTACAATATATCATTTCTTATAGAGCAACAATATTCTATTACATTTATATAGTAGAACTCGTTCAGTCATTCCCTAATTGTTGGGCATCCCCATTTTTTAGTTTGCCACACAAAAAGAGCTATTTTGAATATTCTTGTACTTGTCGGTCTTTTTCCCTTTTTTTCTGATCTCTTTGGAATACAATTCTAATAGTGGTATTAAAGAATCGAAGGGATACACAGTTTTATTGCCACCAACAATGCATTAGTGTCTCATTTTTTCTCATTGCCCTTTTCTGTCATCTTAGTCAATCTGATAGATGTGAGGTGGTACCTCAGAGTTATGTTAATTTGTATTTCTTTAATAGCAACTCAGCATTTTTTTAATATAACTAGATTCCTATTTATATTCTTGCCCGTTTGTCAATCGGAGAATGACTTGTATTCTTACAAATTTACCTCAGTTCTCTGTATATTTGAGAAATGAGACCTTTTCAGAGGCACTGGCTGTAAAAATTGTTTTTCATCTTTCTGCTTTCCTTCTAATCTTGGTTGTATTGGTTTTGTTTGTATAAAGCCTTATCAATTTAATGTAGTCAAAATTATCCATTTTGCCTTATCAATTTAATGTAATCAAAATTATCCATTTTGCATTTCATAATGTTCTCTATCTCATCTTTGGTCTTAAATTGCTCTTCTCTCTATAGATCTGACAGCTACATCTTGCTCTTCTAATTGTCTTATGTATCACTTTTTTTGTCTAAATTATGTACCCATTTTGACCTTAACTTTAACATAGTGTGAGATGTGGATTTATGCATAGTTTTTGTCATACTATTTTCCAATTTTCTCAGCAGTTTTTTGTCAAAGAGTGAATTCTTATTCCAGAAGTTGGAGCCTTTGGGTTGAATTTAGGGTTGTATTGCCTTTAAAGGAATATGAATGTATAATATTGTTGATGTATTTTTTTCCTTATGGACTTGGGGCTTTCTTGTATTGGTATTTTTTTTCATTTCTTTTTTTTATGGGTTTTTTTTTTGCAAGGCAAATGGGGTTAAGTGGCTTACCCAAGGCCACACAGCTAGGTAATTATTAAGTGTCTGAGACCAGATTTGAACCCAGGTACTCCTGACTCCGGGGCCGGTGCTTTATCCACTGTGCCACCTAGCCGCCCCCTTGTATTGGTATTTTAAACCAACTAAATTATGTTGGCTTCATTTTTGTGTAATCTGAAAATCAGTATGGACAAATTGACATAGTAATAAAAAATTTGGTAGTCCATCTTCTGCACAGACTCTTTGTCTCCTGTGACCATTCTATTTGATCCTTGTCAGCTTTGTGGATTACAAACCTGAGCTCTGTAGTCAGTCAGTAAGCACTTATTAAGTGCTTTCTCTACACTAGGTGCCATTCTATGCTCTTGGGATAGAAAGAAAGGCAAAAAACAGTCCTTTCTCTCAAGGAGTTTACATTCCTATGGGAAAAAACAATATGCAAACAACTATGTACATGAAATACATATATATATATATATATGTAAATTATAAATAGTAAGCACCTCAGAGGGCAGAAGCTAATATTAGGGGGAATTAAAGGGGACTCCTGCACAAAATAGGATATGAGCTCAGACTTGAAGGAAGCCAAGCAAGCTGTACAAGGAACAGCAAGAGGGCCAATGTCTGGATAACAAAGAACATGGAGAGGAATAAAATGGAAGAAGACTGGAAAAAACTAAGTTGAGAAAGACTTTAGAACCAAAGAAAGGATTTTGTAATAGGGAGTCACTGGAGTTTATGGAGTAATTAGGAGTGTGTGTGTGTGTGTGTGTGTGTGTAAATTTTATTTTTCAATTTGTTATATTATTGCTTTGTTATTCATTTCTCAATCCCACTTTCCCATCTACTCATGAAATCAGATAACCTCTGCCTCCTTAGTCATTATTTTCCTACAGCAACTGAAAATCAACAGTTTCTCTAGTTGTTAAGGAAAACACCCAGATCTTGGGGCAAAATAAAGAAAGTGAGATCTAGTCACAGAATGGGGAAGACATGGGTAGAGAGAGCTTGAAGATCAAGACCAAGACCTGAAGGATGTGATCAGATCCAAACCTGAAGCTGGGGTTATTTGGTGATATGTGAGGGGAAGGGAATTTTGGAGACCTTCTAGGATTTACCTGGAAGCGCATGACCTTTGTTGAGGGAAGAGGCAACATCAGGTCCTGAAAATCTCTCTGTTCAGAACAACTGGGTAAATGTAGGCTCCATGCTGGTTCAGCAACTCTTATATCAGTGCTTTGTGCTTCTGCAGATGGTACTGCATGTAAATCTTTTCTTCTAAGTCCCTGGAGAAGGTGTTAATGAATGTCAAGAAACCTCTCCTAATGAGTTCTTTCACTCTGCCTCACAGTAAAAGTCTCTGTCCCTCTGGCAACAAACAAAGAAGAGAGAGCTTCCTGCCTGATCCTGTGCCATATGCTCCTACATGACTGTAGGGAAAGGGCATCACTAATGAAGGTTCCACCATGAGCCCAGATATGTTGGACTCTGAAAGACATGAAGATTATGGTTGGGTTTGTGCTTTAGGATACTGGCTTAGATGGTTGATGGAAGATGGACTAGAGAAGGGAGAGACTTGCAGCGGGGTGACCCAACCAAAAGCCTATGGTAATATATGAGGTGATGAGAGCCTACATTTGTTTGGCATCTGTGTCAGAGGAGAGAAGGGAGTACATTTATGAGATGTTCCTTGTGTAGAAACAATATGACTTGTCAATTTATTGGTTATGTGAAGAGAGTGGAGGAGTCAAGGGTGATACTTAGGTTTTGAGCCTGGGTGATAGGATGATGGCATTGCTCTTGGCAGAAATATTGATATTTGAATAAGGAGAAGATTTTTGGGAAGAGATAGTTAAGTTTTGGAAATGTTGAGTTTAAAGAGTATTGGATATCTTGTTCAAGATATCTGAATGGCATTGGGACACTGGAGAGCAGCACAGAAATTATGGCTGGATAAATAGATCTGACAATGATATGCATGGAGATGAAAATTGAGGCCTTGGAACTGATGAGATCACCAAGCTAGATAAAACATCCATTCAGTAATTTCCTAGGAAAGGAGCATCTTCATGCAGAATTTATAGATACTGCAATTGTCCTTTCTTAGTTAAATGCTTTCACTGCTGTATATGTCTTTCATGATGTGTATAAATAATAGCACAATTTCAGACATCTAAAATCAGGAACTGAATTTTATGGAGTTTTTTGTAGGGTTCTTGAGCCAAATTTATTTTTAGTAAGATTATGATGTGTGTATGTGTAAAAACATCTTACATGGTTTCTTCCTTTTCATTTATATTTTGTGCCAAAACCATGATAAAAATTATTTTTCTATTTGTTTTTATCTTTATGATTCAGGAAAAATGGACATTAGAGCTTCCTAGAAGGGAAATGAGTTATATATAGGTTGACATATGATATATTTCTGTGTTTTTAATAATGATTCCAGCTGTGAAAAACTTATATTGATGATAATTTAGATCAGACGGCATTTAGTTGCAAAAAAGGATAACATTGAAATTCTAAAAATAGCCTGTTATAAGAAAAAATATTTTGTTGGCTTTGAATTAGCCTTTCTAGAGCCAGCATGGTATAATGAAAAGCATATTGGACTGGAAACCTATATTCTAGTCCCTCATTTATTGTATGAGCTTGGGCAAATCACCTAACCTTATCAGACCTCATTTTCTTCATTTGTAAAATTTGAGCTTTATGTTTGTTTGAATGATAACCATCATATCACCCTATGAGATTCTTATTTGTACTGGCACACTTTTTCTAGGTCTATCATAGATCAATCTTTGATTGTTGATTATTATTGGAAGCAATTTTTAATTCTTTTCTTTTTCTTCTAGGAAATTAACCACTTCCTTTCAGTAAGTGTCTGTGATTCACTGCCTTTGACTAGACTTGAAGGATTAAAGGAGCTTCGAAAGCAACTGGAGCAACATAAAGATCAGATGAAAGACCTTTTGAAAGAGTCACAGGGTACCAAATTATTATGGCATGTTCTTTATACTATAGAAGCCTATTATTTAGAAGAATTTAATTAGTAAATGCTTTTAAAGAAAGCAAAAAAAAATCCATTCATAATGTTAATCTTACCTAATTTATCTCTTTCTAGTAGTTAGATTTTTATATCGGTTTTCTTAAATTTGGAAGCAAACCTGTGGTTTCTCATACGTGTCATTTTAGATACGTGTGTGTATAATATGCTAATAAGATAATCTAGTTTCTTCTAATCTTGGCATTTTAATAGTGTTTTCAATTTTTGTTATTGTCTTTAAGGAAGTTTTTTTCCATGACTTAAGGTAGAATTGCTTATCTTTCCTGTTTTTTTTCTTTTTATAATATTTTATTTTTTTGAGGCAATGGTGTTAAGTGTCTTGCCCAAAGTTTCACTTCTAGGCAATTATTAAGTGTGTAGTTTCCCCTGAATGGCATGTCTTTTCAAGATGATTTCTGAAACATTACATATATGTGACCATGACAGATACAGTAAAACTCTTTTAAAGATTCCAGTGTGCCAGTAGTTTTTTTTTTTTTTACTAAATCTCTGAATACAGTGAGGGGGTAATCTGTCTGTTACATTGATTGTATGTTGTGTTACAGTTATCTTTGTTCCTTGCCATCATTATCCTGCTGTGGTGTTTCAGGTATAGCTCATCTTTAATTTTCTATTATTGTGCACTGGTTCCTTGCCTGTATTGAAAGAAATGTAAATTTTTGAGTTTACTGAGGTAAAGTTTTTGTCTTTGTATTGAACTAAGTAGAAAAGATATAGGTACAAATAATTCTAATACAAAATATGGAGTCATAAACATGAGAATTGTGTTCAGAATAAGGAATGCTTACTTCTGGATAACTCAGAGCAGGTTTCATGGAAAAAATAGCATTTGTCCTAGATCTTGAAAGATGTTAGAAATTGGAGGAAGACATTTTCAGTCCCAGAGTTGATAATAGTACCATGTTTGTTTGGGAAACAGTTAATAATCTGGTCTAGTTTGATTAAAGCAAAAGCTAAATTAAATAATGGAGCCATCAGATTTAATACAGATATAAGTGCATTTAGGTCTTAAGTTGAAACAATTATAATGTACCATTGGAAAACTTTTACTCCATACACATTGTGAACTGCTATTTTCTTGAATTAATTTTCACATAACTGTTACATTATCTCTGTAGTGCCAGTTTTTCCTGTATATGATTAAACCAAATTTTTAGCCCTCTCCCTTTTAAAGATTCTTGAATTCCCCCCCTCCCCCCATTTAGGAGTCCTTTGGGTCACTTGACTTTCATCCTAAAATTTGCCCCATTAACTTTTCTGTTCCAGATGTTTCTACTTGCATTTTTATCATTTATATGGTTGAATTTTATTTTTTCAGGCTGTTTACATATTGTATCATACTAATAAGTAGTTTCTTTTGAGAGAGGTTAGCTTTGTCAAAAAATCATTATGCTAATGATTAGGCCGTTGAAAGACAGCTTAGCTATTTACCATTGCAAATCTATTGCAATAAAATTGCTATTTTGATACTCTGACCAGCATTACAGTTATGCTGTCGTGCCTCAGTAACATGGGAAAGACCTCATTCCAATAGATCAGGCTACGGGGTAAAGATGGTTCTGGATGAGGCAATGAAAAGGGTGTCTCTGTAAAACACTCTCTTCACTATAAGCAAGGGAATGTGCAAATTATGCCATCATTCATGTGATTGCATGGTCATCTTCGATCAAGGGTGTTTCTTAATGCACACTTACTGAAGGGAATATATTTGAAATACAAATTAACAAACATTAAGGAAATGATAACTGTGCAGAACATTGAGAACCAGGCTCTGCCCTTAAGGCGCTTAAATTTACTTAACATACAGACTGATGAATGAAAGCAGGATAGTTTGAATTCAAATCTGCTTATTTCTGTGTGATCATGGGCAAGTCATTTTAACCTCCTTTGGCCTCAAGTTCATTATTTATAAATCTTAAAAATGGAAATGATTGAACTTGATGGTCCTTGACAATCCTTATAACTATAGATCTGATCCAGGAAATTATAATCAGATAATTTAATGGTTTGTGTGATTATCTAACCTGGTAAAAGTGTAAACTCCTTGAAGATAGAAATTCTCTTTGTATTCTCAGGCCTTAGCAAATACCTTGCACACAGGTGCTTAATAAATTTATGTATTTTCAATAAAAATGGAATGTTTGTAATAATTTTTTACCGTCATAATCCTAGATAACCCACACGATGGCATTATGGTGAAGCTTACTGTGAGATTGCTACAGCTTTCCAAAATGGCAATAAACCATACTGGTGAAAAAGAAGTATTAGGTAAACAATTTACAATTTTTTATTGCTTACTTATTTTTAATATTCATTTTTTTAGAAATTTTGAGTTCTGAATTCTCTTCCGATCCCTTCTATGCTCATTGTGAAGGCAAGAAATATGATATTAATTAAATATGTGAAATCACGCATAACATAGTTCCATATTAACTAGGTTGTACAGGAAAAAACAGACCAAAAAAAAATCCAAGAAAAGTGAAGGAAAGAAGTATTATTTTGATCTGCATTCCTACTCTGTTGGTTATTTCTCTGGAGGCGGCTAACTTTTATCATAAATCCTTTGGAATTGTCTCCGATTATTGTTCTCATCATAATATCTAAATCTTTAATAGTTGGTCATTCTTCAATAATGCAGTTATATGCAGTGGTCCCTTGACCATTCACTTTGCTTTGCATCAGTTTCTCTTTTTCTGAAAGCATCTTGCTCATCATTTCCTAAAGCATGATAATATTCCATCACAATCATATATTTACCACAAGGTTAATTCTTTAGCTAAATAAATTCCTATAAATTTTCATGACCAG
Source organism: Macrotis lagotis (assembly GCF_037893015.1). Taxonomy (NCBI): domain Eukaryota; kingdom Metazoa; phylum Chordata; class Mammalia; order Peramelemorphia; family Peramelidae; genus Macrotis; species Macrotis lagotis. The sequence continues at coordinate 783,275,800 of NC_133658.1, forward strand.
TTGTTCAGATCGCCTACATGAAAATCTTTTCCACCTTAGAAAAGTATAGTGCAATTTTTTTAATTTGGGTGTGAGGAAAATGAGAACTGTTTAGTTTTCTTTCATACTTATCTTTTTTTTTCCTACTCAGACTTAAAAGTGGATGATAGAACAGTAAAGTATTTATTTAAACAGTTACTATAGGTGAGTATATGCAGAAGATGTAGGACAAATCACAGTGCCATCTTACTTCAAGAGTTAGCCAGCAGACTTGTGCCAAAGTTGCACTTAATTCCGAGAAGCGTAGCTACCAAAATGTTTTGAGACTAGATGTCATGGAGTAAAGCAGCATTTCATGCTGTGTCCAATAGAAAAAAATTATTTTTTTTCTTTGATGTGTTTAGGAAGAATTTTTCTTAATATAGATAGCAACTTTTCTGTTTTGTATGGATTTTCATAGATTTAGAACAGGGAGGGAAGGAGTTATCCAGTTTCAAATTGTAACACTATTGCTACAAATATGACACATGTTAGCAATGGAAAAGTGTTTCTGCCCTCCCAACTTTGCCTTTTAACTTCTGGGGAATAGCACAGTATTTATTAAAAAGGTATTTCTTTCTAAGCCCTCTATTTAGAAAATATCACCTTCTTTGTTACAAGGCAGTAAGCAGTTACTAACACTCTAAGCCAGGGCTGTCCAACCATACCTTTTTTTTTGTTGTTGTTTTTTGTTTTTGCAAGGCAAATGGGGTTAAGTGGCTTGCCCAAGGCCACACAGCTAGGTAATTATTAAGTGTCTGAGACCGGATTTGAACCCAGGTACTCCTGACTCCAGGGCCGGTGCTTTATCCACTGCGCCACCTAACCGTCCCCCAAACATACTTTTAAAAAGAGCTCTACTAGCTCAGCTTCTTTACTAAAACATTTAGCAAGCCCCCCGGGGGGGGGGGGCATAAAATCCCATTACACTGGCATGCAGCCCAGAGGCAACATTTAGGACAGCCGTACTCTAAGACAGACACTATAAACCCTGGCAATACAGGAAATACAATACAAGCAACTAAAAAATAAAAAAAAATCCCTTCCCCCATAGGGCTTGCATTCTAGTAATGTAAAGGGAATGAAAAGCAGCTAGGGAGAATAAAGGTTCTTGAGGTTGGGTATGATATGGTAGTCCAGGAAGTCAGAGACACAATTGGAAAGGGAACAAAAATTCGCTGACCTGTAATCTCTCTTCAAAATGGAAGCCAAGTCACCAGTGGAAGCTGAGGTGAAACTATTGCAGAGACCTGGTCTTGAATTCAGAAAGTCAAAAGCACCTGTAATGTTCTTTCTCCTAGGGCAAACATAGATACTGCCAGAACCCTGCAGTTGCTCAAATGATTGATGTAATTCCAGTGTAGCCTTATACCTCTGTTGCTTATAACTCATGTGCCAGAAAATTGTTCTGTGTGTTTTGATTTAGTATGATTTGGACATATCCTTAAAATCTGCTTCTGACCTCATCTTTCTACTGAAACTGCTATCTACAAAGTTACTATCTCCACATTGCTTCCGTGCTAGACACTACACTAGGCTCATTTCTAAGTTCTTTTAGCTCTCCAGAGTGAAACATATCATTGTCTCCCCTTTCATCCACACTCAGATGCATAACCCACTCCCTGGTCTTTGAATTTTTATATACAAATAGACTGTCATGTTAAGAGTTATGTTCCCTTTCCATTATATCTTTTGAATAGTGTTCCTTTTTCACTTCTATATCTTAAGAATTCTTCTCATCACATTGAATCTTGGTGACCTCTGCAAATTTATCAACATATTGGGGGCGGCTCGGTGGTGCAGTGGATAAAGCACCGGCCCTGGAGTCAGGAGTACCTGAGGTCAAATCCGGTCTCAGACACTTAATTACCTAGCTGTGTGTCCTTGGGCAAGCCACTTAACCCCATTTGCCTTGAAAAAAACTAAAAAAAAAATCATCAACATATTAAAATTTCAAGTTTATTTATTTATATACATTCTCTATATTAGTATATGGATACTTAAGACCATAATTAATTTTTCTGTCACTTCTCTGTTGCTCACTGACTGAGTGGTTAAATAATCTCTAGGGAGACAATGGTGTTCCAGGACTTCCATTCCATGATACTGAAAAGTTGCTGGTGTTAAGAAGAACCTTTGTGTCTGTTAGAAATTTGAGATCATTCAAGGCCTAAATAAATTTGTTTACTTAGTTCACTCCAAATCTTTTATAACATTTGAATTGTGAAAAAGTTGGTTTTTCTTGACATTAAGAAATTATTGTACTTTTTTTAACCCTGCAGAATTTCTGCATAAAATTCAGCTTGTATCAAAAATGCTGTTTCTATTCATAGAGGCCATTGGAAACTGCTTGGGAGAAGTGGGTCCTATAGATTTTTCTACTATCGCCATTCAGCATAGTAAAGACACACCTTATTCCAAAGCCATTGACTTATTTGAGGATAAAGAACTTCAGTGGACCTTCATAATGCTCACATACCTGAATAATGCCCTGGTGGAAGATTGGTGAGTGTGTAATAATAATTTATCTGTCTCCTTGGGAATGAGATCAGTTTTTAAACTGTATATAAAAATCAACATGAGCTGACCTAGGAAACCATAGTTACCTATGTTTTGTTGTATTTTTGTTAAGTATTTTCCAATGAGAGAATATCGTACCATGTTTTTGACACCTCTGATACAGTGGATATAGAGTTGGCTTTCTTGAATGCTAGAAGACCTGAGTTCAAGTTGTGCCTTTGCCAATGACCAGGGTGTATGCCCCCAGGCAAGTAATTTAACTTCTCAGTGTCTCAGGCAACTCTCACAAGTCTGTAAGTTGTAAATCAGATGCTGATCTGCAGAAGAACTTTCCTTGACTGGATATTCAATAAAATCTAAACTGAATAAAAAGAAAATAAAATTTCAAAACATTGACTATAGGGGATGATAGAAAGATAGTTAAGATATGGTCTCACTTTCTGGAGCTTATGATCTTGGAGGGGCCAGGAAAGGATTTGACATACCTAGAAATAAATATAACACAAAATAAAACATAAGTGAGAGGTAAAGGGTCAAAAAAAAAAGAAATTGAGTATTCTTCCTTTAAAGTTGAATCCTTGATGGTTATAATTTCTTTATTATATTAAAGGATCATTTATAATTCCTAAATATATTTTAAGCTTTTTCATGCTTTCTAAAGAATTGGTTGGGTTTTTTTTGTGGGGGGGAGGGGAGGTAATATTTATCAAAACTGCCTATGTAGAATGTGCAAGAGATCTTGGTTCAAATGTTTGTATTTTCTAGTGTTAAGGTTCGATCGGCTGCCGTGGCATGTTTGAAAAATATTTTAGCCACAAAGACTGGACATGAGTTCTGGGAAGTTTATAAGAAAACAACTGACCCCATGCTTATATACCTACAACCTTTCAGAACATCTAGGAAAAAGGTAAGTTTAAGACGCGTTCAATAATTATCGAATACCTTTCTGTATGCGTAGTGCTAGACTGGATATCATAGGAGATGGAGAAGTATGAATTGCAATTCCTTTCAGAGAATTTATTATTCCCCTAACATTTAATTCAAGAATGGAATTAAATGGAATTAAAAAAATTTAAAAACTCTGAGGATAGACAGTTCCTCTTTTTCCCATCTTCATCAGCTGCTTTGTGTTTTTTCTCCTAGTCAAGTAGGGGCTCATTAATCTTGGTGATTCTCTTATCTTTTGATGACTTCAGGTTCTCTTTTTTAGGCTTCTTTGGTAAACTGGCAGTTATCCTCTTTCCAGAAAGTTTTAGCTTAAGAGTCATAGAATCTTAGATTTGGGAAGCATTTTAGAGGTTATCTTGTCTGATTTCTACATGAAGCATGAATTTTCTCTATAGCATCTTGATAAATATTCAACTTACCACAATGTTTTTAATAAGAAGAAAAGATAATATATTTATTGTATATTTTTAAATATTTATCCTTAAGCCCTTCCATTAGTTTAAGGAGGGGTTCCTTTTGATAATTTTGTTGCTCCTCCTTGTTTTTGTCACTCTTACTGGCGAAATCATTCATAGGGTGAAGCCAAGATGGCAACAGAAGAGCCTCTCTTAGGTGCTCTCTCTCGATAATATTTCAAAACTCATAAAATGAGGACTTTAACTAAATTTTCAAGAGGCAGAACCCACAGAAAGATCCAGTGAGGCAATTCTCCAGAACAAAGTAACCTGGAAAATAGTGGAAAGGCTCCACTTTGCCGAATTAGAGGGGTGGCCCACCAGAGTAAAGGAACTTGAACCTCGTGGAGGCAGCCGTAGGGTGCCTGGGAGCCATGGCTCACAACAGCTGGGACAGTGTCCTGACCTACACCCTAGCACTGGGCACAACTTGGAAGATCGTGGGGACCTCTGCTAGAGCAAGCGCGTGAAGCCCAGCCCTCAGGGCACTCAGTGAGCAGAGTGGCCATGGTAGCCCAGGTCCAGGAAAAGAAAGCAGGCAGAGCCGGTAAGCAGGACCCCCCGGGCAACTGTGCCTTGAGTGCTCAGCCTACCAAAGGTGGGGGAGTGGAGAGAGACTTCTGAGGTCTGTCCTCTGTACCTGGAACAGGATTCTGGGGCTCTGACTACAATCAGATCCTGATTGCAGTCTAGATCTTCCATAGAACAGCAGCCCCCCCCTCAGCCCCTTGGTAGAGGGATGCACTTTTGATCATTAACAGACCAGTAGGGAAGATAGAGCCTCACACACTGAGATCCTTGTTGGGGGGGTTATCCCAATAATACTCAGAAGCCCAGGAAGCACCCCAAAACTAGACACAGACTGAGGAAATGAGTAAACAGAGGAAAAAAGAAGGAACACCATTGACAAATACTTTGTCTGTAGTCCCAAGAAGGATCAAAATACTCAATCTGAAGATGAGGAAGTACAAGCTCCTTCATCTAAAGACTGCAAGAAAAATGGAAATTGGGCTCAGGCTATGTCAGTTCAAAAAAGATTTTGAAAATCAAGTGTGAGAGAGAGATAGAAGAAATATTGGGAAAAGAAATGAGAGGGGGCAGCTAGGTGGCGCAGTGGACAGAGCACTGGCCTTGGAGTCAGGAGTACCTGGGTTCAAATCTGACCTCAGACACTTAATAATTACCTACTGTGTGGCCTTGGGCAAGCTACTTAACCCCATTGCCTTGCAAAAATCTAAAGAAATAAAAAAGAAAGAAAGAAAATAAAAGAAATGAGAGAGATGCAGGAAAAACATGAAAAATAAGTCAGCAGCTTAGTCAAGGAAATCCAAAAAAATACTGAAGAAAATAACATTAAAAACCAGCATAGGTCAAATTGATAGAACAGTTCAAAAAAGTTATTGAGGAGAAGAATGCTTTAAAAAGCAGAATTGGCCAGATGGAAAAAGAGATAAGAAAGCTCTCTGAGGAAAACAAATCCTTCAGATATAGAATGGAGCTAAAGGAAGCTGCTGACTTCATGAAAAGTCAAGACACAATACTTCAAAACCAAAAGAATGAAAAATTAGAAGAAAATGTGAAACATCTCATTGAAAAAATAACTGATCTGGCAAACAGATTCAGGAAACATAATTAAGAATTATGGGGATGCCTGAAAGTCATGATCAAGAAAAAAAGCCTTGACATCATTTTTAAAGAATTCCTACAGGAAAATTGCCTAGATATCCTAGAAGCAGAGGGCAAAATAGAAATTGAGAGAATTCACTGATCTTCCCTGGAAAGAGATCCAAAAAAAAACAAACAATCCCCAGGAATATTATAGCCAAGTTCCAGAATTCCCAAGTCAAAGAGAAAATATTACAAGTAGTCAGAAGGACACAATTCAAATATGGAGCTGCAGTCAGGATCACACAGGACTTAACAGCAACTACATTAAAGGCTTATAGGGCTTGGAATATAATATTCTGGAAGCAAAAGAGCTTGGAATGCAACTGAGAATCAACTACCCAGCAAAACTGAATGTCCTCTTCCAGGGAAAAAGATGGACTTTCAATGAACCAGGGGAATTTCAAATGTTCCTGTTAAAACAGAAAGTTCTTCACATACAGGACTCAGGTGAAGCATAGAGAGTAGAGAAGGGTAAAATATGATCGACTAATGATGATGAACTGCATGTATTCCTGCATAGAAAAATGATACTGATAATACTCCTAAGAAGCTTCTCATTTAATAGAGCAGGTAGAAGGAGCTTTCATAGATGGATGAAGCACAGGAGAGAGCTGAATTTGAAGTTATAATATATTGTAAAATATTTCATATAAGATTTTTTTTATTACAGTGAGCTATTGCAAAATGATATGGAAGGGGGGGAAGACAAGGGGAAATGAGGGAACCTTCATTCTCATCAGAGGTGGCTTGGAGAGGAAACAGCATATATACTCAATGGAGTATAGACATCTAGAGTAAGAAGGAGAGAAGGGTGACAGGGGGAAGGGGGGGCAATGTGAGTGATGGAGGAGAGGGTGGACCATGGGGGAGAGTGGTCAGAAATAACACATTTTCTTTTTTACTTCTTGCAAGAGGCTGGGATTGGATGGCCTGTCCAGGACCACAGGACTGGGTGGCTGCCAGGCCTTAGCGGTGATATGTCGGCCCGTGGCCTCTTGGCCCCAGGGCCAGTGATCAGTCTGCTGCTCCACTCAGCTACCCTACAGCACATTTAAAAAGAAGGACAGAATGAAAGGAGAGAGAACATATAGTGTATGGTAGTGGGGAAGTATGAATGGAGGAAGTTGCAATCAGCAATAGCAACAGTGGGAAAATATGGAAGTAGCTTTTGTGGTGGACTTATCATAAAGAATGTGATCCACCTGCAACAGAGCTGGTGGTGTTGGAACACAGACTGAAGCACGTTTTTTATTGTCATTTTTTTTATGAGTTTTTGCAGGGCAGATGGGGTTGGGTGACTTGCCCAGGGCCGCACAGCTGGGTGTCTGAGGCCGGATTTGAACCCGGGTGCTCCTGGCTCCAGGGCTAGTGCTCTGTCCGCTGCCACCCCTATAATAATAATTATTATTACTTTATTTAATTTTTTCCCTCTTTCCTTTATTGCTCATGAGAGTTTATATTTTTTTGGGGGGACGGGGTTTTATGTTTACTCTTAAACAAGAATATTTTTGTAATGTATAAAAAACATCATTTGTACAAAAATAAATATAATTTAAAAAAGCAATAAATGGAAGAGAGACCTAACAGAACTGATGGTAGTATAGGAAGAAACAAGATATTTGCTCTCTAATACAATATGGTTGTCCAGAATGTAAATTTAAAAAAAAAGAAATCATTCATAGCTGATAATATAATTTTAGAAAAACATCACTATCACTGAATACTTTTTGGCTTTTGCAAGACCCTTGGCAAATACAGACTTTATTTTTGCATGTGAAAATAATAGTTTCACATACATTATCTCTTTCTGTTATCAGAATAACTCTGAAGAAGAGGAATTCAAATTGCTTATGGGATCTTTGTAACAGAGTGTGATGTCTTGTTATTGCTTTTAATCATTTGAACCTTTTGTTCCCAGTTTCTAGAAGTTCCTCGAATTGATAAAGAAAATCCTTTGGAAAACTTGGATGATCCAAATTTGTGGAATCCTCAGGAAGAAAACCATGATAGTTGGATCAAGACATTGACTTGTACACTTTTGAATAGTGGTGGCATAAAAAGTGAAATTCTTCTATTACTGGAACCACTCTGTGAAGTAAGAGCAATGCATATCACCTCTAAGATTATACTTAATTCCTTTGGTTTTCTACTATTTTTTTTTTTAGGTTTTTGCAAGGCAAACAGGGTTAAGTGGTTTGCCCAAGGCCACACAGCTAGGTAATATTAAGTGTCTGAGACCGGATTTCAACCCAGGTCCTGACTCTAGGGCCGGTGCTTTATCCACTGCGCCACCTAGCCGCCCCCTGTCTTCTACTATTTAAAAAGAAAAGTACTCTTTTATTTCACATAAATCTTCTTTCTTTTATTCCATTTTTCTGTGGTAGTCACAATCTTTTTACAGATGTTATTCAGGTTTTCATACTTGAAGATGATGTAACTGATGGGCAGGACATTCTCATCCTTTTGGCATATGTAGTATATCTGTCATTTTTATATATCATTATTCTCTTCTTATTTCTTAGTTCCCTATAGAAGATATGTTTTCTTCTAAGTTTGATAGCCTATTCAGTCTTACTTGATTAATGCTAATATGAATACATAATATCTTTCTATGATTAAATTAATAATATGAACAGTAGTTCATATCATGAACATATAAAGTCTGATATACATTATAACTAACTGATATTGATAGTTTTTGATTTGAAGATTTTTTTTGAAAATTAGGTAGATTATTAAAACATTTATTTCTAAGGTTTTGCTATCATGGCTCTGTGCAGATGGCTTGTAAATATGCAAAACTGACAGTTTTGAATTTCCCATTTAGTTTTATACATCAGGTTTCTAGTATTCCAGAGTAAGAGTATGTTCCTTGGAAGTCTTTGTATTCACATATTAATAACTTTTTTAGTTGTAAAGCAACATTAATTTTATGGCTTTAAATTTATTTGTTTCCTAAATATTAAGTATAATCAGAATCCTATAGTTTTGGGAAATCTACACAGATTAGTTTTACATAGCTGTACTACATTGATGCAACTAATATTCATCATTTTCTTAAATGTAATAAGTCTTTGTGAAGGAATGAAAGCATGAAATTTAACTATTTTTTCCTAAACTGTTGACTGAATATATTTGTTTATTCTAGGTGAACCCCAGCTTTTGTCAGTATGTGCTTCCATATTTCATTCATGATATTTTGCTTCATGATACAAATGAGTCTTGGCGAAATCTCTTATCAGTACATATCCAGGGATTTTTTACTAACTGTTTCAGATGTTCCTCACAATCCAGCCGATCCACAACTCCTGCCACTTTAGATTCAGGTATTAAAAACTTCTGAAATTTAAATGTTATTAAAATAGAACCAGACTCACTTTTATGTAAATAGTCAACCCTTGATTGTTCCCTCCCATGTAGAGGGAACAATGTCACAGATAATACAGAACATTTCCTCTAAAATATGAAAACTCCAAGTATTTTATTTTCACTTGTTTTAATAATGGAAGTTGTAAGAATTTGGGGGCAACATAATTCCTTTAATGTTTAAATTTTTCTTAAGTTAATTTTGAAATTACTTTGTATTTCCTAGAAATCACAAGATAGACATGGATAATAGAAGTGTGAGATGGCAGGGGACATCTACTCTAGGATTAAAAATTGCTTTATGTGACCGAAAGCATGTATAATACATATGTATGTAAGCAAGAAGTTGTAAACAGCTTTATTCTTTTGATTTATTAAATATTATAGATAAAAAATCATTTTAAAAGTTTTTATAGTCTTCATTTGATCATTAATAACTTGTGACTTAATTTTTTTAGCATTTTCATTTAATTGTGTTTAAGCATTAGGTAACGTAGTATGAACTATTTGCTGTTTTTCTCTGATTATACTTTTGTAGTTTAGAAAATAATTCTGTAACTCTTCATTCCTTGTTCCTGAATTTTTACTCTAATTTTAGAGGAAATTAAAAAATTATACATGAAAATTTGCATATCTTGTAGATATAACTAAACTTCTAGAGTGCCTTTTGTTTTGAAGAATCAGAAGAAAGTTCATTTCTGCCATATTTTATATATCTTTTTTAACTTAGAATCAGAATTTCTATTTCGAGGATCTTTGAATACAAAATCAAGACGAACGATGCTTGCAGTTGTGGACTACATGAGAAGACAAAGAAGGTATTTAGGAGATGGAATAATAAAGCTGGAAAAAGCTTTTATTATTTTACTGTGTTAATATGAGTTGCTAATTTAAGGTACTGAATATATATAGAGTAACTTCAAATAGCTCATGAAGTTAAATGTGGTGCTATTCTTCTTGGGGAACTTAGGGTAAACCAAATCTATATGAAGCCATGCCATAGGCTACCAGAACTGTCCTTTTATGTTGTTCTTTATATGTTACATTTATCTTGTGGTTGCATACCTGAACCTGTTTAGAATCAGAGCTAGTCTAAGGGACTTTAGAGATCATCTCCTAGTTCAATCCCTGTAGAAACTGAGGCCCAAAGAGATTGTGGTTTGTTCAGAATCACATAGGTATAAAGTAGCAGAGCTGGAATTAGAACTTTCTTCTCTATTAACCCAAAGCCCTACCTCCTTCTCTTACAAGATTAGGGATAATGAGTTTCTCTCTGTTTGTCTTCATACTGACAAGTCTTGTTCTTGTCACATTGTTATTGCCATACTGATCTTGTCACTGAATTTGTTCCTCAAAACAATCATCCCCAAGTAACTTAGAGGGACAAGTCAATATATTTCAATTTTTTTCAGAGGTTTCTTTTGTTGTGCAGCTTCAGAATAAAGAAGGCAGGATTCTAAAAATGGGAGAAGTCTAAACATGTAGTTCTAGTCTCTCCTCTACATCTAACTACATGCTTGAACATCTTCAGAAAAATGAGGAAATTGGACTAGATTATTTCTCAGATTAAATCCACTCCTAAAGTTTTTGTTTATGTGATTTTTTTTTTTTTGTATTTTCCATTGATCTTCCTCTGTGTTTTTAATTCATGGGAGAGTTTCTGAAGAACTCTGCTGACACAAGTTTCTCTGAGTGGTATAGTCTGGGCCTTACTTTTTATAATACAATATTGTATACACCCGATGTCATCTGATATGATGGCACTGTAGAGGAAATGGTTTTGTCTTAAGCTATTTCTGAGATTTCTGTGCAAGACAGTATGATCTTATTTTGACAAAATGAGTTTTATTCTAATTTTTTTGATCCTGTTTTATTAGTAATGATGTTAGGTGAAGATTTTGAATAGAAAGGGTCTGAGGATTTCTGAAGTTATTTGCAGCCTCAAATATTTTAGAAACATAGTCCCCTGTGCTGATTTGTTTTATTGTGAGCATATTAAAAGACTAGTTTTCTTTCCCACCTTTTCTACTTTCTCCAATCATCATATTTGTTTTTCGTATTTTGATTATTTCCTTTAATTCATCTCTAATTCCACCTGTTTACAAAAGCAACTGTAAGTTTTGTGATTAAACTATTTATATGATTTATATATTTCAGAATCTCTTAGGGAGGGAAAAAGTAAAACTTTCATTATTACTAAATTGATGTTAGATTATTTCTTTTTTTAAATATTCAAAGAAATAGAACCAATGCCAATGTTAGCACTGAATGAGACCTTAGATATTTAATATTTTAAAATATGTTGTTTAGTTATATGAACAGTTTTTAAAAGTTTATTTGTTTCTTTAAGCTACTAACAAAAAAGCAGGCAAGCTTGAGTTGTATACTTATCATTGCAGTATTATGCAGGAACTTTTTAGGTTTTTAAGGTTTAAAAAATGGATTCTGACTCATTTTTCATTTTTTTATTAGACCCTTCTCAGGGACAGTTTTTGATGATACCTTCTGGCTGGAGTTGAATTATTTGGAGGTTGCCATGGTAGCTCAGTCTTGCGCAGCTCACTTCACAGCATTATTTTATGCAGAAATCTATGCAGACAGGAAAAACTTGGATGATCAACAGAAAAGGTAATGACTTGAAAGACTTAAATTCTTCATATTTATAATAAAATTAAAAAAAAAGCTCTGGAGAAGGGGGAGCTTTAAAAAAAAGACAATTTAGACATAGATCCTATAGAAAGGGAAGCAGAGGGTTCTCCTTTTCAATGTATAGATGACACTACTCTAGTAGAAAGGATTGTAAGTAGTTGGTAATAAATATCTCTTTGCTAAGAATCCTATTTGATTATAAACTGTCTGAAGAGGGTAGGGAAGCCCTTTATAACCTTTAATGTGCCCAGCCCAGTGTTGAGGCTTAGTGCGTGCTCAGTAAATATTTTTTAAATGAATGGATTGATGACGAATCAAATCTTTATTTTCATTTAAGTTTTTATTACTGAACCTTTAGCTTATTGGTGGTAAATTTTTTTACAAATTTTATTATCAGGTTTATGTTCAAGAAACTAAACAAATTGGAAAGACAAATGCATGGTTTCTTTCTGCCTCATATCATTGTGAGGTGTAATGATTAAATAATGAAAGAGATTGATTGTGTTCACCATTAATCCCTTGTCATCTCTTATTGCAGCATTCTTCTAATTAGTTTTCTTGCTTCTAATTTTTCACTTCTCCACACAGCTGCTGAAATAATAATAATATCTAAAGTTTTTTGCAATCAAACTCCAATCTGTATTAAAACAACACTGCATAGTGGACAGAATGCCAAACTCTTCAGTTAATCGATCTGAGTTCAAAACTTGCCTCAGATACTTAAAAGTGATGTGACTGCTGAGCAAGTCTTTTAACATTAATATCTCATTTTCTCCATCTGTAAAACTGGAATATTAATATCCTTGACATTTATTTCATGGGTTTATTGTCAGGATGAGATAATGGTACCTTCCAAATCTTAAAGTGCAGTTTTAATTTCAACTATTCATATGTTACTACACTGTTCTAGCCATTATCCTATAACATTAACTTAACCCTCTATCTCATATCAGTGAAATTGTATAGTCTATCCCTCATGCCTGGAATGCATTTTCATCCCTTCTGCTTCCTAGGAAGCCACTTCCTTAGGAAAAGCTTTTTGTCATACTTATAGTTGTTGTTGTTGTTGTTGTTGTTATTACTTTCCATATTGCCTTAATTTATCTTAAATTTGTATAAGTGTATATTGTTTCTTTTGAGTAATCTTGAAACTCCTTGAAGTTTAGATCCTCACTATATCTCTAAGCACTTTGTGCTTTACACATAGAAATCACTTATTTGTTGAGTTGAGATAGATAAATTTTTTTAATGGACTTTAGAAGTTAATGATTCTAATCACTGGCAAAAAACATACCAGTTTCGCTATCTCTTTGATCTTTTGTGCCATCTTGATTTGATTTTTTTTATCAGCTTTAATTCAAGGAAATGCTTTTTCTGTGGCAGTTTATAGGATTGATTCTTGGTCCCTTGAACCAAAATATTTCCTATTGAAAGTGAAGAGAAGATGGCAAGGTTAGCAGCCTTCTTCACATTAGGATCACAAATTATTTTTGTGTAAGACATCCACTAAGATATAAACATAGTGAGACTTTTGTACTCTGGAAAAATCATGTGCCTGAATTCTGACACCTAACAACAGTTATTTGTGTTCTTTTACAAATTATTTTTACTTTCATGACTTAGATTTATCCTTCAGATAAGGATATGACTAAAACTTTCATTTATATAAATATGGTGTATGATAGACCAGATTTAGAGTTGATAGAGTCATTTTTTGTGTCTCTCAAGTATCCCTAGAGCAATTCCGATAATCATGTAATATCTAGTAAGCATTTGAAAAGTGATTCTTTCCCAGTTTGAGCATTAAAAGAAGATATATATTTGGGGGGAGCTAGCTGGTCGTGCAGTGATTGGAGTGCTGGACCTGGTGTCAGGAAGCCTAAGTTCAAATCTGGCTTTAGACAGTAGTATCTGTGTTACACTGGGCAAGTCACTTAACCCTCTTTGTCTTGGTTTCCTCATATGTAAAATGAACAGGAGAAGGAAATGGCAAACTAGTGTATCTTTGCCAAAAACAATCAAAATAAAAATAAAAAAAAAAAACAAAACCCCACATGGAGTCACAAAGTCATTGAACATGACTAAAAAACAAATGAACGACAACAAAGAAGATATATTTAGAGATGAAAATTATTTTGGAGGATATCTAATCCAACTGCCTCCTGTTAAACCTGAGGAATCTGAGCTCCAAAAAGGTTGTTAATTGTTCAAATAGATCCAGAGAGTAAGTAGCAAAGATAGAATTTGAACCCAGGCTTACTTAAAAGTTTCAAGTCATTCATTCTACATAAATATTTACTTATAGTATCATTAATCTACATGTAGTACAAACAAATATAAGCTCAAAGTATTAAATTTTCTTCAAAATAGATAATTGAGTTCTAAGTATTAAAAGACTGTAGACAAGCCTACATTTGAAGCATTTGAATTAAATTTTGGCTAACTTTAGTGGAGTTAGATGTTAAATTTGGACAGTTAGTGTCTACTTTAGTAATCTACTTTTTTAATACAATCAGGATTTGTGTTAATTTTACAATAAAAACTGTTCCACAGTTCACATTGGGTCATCTCTTTTATAGAACTACTTTGTCAGCCAGCAGAAGTCTCACATTTGAAGATGGAAGCCAGTGTACAACTATTTCTAGTTTGAGTGAGAAAAGCAAAGAAGAAACTGGAATAAGTTTACAGGTAGACTTAAATTGTCTAATTTTATTGATATCAGGAGCATGTAAATAAACATGCATCTGTTTTTATTTGCATAATGTTACTTTAAAACTCAAATTATTACCATCTTTTACCTGACTTTTAAATATAGCAAAAATTTGCAAATATACTAAAATAAAGCACAAAGGAGATTCTTACATTGGCATAGTAAGAAGATACAATGCAAATTCATTAATTAAAATTCTCCTAATGGGACTTTTAAAAAATTAGTTTCTTGAAAGAAATTTGCTTTTAAATTATTTTTTAATAGTGATATCTATATTATTTTGATAGACTTGTGATCCGATTAATGAGGGAATTACCATCAATCATGAGTTTACAATCTTACATACCTCTAGCCTATGTAACTGTTACTCATGTCCTCTTATAGCTGTTCCCTGGGAGATTCACTCTATTTTCTGAAGGCTTTCCTAGAGATTTCTTGACATTGAATGGATACCAGTGAAGTGGATTTTCCATTCAGTATCTCTTTTTTCTCTTTGTTTTTTCAAGGCAATGGGGTTAAGTAGCTTACCCAAGGTCACACAGCTGGGTAATTATCAAGTGTCTGAGACCAGATTTGAACCCAGGTACTCCTGACTCCAGGGCCGGTGCTTTATCCACTGCACCACCTAGCCACCCCCATTATCTCTTAAAATCATTTTGAAATCATACTATTTTCCTGTCCCCCCCCCCATATATTTGCCAAATAAATTTAACAGACTTAATTATGAAAATACAATTTAAGGTGATCCTTTAAACTTAAAAGTTAAATTGCTTTTAATCCATTTCAAGCATTTTAGGAGTACCCACTTACAAATACTACTTTATAACAATTCTCAATTAGTCAAATAACTTTCAAAGGATTATGAAACATTTTGCTGTTTTAAAAATTCTGCACATTTAAAATTAATATAACTTGCTTCCATACTTCTAAGATCTATGATTTCATAAGGAGGAATACTCTTTCCACCAGTATAGAACAAAAGCCTTCATTCACCAACTTACCATATTTAGGGGACAAGAAGAGAGAGAGCAGACATTTGATTTAATGGTTTAGGGTACACCTAGTAATGAAATTCTCTCTACCAATGCTAGCCCACATCTTCTCTGCATCTTTCAGGCTTACAGAATTGCCTGGGATACTCAGAGGTTTAAGTGACTTGCTCAGGGGCACATGGCTATTAGACATGTTAGAGGTGAGACTTGAGCCTATCTTTTCTTAACTCCTTGGGCAACTTCTGTATTCACCATTGCACTTATCTACTTCACCTTAGTATAGAATCTTCCTAAATCACTGTGGCCAGTTTTCTGATAAGGCATATCCATATTATCTGGGCTGGACCTCAGGTAAGAGATAATTCTTTGTCTCCCAAAACTAACAGAAATATGCTAAATTTCTATCACTGATGCCTTAAATATTTCATGAATATTTCTCTTATATTTAAATATAATTTTAATTATTTTATTTGTAAAATATAAAACTGTAAATTTGGAAAGGGGAGGAGGTTGAACCTTGATCATTATTGTTTCTTTTTTTTTTTAATGTATAATTTCAAAGATAACACTAAAATTCAGAAAATCACATTTCTTTTCTCTCATTCTCGTTTGGTATTCTGATATAGGATCTTCTTATGGAAATCTACAGAAGTATTGGAGAGCCTGATAGTCTTTATGGCTGTGGTGGAGGGAAAATGTTACAACCTCTTGTTAGGCAAGTTATTTCATTTCCTTTAAAAAGTAATTCATTTCTATCTAATGGTATGATTTCTTGATTCCTTCGGTAAATGATCATCTTTCACATCTCATCTGTGAAGAGCCAAGAGCAGTTGAAAACCCCAAATTTTCTTTTTCTGTCATAGGATAAGAACATATGAACATGAAGCAATGTGGGGGAAAGCACTTGTGACTTATGACCTTGAGACAACTCTCTCTCCAGCTACACGCCAAGCAGGAATAATAGAGGTACATTTCTTCATCTTTCACAGTGTTCACTATAAATGTGTTTCTTTTGCTTTAATATTTAAGTAGGATGTTTATAAACATAAAATTAATGAGGTATTGTGTATTATGATTGGTGGTGACAATTGCAATTATTTATTATTTTTACATCAAGTGATATCCTAGAAAGATTTTCTACAGCATTTCTATCATTGACCAGTATGCCACAATAAACCAAAACTTTGAGCAGAAATCTGAATTTTATCTTAATATTTGAGGCTTTGAATTAGAGCACAGTATAGGTTGTCCATGACTTTGAATCAGAACTCCTATTCTGCAGTCATTGGAATCTTGATGAATAATGCTTCTAAGCACTAATTTTAGTAATTTACTTAACAGATTAAACCAGTTTAGGGGGTAGAGCCAAGAGGGCAGCAGGAAAAGAGCCTCTCCTAGGTTCTCTCTCCAAAATATTTTAAAAATCTTAAAATTATGACTCTAAATTTTCAAGAGACAGAACCCACAGAAAGATCCAGTGAGGCAATTCTCCATTCCAAGGTAGCCTGGAAAATAGTGGGAAAACTTCCATGGGATTAGAAGAGGGGTGGCCCTGCCAGAGTGAAGAAACTTCAGCCTCCCAGGAACAGCCCCAGGGTGCTGGGAGCCATGAGTCCTGGCAGCAGAAGTAGTTTCCTGACCTGAACCCCAGGGAGCACCAAGCACAACTTGGAAGATCAGCAGGGAGACCTCTGCCAGAGCAAGCATGAAGCCCAGGCCCTGAGTGCAGTCGCAGCACTCAGCGCAATCAGTGAGGCAACCAGCAAGGTTGTGGAAGTGGACGTGAAAGCAGGCCCATGGAGCCGGCAAGCAGGGGCCTCTAGGCAGCTGGGCTGTGAGTGCTCAGCCCACCAAAGGTAAGGGAGTGGAGGGGGACTTCCGAGGTCTGTCCTCTGTCCCTGGAACAGGACTCTGGGGCTCTGACCACATTCAGATCCAGATCACAGTCTAGGCCTCCCATAGAACAGGGACCCCCCCCCACCTCAACTTAATGGCAGAGGGATTCACAGACCAGGAGAGCAGTCAGAACCTCACACACTGAGGTCCTTGTGGGGGTATCTCAATAATACTCAAAAGCTCAAGAAGCACCCCAAAACCAGGCACAGGCTGGGGAAATGAGTAAACAGAAGAAAAAAAAAGGAACCTGACCATTGACAAATACTTTGTATGTGGTCCCAGGGAAGATCAAAATACTTGATCTGAAGATGAGGAAGTACAAGCTTCTGCATCTAAAGACTCCAAGAAATAGAGAAGTTGGACTCAGGCTATAACAAAGCTGAAAAAAGATTTTGAAAATCAATAGAGATAGAAGAAAAATTGGAAAAATAATCGAGAGAGAGATACAGGAAAACCATGAAAACAAAGTCAGAAGCTTAGTCAAGGAAATCCAAAAAAATGCTGAAAAAAATAACATGTTAAAAATCAGATTAGGTCAAATGGATAAAACAGTTGAAAAAGTTATTGAGGAGAAGAATGCTTTAAAAAGCAGAATTGGCCAGATGGAAAAGGAGATAAGAGAACTCTGAGGAGAACAAATCCTTCAGATGTAGAATGGAGCTAAAAGGAAGCTGATGACTTTACAAGAAATCAAGACACAAAGGGGCGGCTAGGTGGTGTAGTGGATAAAGCACCGGCCCTGGAGTCAGGAGTACCTGGGTTCAAATCCAGTCTCAGACACTTAATAATTACCTAGCTGTGTGGCCTTGGGCAAGCCACTTAACCCCATTTGCCTTGCAAAAACCTAAAAAACAAAAAACAAAAAAAAACTGATCTGGCAAACAGATTCAGGAAAGATAATTTAAAAATTGTTGGGATTGTGGAGCAGCTGGGTGGTGCAGTGGATAGAGCATTGGCCTTGGAGTCAGTAGTACCTAAATTCAAATCTGTCCTCAGACAGTTAATAATTATCTAACTCTGTGGCCTTAGGCAAGCCACTTAACCCCATTGCCTTGCAAAAACCAAAGAAAAAAAATTGGGATACCTGAAAGTCATGATCAGGAAAAGAGCCTTGACCTCATTTTTAAAGAAATCCTACAGGAAAATGGCCCTGATATCCTGGCAGCAGAGGGCAAAATAGAAATTGAGAGAATTCACCAATCTCCCCCGAAAGAGATCCAATAAAAACAACCCCCAGGAATATTATAACCAAGTTCCAAAACCCCCAAGTCAAAGCAAAAATATTACAAGCAGCCAGGACACAATTCAGATATCGTGGAGCTGCAGTTAGGATCACACAGGACTTAGCAGCAACTCCATTAAGGCCTTGGAATATAGTATTCCGGAAGGCAAAAGAGTTCGGAATGCAACCGAGAATCAACTACCCAGCAAAACTGAACCTACTCTTCCAGGGGAAAAGATGGACTTTCAGTGAAATGGGAATTTCAAATGTTCCTGTTGAAACGACCAGAGCTGAACAGAAAGTTTGACCTTCAAATACAGAACTCAGGTGAAGCATAGAGAGTGGAGGAGAAGGGTAAAATATGAGCGACTTAATGATGATGAACTGCATATATTCCTGCATAGAAAAATGATACTTATAATACTCATATGAACCTTCTCATTTAATAGAGCAGGTAGAAGGAGCTTTTATAGATGGATGAAGCACAGGAGAGAGCTGGATTTGAAGTTATAATATATTGTAAATATGGAGTCAGTGGCTTAAAGGGAAATGTACTGGGTGTAAGAGAAAGGAGAGGGGGAATAGGCTAAGATATTTCCTATAAAAGATATTTTTTTTGTAATGATATGGAAGGGGGAAGGCATGGGGGAATGAGGGAACCTTCACTTTCATAAGAAATGTCTCAGAGAGGAAACAGCATGCACACTCAGTAGACATCAAGAGTAAAAAGGAGAAAGGGGGGAAGGGGGGGTATGTGGGTGATGGAGGAGAGGGTAAATCATAGGAGAGACTAGTCGGATATAACACATTTTCTTTTTTACTTTTTGCAAGGGGCTGGTATTGGGTGCCCTGTCCAGGACCATGAGGCCAAGTCATTGCTGGGTCTCTGGGATGCTATGTGGGCTTGGGGCCTCTTGGCCCCAGGGCCGGTGCTCTGTCCACTGCACTGCTCAGCTACCCTACAGCACATCTTAGAAAAAGGACAGAGTGAAATGAGAGAGGAAAATGTAATATATGGTAGTGGGCAGGAATGAATGGAGAGAATCAGCAACAGCACCTGTGGAAAAATATGGAAGTAACTTCTGTGATGGACTTATGATAAAGAATGTGATCTACCTGAGACAGAGCTCATGGTATCAGAACACAGACTGAAATACATTTTTTTCCTCTTTCTTTTACTTTATTTCTCATGAGGTTCTATATTTTTATAGGGGAGAGGGTATTATGTTTACTTTTTTTGTTTGTTTTTTTAGATTTTTTGAAGGCATGGGGTTAAGTGGCTTGCCCAAGGCCACACAGCTAGGTAATTATTAAGTGTCTGAGGCCAGATTTGAACTCAGGTACTCCTGACTCCAGGGCCAGTGCTCTATCCACTGCGCCACCTAGCCGCCCCTCCACTTCACCACCTAGCCACCCCTGTTTACTCTTAAACAAGAATATTTTAGTAATGTATAAATAAAGTCATATTAATTTAAAAAAAAGCCAGGAGGGATGGGAATTCAGGGAAGCATTGGAAGGATTTGCATGAACTGATGCTGAGCGAGATGAGCAGAACCAGCAAAACATTGTATATCCTAACAACAACATGGGAGTGATCATCATCCTTGATGGCCTTGCTCGTTCCATCAGTACAACAATCAGGGATAATTTTTGGCTATCTGTGATGGAGAATACCATCTATATCCAGATAAAGAATTGTGGAGTTTGAACAAAGACTATTACCTTCAATTTAGGGGGGAAAACCCATTATCTTCTTATGTAATTTTGCTATCTCCTATACTTTATTTTTCTTCCTTAAGGATGTGATTTCTCTCGTTACATTCAGCTTAGATTAATGCATGCTATGGAAACAATGTAAAGACTAACAGACTCCCTTCTATGGGGGGGTGGGGGGTGGGGAAGCAAGAATAGGGGTAAATTTGTAAAACTCAAAATAAATAAAATCTTTCATTAAAAAAACAGTTTAGAAATGCAGTCTGCCCACCATTTTATGTCAGAAATCTCTTATATTGTTAAAAAAAATTAAGAATTACATATTTAGAAATAGAAGCTTTCATGATTTTTAAAGAGTTTAATCTGACCTATCTGTAGGTGCCATATAATAAATTGTTATTATGAGAAAATACATATCGAGGGCCAAACATTCAACTTATATGCAGATTTTTTCATAAGCATATATTTTCTTTGTAGAGCATATTTAATGGGAATATTAATATGCATTATCTGAAAATAGTGAAATCAGTCAATATGAATATATTTTTAATACCCTTAGTTTTGTTTCTTCAATACTACAAAAAACGCTCTCCATACTGATGCAGATCTCAACCCCTTCATATCTCAGTATAGTATTAGATAATTGGCTATAGGGGGGGTGGCCAACCTTTGGGTGATGAATTTTTCCTAGATTTAGCTAGGCTTAGGTGACAAATACCTAGTTTATATTTAGGGCTAAAGTCAAAGCTTCTCTGGCTTAGTGGTAGATCTACTTGCCAGAACTTATTCTTTACTAGCATAGCCTCATAAAACTTAGTGTCAACTCCACTTCAAGTTCAAGTATTAGACTTAGTGAAGAAGTCTTATATTAAGAACTTTGTTTATACTTTTATGTTAATTTTCATTCTTAATCAGGCCTTGCAGAATTTTGGTCTCTGCCATACTCTTTCCACTTACTTAAAAGGGTTGGATCATGAACACTCAGAGTGGTGTGCTGAGCAGCAAGAACTTTGCTACCAGGCAGCATGGAGGACCATGCAGTGGGATTATTGCCCTTCTCACAGGTACAAAAAAAAAAGCAAAACAAAAATATCTTTTCTTCTTTGCTACTTCCAGATATATGTGAGACATTAATGTCATATTTTAGTAAATGTATTGAAAGAAATTGAAGTTTTTCTATTTCTCAAAAAGTTCTAAACTGCTGGTATACCTGAGCATACACAAAATTATGTTAAGAAACTAAAAACTGGGGGAATTGTGGGAAGATGGTGGCATAAGGCAAGAAACTACTTGGCTCCCTCAAATTTCCCCACAGATAATGTAAAATAATGCTATAAAAGTTGCAGATGTCTTCCAAAGCCAACTTGGGGGGGGGGGGGTCTTTAAAAAAATCTGACCTCCTCATATGGTGGTCTGACTTGATTGAAGTGTAGATACCTCAAAATAAATACTACTGAGTCAAGAAATAGCTTGTCTTGGGGGCAGCTGAATGGGAAAAAGTTATAGCTTCTGGCTTCTTTGACCCTGAAAACAGTGGGGTACAGACAGTGGGAATTGGGTGACTTATGGGGCAAATTGGGAGGGTACCCTTCCCTTGGTGCTAACAGTGGGGTCCCAAGTTTGCTGACCAGTGGGGCCATAGCTTCTGACAAGGAGTGAGCACATGTCAGTGAGTTCAGATGCAGAGTGGTGGAGTCCCTTTTGGTTGTAATCATTTAGTTTGTTTTGTGGTAGAAGGATGAACTAATACTTGCAGCCTCCTGAGGGAAAATTGGAGCAAGAATGTTTGTTTGGGAGATAGCTGGGTGGCATAGTGGATAGATCATCAGCCCTGGAGTTAGGAGGACCTGAATTCAAATCTGGCCTCAGACATTTAATGATTCCCTAGCTGTGGGACCTTGGAAAGTCACTTAACCCCATTGCCTTGCAAAAAAAAAAAAAAAAAGAATGTAGTGACAAGCAGTTCATGATTTAGGGGCAAAGAACTAAGGTATGAATCTGAGAAGTAGAAAACACTTCTGACTTAGATTATAGAACTTTGGATGAATAAGAGGTCAAAACCTGCTGATAGAGAGTTCCAGAAATAGCAGCAAGAAAATCATGAAGCCTGAAATATCCTCCATAACTCAAAATCAACAGCCAAGAAATGAGCTATTTAAACAAAAAGAACTTAGAAATCCAGTAAGAGAAGTTAGAGAAAATTTGGGGAAAGAAATAAGTAATGTAAGAAAAGTAAGAAAATTATGGGAAAAAAAATTAAGCATTTGGAAAAAAAGATCTAAAGACTTAAAAATAGCTCCTTAAATTAGAATTGGATAAGGGAAATAAGACATCAATAAATAATAAAATCAAATTAAAAGAATGAAAAAATAGGCGAGCATGTGAACTATCTCACTAGAAAATGAACTGACCTGGAAAACAGGTCTAAGATAATATAAGAATTTTAAAACCATCCTCTTGGTACTTTTCAAGAAATTATTAAGGAAAATTGCCCTGAGGTAATGTAACTAGAAGATAAAATAGAAATTGCAAAAATCCATTGATTAGGGGACAGCTAGGTGGCACAGTGGTTAGAGCACCAGCCCTGGAGTCAGGAGGACCTGAGTTCAAATCCAGCCTCAGACACTTAATAATTACCTTGGGCACGTCACTTAACTCCATTCCCTTTAAAGAAAAAAAAAATCCATTGATCAGTGTCTGAAAGAGATCCCAAAATGAAAAGTCACCAGAACATATTAGAGCAGAAAAAGGAGAAGATATTAGAACCAACTAGAAAGAAACAATTTAAATACTCAAGAATAACTTACCTAGCAAAGCTGAGTGAAAAAAAAAAATGGATATTTAATGAACTTTAAAAATTTAAGATTTTTTTAAGGAAAAGAACAATTGAACAGAAAATTTGACTTAATAAGAATCAGGAGAAATATAAGAGGTTAAACATGAAAAACTAATTATAAGGAATTTAATAAAGTTAAGCTGTTTAAATCATATATAGGGTATTTTTTTTTAAGTCTTAAGAATGTTATCCTTATTACTAGGATAATTTGAAAGAATATGTGTAGGATTGAGTTTATGATAAGAGAATCCTAAAATAAATTGGAGGAAATTATCTCTTAGAAAAGAAGGGGGGGGGGGGGCTAGGTGGCGCATAGATAGAGAGCACTGGCCTTGGAGTCAGGAGTACCTGAGTTCAAATCCGGCCTCAGACACTTAATAATTACTTAGCCATGTGGCCTTAGGCAAACCACTTAACTCCATTGCCTTGAAAAATCTTAAAAAAAAAAGTGAATAGGAAAAAATGCTTAAATGGGGAGGAGGTTGAGGTGAAGAACTGGTGTGAGGAACCTTATTCTCTTTGGAACTGGGTTAAAGGTTAAAGGGTTTAGGGTGTAAAAGTCTTATTTCACAAAGAAACAGGTCAAAGGGATAGGATAAGGAAGACATTCTTAGAAAGGTATGCAGATTAAGAAATTGTTATTGGTCTTTGATTTTCAAAGAGAACCAGTGACATTACCAAGTCAATTTGTTTTAAGTAAGGCAGAGTTTTCCTAAGTAATCTGCTTCACTCTTTCTTCCTAAACCACAAAAATCCATAGGTAAAACAAAAATCAGGACTGCTGGTAATGGCCTAAGCAGGAAAATGACATTATATTAAAAGATACCACAGATAATGGGGTAATATCCTTACTAAATATATTTATATACACTAAATGCTGTTCAGATATTCAAAGGAAGAGGTAAATGAATTACAGGTGAAAATGTATATTGAATTATTGAAGTATTGACATTCAGTCTTCTCTCAGAACTACAAAAATCTATCCTGAAATAAATGAAAAAGTCAAAGAGTTAATAAAAATCTTAGATGAGCCAGATATGATAGACATCTGGAGAGAATTGAATGTGAATTAAAAGGAACTTCAAAGGACTTCTGAAAATGCTATCTTATCTCCAGAGAAAGAACTGATAGGTGGAAATGTGCACCTATGTGCATAGTGTATTATTTTACTTATATATCTGTGACAAATATTGACCTTCTCTAGTGCAGAATTGGGGGGGGGGGGGCTTGTAACTCAATATGATTAAATAAATATGAAAAAAAGCCAAAAAGAATCTAGCAATCCAAGCTTGTTTCATTCCTTTCTTTATTCCCTAAAAAAAATAATACTCCAGCTATTTTTTTTTTTGGAATGAGAATTTTAAAAAAAATAGATATTCTTTGATGAAGGCAGGACATCATAGCAAATAGGATGATGTCAAAAAACCTGTGTCCACATCCAACTCCAGTAACTTGTCTGGGTCTCACTTTGTAGTAGATGACCTTTAATGCCCCTTCATACATTTGAAATCTATCATTCCGACCTCTTATGTAAAAATCCAATGAGTGTTTGAATAAGGAAAAATGAAATCTAACCTCTTCCCCAAAGAAATTTTCCTCTGAAATGCACTCTTCCTCTTGGAAATAGAATTCTGAATTTTAACAGATATGACAGTTTGGAAGGATGTCAGGGCAGTTGAACAAACAAAAAAATGCTCCTACTTACCTCTCTCTAATACTTCTCATTCAGTATCCCCAACTATTCTGTATTCATAACTTGTAAAAGGCATAATTCTGAGTTTTAAATCATTATACAGTGGAAGAGTGCTGAAGTTGGATTCACAAGACCTGAGTTTGAATCTTTCTCTACCATTAATACGTGTGTGATCTTGGGCAAGTCACTTAATTTCTGTGGGCCTCACTTTCCTTATATGTAAAATTAGTGTTGGATTAGATTACTACTAAGTTCTTCTCCAGACTTACATCTGTCATCTAAAGATTATTACTATTTAGCTTTCAGAATATTGCACAATAAATTCATAATGTCTAAAGTGTTGAGGTTATGCCTTTTCTCTGCTAAATATGATGTTTTTTCTACTTAAAATATCCCAACATAATACATCCTGATATTCTTTACCAAAATTTCTAGAAATTAAATAAAAATAATGAATAATTGGGATCTCAACTCACCTAAAAAAAGATTTTAAAAAACACAGTATTTTTATCTTTAAATTAATGGTGAGGACAGCAGGAATGCCTCTTTCAAAATTAAATTTATGGTTTTATCTTTCAATGATTTCAAAGAAAAGGAACAGAAGGACCTGGCTACCATGAATCATTATACAATGCCCTGCAGTCTTTAAGAGACAAAGAATTTTCTACATTTTATGAAATTCTCAAATATGCCAGGTATGGAAGAAAGAAAATGCTTTAAGAGTGTGTGTGTGTGTGTGTGTGTGTGTGTGTGTGTACTTATGGTATTGTAATCTATTAATCAGTCAGGAACAATTTCTTAAACATTTGGTCATTGAAAGGTCATGGAAACAGATAATAGAATTAATGAGCTAATAGAGTTAATGCTAGGTGGTGCAGTGGATTTATCTAACATCAGTCCTGGAGTTATCAGGATCTAGCTGTGTAATCATGAGTAAGCCACTTAACTCCTATTTGCCTCAATTCCTCATTTAAAAAAAATGAAGAAAGAAATAGTATCTTTGCCAATAACCCCATGGACAGAGTCCTTTGGTACATGTAGAATCAGACATAATGAATGACTGAACAACAACAATCAACATCAGCAAAGAGTTAATTAACTATAGCTTAGAATGCTAGATAATTGTAAAAATACAAATGATTGAGACGGATGACTAAAAATTAAGCAGAGTAAAAAACCAACAATTTGGCTGCTTGTTCTTTCTCATAAAAACAATTGTATATCTTCATTGTGATTAATTTTTCTTTATTTCTCAATTAATTTCTCAACTAATTGTCTCAATACATAGAATATTATGATTTTATTACAATGATAAATTATCTAGGCATACTGAAGGTTGTTATAACTGATCTATAAAAATCAGTTTGAAATTTTGGTTTACTTGCACCACTGTCTTCAATCTTAGTTTTCTCTTTCTCCTGTCACTAGAGTGAAAGAAATAGAAGAATTGTGTAAAGGCAGCCTTGAGTCTGTATATTCACTTTACCCAACTCTTAGCAGATTACAAACTATTGGAGAGTTGGAAAATATAGGACAACTTTTCTCCAGGTATGTCTGTGATTAATTTGCTTGTTTTTAAACTTCCAAATATAATAAACCTCATATGCTACTTTAGAACAAATATAAACTACATCAAGTAACACAGGCTTAAACCACTTCTTTAATCAGCTAACCAAATACCCCTGATTATTTTACAAATTGAGCTTGCATAATTGTTTGATTAAATTTTTCCCAAGTAAAAATTCCTTTTAACTTCCATTCATCATATAGATTGACTCATTTAATTCATACTTAAGTGATTTTATATGGGCAACTAGGTGGTGTATTGGATAGAGCACTGACCATCCTAGCTTGATATAATTGTTAAAGAAAAAATCTAAAGAGACAAAGAGAGAAAGCATAAGAGATGAGAGGGGAAAATGCTTTCTATGTACTATCATCATTGATGGCATAAAGTAAAAATATTTGTCCCTGTGAATTTATATCTGTCTTCCTTGTTGAATTTGGCAGATGTTTAAAAACAAAATTAGAGGCTTATTTATTTATGTGACAAAAGCACTTTTTTAATTACTTCATTTCTTATTTCCATGATTATAGGTTTTTGTTTCCCCTTATGCTTCATTGTCAGTATGAATTTTTAAACTATGTTTTTAGATCCATAACTGATAGAGAACTCACTGAGGTGTATGGGAAGTGGCAGAGACAGTCCCAGCTTCTCAAGGATAGTGATTTTGGTTTCCAAGAGCCTATCATGGCATTGCGTACAGTCATTCTAGAGACCCTATTGGAAAAGGAAACTGAGAATTCACTAAGGGAAGTTATTAAGGATATTCTCACCAAGCACTTTGTAGAACTATCTATCTTGGCCCGGACTGCCAGAAACACACAGGTAATAAAAATTTTAAATAGTTCAAGTAACTCATGGACCTGTCCTTTTAATAGCTTTTACAACTGCTGGTATTAAAGGATATTAATAGAAAATAATGAGGTAACTGTAAAATTTATATTCAGATGTCACTGTTGTTGTTCCAGCTTCCTGAAAAGGCAATGTTTCAAATCAAACAATATACTTCAACCAGATGTGGAATTTCTGAATGGCAGCTAGAGGAAGCTCAAGTATTCTGGGCTAAAAAGGAGCAGAGTCTTGCCCTAAGTATTCTAAAACAAATGATCAAGAAACTGGATGAAAATTTTTCACAGGTTTACTCTTTTTTTTTTTCATTGACTTTTAAGAATTTTAAAGTTGAATTTTTGACATTGAAAAAGACCTTTGGTATCATCAGATTCCTATGACTCCTGAAGATAAGCGTCTGAAATTCTATGCATTCACTTAAAATAATATCAGTATTATTTCATGTTAGAATGTAAACAGTTGATTGTTGTTTTGTCTCACAATTGCTTGCTCATATTTTCATTTTTATGTTTCTCTTGTCTCATTTATTCATATCTTAAAATTTCTACTCAGCTCTTACCTTGGATGCTTGGAAGTCCTCTATTTCAATAAAGCTTTATTTTTTTCCCTTGTAGCATTATACCCAGTTTTATGGGGTTGGTTAATTTTGATTGATAAGACTATGATTTACCTTCTGGAATATCATATTTTAATCTCTCGATTCTTTTATAATGATGGCTACCAAATTTGTGATCCTGACTATAGTATCTTGGTCTTTGAATTTCTGGGTTACATTTTGGGATTTCTTTCAGGAATTGACTTGTGGATTCTTTCTTATTCTATGTTGCCTTCTGGTTCTAAAATTTCTGGGCAGTTTTTCTTTTTGATTTTCTTCTCTAACTCCTTTTTTTTTTTTTTTTGTAATGGCTTTCAGATAGTCCAGTGATTCTTAAATTCATTCTTCCTGGATCTTTTTTCTAGGTCAGTTGTTTTAGCTATGAGGTGTCTTATACTTTCTATCTTTTTTTTTTTCAGTCTTTTGATTTTGTTTTAATATTTCTTATAATCTCACAGAGTAATTATCTTCTGTTTGGTTCATTATGGTTTTTTTTAGGTTTTTGCAAGGCAAATGGGGTTAAGTGGCTTGCCCAAGGCCACACAGCTAGGTAATTATTAAGTCTCTGAGACCGGATTTGAACCCAGGTACTCCTGACTCCAGGGCCGGTGCTTTATCCACTATGCCACCTAGCCGCCCCTGTAGTGTTTTTTTATTGGTGTGATTTTATATCTCTTGTCCTAAGCTTTCTTGCATACCTCTCAATGCTTTTTTTCATTTTTTTCTCTCTGGTATTCTCATTCATGTATTAAAAACCATTTTTAACTTTAAAAAAAAGTCAAAAAAACTCTTACTTTATCTCTTGAACTGGTGCCTAAGCTGTATCTTTTTTTTTTAATTCTTTTTGTAGCTCATGTCTCTTTCGGTATTGTTTCTTAACTGTCTTTGTCACTGTAATTAGCTCTTTATGGAGGAATTCTTTTTTGCTTGTTTATTCTTCTCTGACTTTGTTAGGATCAATACTTGCCATTTCTTGGAGTGCCTGTTTGTTGTTTTTTTTTTTTTTGCTTAGTCCTGTTTTGTATCCTTTTGGGCACTTTCTGCTGCTTTCTTAGGGTATTGAATTGGAGTATCATTCCAGGATCTCTGGCATATTTCAGGCTTTTCATTGCTTCCAAAGTGGTCTAATCCAAAGTGAAATGACCTTCCACTTTGAACTCTGCAAGACCTGGATTTGGGGGTGAGCAACACAACTTTTGCCTTTCCTCTGTTTGAAGCTCCAGCAGACTACTTCTGGATCTGAACACATTCATCCAATTAGAAAGTTCTGTGGGTTCAGGATGACAGAACTGCAAGTTCCCCCTGGGTCTGGGATTCCTACCCTTAGGAGATTTCAGACTGAATTGTGGACTGCCTTTGAGACTCTGCTCTTCTTCCTGGAGTCAGAGTCACAGAGCTGTAGTTCACTTTTGATTTTGTTTATCTCAGTGCTTAGAGATATTTTTTTGCCTTGGACTGGCATCCATCAGTCTACACTATATTTGTGACTTGGCAGTGAGTAGGGTGTGCAAACTGGCACTTGGTCTCTTCGTGTCCTGGTGCATAGCTTCAAGAAATGATCTTGTGTTTTAGCTTATGCTGGAATTCTCCAGCCAGCCATTCCTTGCTAAGCTCTGTCCTGTGTTGCCCATTTTTCTGGCTATGTCCCTATGCTAACCTGGACTGAATATATCCTGATCAGAACCTGGTCTTTTGCATATTTCAGGACTTTGTGTAATAGTTGTAAGGGAGAACTTGACTATATTATTTCTTTTTACTCTTCTAATCTTGTCTGTCCTTTCTGCCTGATTTTAGACAACTTTTATATTTCTCATTCTCTGATCTTGTCCCTTTCTTATTCCACTTCAGTGCCTTTTCTTTCACTGTCTTCTGACCTTGAGCTGCCTCCTGCCCTCCTCATGTCCATCTGTTGAACTCCTTCCCACCTTTTAAAGCTTAACTTAAGTGCCATGTTGGATTTCCTTGATTCCTTCAGCCAAAAAAAAAAAAATTATCTTTCTTCTCAACTCTCATACCATTTTGGGTTTTTTGGATTTTTTGTTTTTTTTATTTTAAATATTTTTATTTATTTGTTTTTCCAAACAACATGCAATGGTATTTTTCACCAATCATTTTCTTTTTTTTTTCAAGGTTTTGAGTTTTATGGTTTTTTCCCCTCCCTCCCCTGACAGAAAGCAAACTAACACAGACTCTACATGTGTAATTTCTCATACTATTTTGTGACTGTCTTGTGTGCTTGCCAAATTTTAATTGATATTATTTACATATGCTTTTTCCTACTAGATTATAAATTCTTTGATGGTAGGAACTATGTTAATTTGCATATTCTCAATAATACCTAATGAAATAGGTGCCCAATAAATGTTTATTGAGTTGAACTGCATTAGGAATCCTTAACCAGGATGGTATTTTTTCTTTTATTAACTTGTGATGGTGAAGGAGAGTAATTTTGTTAAGTCCATTATTTTAATGTACCCTTTTGAATATATGTAATATTGACTCCCATTTTCTTAAAATTTCCTTCCATTTTAAAGAATGACCCAGATCTGAAACTGATATACACAGAATGTTTGAGACTATGTGGAAACTGGTTGGCAGAAACTTGCCTAGAAAATCCCACAGTCATTTTGCAGACATACCTAGAAAAGGTAAGTTTTAAAATTTTTTTGATGATAAAGTCTAATTTTCCCAAGTGCTGTAATTTTTTCTGAATCCAATAGTTTTAGAACAGATCTATATAATTCATAATAAATAGGGCTTTTTTTTTTTTTAAAAATTGAATGATCTGTTATCAGCAGGAACCTATGTTTTCAGAGGTATCCAGGGACAGTTTACAATGCCTGTTTTTTTCTTGTTTCCATCTGCGTAATCTCCTAGTTACTTCTCCCATTTCTTTATCTACAAATCAGTTGATGAGTGTGAAGGAGTTTCTTATTCGTCCATACCTAACTTGCTCTGTCTGGGGACCTAAAAATTTTAGCCCCCATCTAGGTTTCTGCCTTTTCATTTTATTTAACACACTTTGCAGATTTTTGAAGCAGAATATCAACCAGTAACACTTAATTGTATACATTTCACAGTACATGTTCTATCTTTAGAATTTACAGGAAATTTTATTTTTATATAGCTTCTTTGCTAGTTTCACACATTCACATAAATATCAGATATATTTGCTCTAAGAAAGACTAGAAAATACCATGATTTGTGTGTGAAGGTAGATTGGTATGAGGGAAAGCATACTGGACTTGGAAGTTAGGAACTCTAATTCAAGTCCTAGTTTAGATAACTTAGATAAGCCACCAGAAGTCACTTAATTTCCCTGAACTTCAGTTTCTCGTAAAATAAAGATTTTGTTTATACTTATTTCCTCGTGGAATTTCTGTAGAGGAAGTGCTTTGTCAGCCTTCTACAGGTTGACAACTCTTATATAGGATTTTATAAAATTCAGTATATTTAACTACTATGCCAATGACCTTAAATTACTGAGTAGTCCTTTTTACTAAATATATCAGTATTCATATACATATTTGTAGATGCTAATTGATATTTCTTTTAGGCAGTGGAAATTGCTGGCAGTTTTGATGGAGAATGCAATGATAAACTGAGAAGTGGAAAGATGAAAGCTTTCCTATCATTAGCACGTTTTTCAGATACTCAGTATCAAAGAATTGAAAACTATATGAAATCATCAGAATTTGAAAATAAGCAAGCTCTGCTGAATAAAGCTAAACAAGAAGTCGGCCTTCTTAGAGAACACAAAGTCCAGACGAACAGGTAAAAAAATGAATATGGTGGGATTCAGCAGCTAGCTAATTAATGTTTAATTTTATAGTTCTATGTTCACCAGACTACTGGTGAATACAAGGATATATTTGCGGAAGATACGAAATTAGTTTTCTTTGCAACAATTTGTTTTCAAGAAGTAGTGGTGCTGTATTGGAAATGAATATTGTATTTTTTTTAGGGTGTTCTTTTTGGGGTTTTTTTTTTTTTTTGGCAAGGCAAATGGTGTTAAGTGGCTTGCCCAAGGCCACACAGCTAGGTAATTAAGTGTCTGAGACCAGATTTGAACCCAGGTACTCCTGACTTCAGGGCTGGTGTTTTACCCACTGCACCACCTAGCCGCCCCTTGAATGTTGTATTTTACATTATCATGACTAGGCTTTAATTTAGAGAATTTAATTTCTGCTATCTATGGGTTCCATTGTAAAAACATTTTGCAATCTGATTGCTATTTCTGGAGGGCTACTGTTTGTCTGAAAAATATAAAGAAGCAAAATACAAAAATAGTTATACTAATGTAACCAATGCCCTCATCTATTCAAGCCCTATATCCAGTTGAAGAAATGCAGAATTCAGAAAACTAAGTCATTTGATTGGGCCATCTTCTTTTGCCTGTTATCCAGGGTAATAAGGCATTTTAAGATGTTGAGTTCTCAACATTAGTACATACATAATAAAATATTTTTGAAATTATTTATATTGATTATTATTTGACTTGTAATTCATATGTTCATTCCACAAACATTTACATTCAGTATTTGTTCTCTATAGAACTTTGTGCTGGTCAGTAAGGAATGTATAATGTTGACCCTTATAGAGCTTAGAGTTTAGTAAAGAATAAGGCATAGGCTCATAAAATGTAATAATGATGTCGTGGTAAGTGTGTGACTGGACTCTTCAGTACCTTGTGACCTGATTGGACAGTTACTTTTCTCTGGGTCTCAGTTTTCCTATCTGTAAAATGAGAGAGTTAGATAATTCATAAAGTTTCTTCCACCTCTCTGTACTTATAAAAAGTATATTTGCCTAGTTTGAAGTTTTGTAAATGTAGTTGATTCATTGTTTTTACTTTAATTCTTCCTCATTAGGTATACAGTAAAGGTTCAGAGAGAACTAGAGCTGGATGAGTGTGCAATCCGGGCATTGAGAGAGGATCGTAAACGCTTCTTGTGTAAAGCAGTTGAGAACTACATCAGCTGTTTACTTAGTGGAGAAGAACATGATATGTGGATATTTCGACTTTGTTCCCTTTGGCTCGAAAACTCTGCAATTCCTGGAGTCAATAGCATGATGAAGGTAATTTGTCTGTTCTAGCCCTTAAAACTGGAAGTTGGAGAATAAGATAGATTGGTACCATGTCTTTATTTTCTGAATAATTTAGCAAATTGTCTTGTATATAGTAGTCACTTAAATGCTTGTAGATCACAGTAATGGTGTGATATTTGTGTAGAGATGAGAGAATGCCCTCTTCTCTCAGTCCCTAATCCAATCCTCATAAGAGGACTTTTCTTTCCCTTTTTGGCCTTGAAAGGTGTATTGTCCTCAAAGAATTAGAATAGAAAAATCAATTGTAATTATCCTTGAAGATCAAATTGAAGAAAGTAGTTCTTAACTTTTTGTTAAAAAGTTTCTTCATTTTCAGTGAAAATTTCCATTTATTAAATTTAAGGTGTGTACATTGTGAATCTGTTCTAAGATCAAAAGGTCTTTAAAATAATAAGAAATTTTCATGGAAGAAAAGAATAATTGAATTAAGGATAGGCCCAGATTCACAACCTATTGTAAGGACATGCTATTTTTACTAGAAAATGTAAGAAAAATAATGGCCCCTTTCTATTCTATGATTGTCTTTTTTTTAGACTTCCTTTGATCCATGTTTATTTAATATAACTTCAGTGCAAACAGTGCCAAAAATTCTGATGATTCTTAATCTGTTTTAATTTATTGTTTTAGGATCAACAGCAATTTAACAGTCACTAGGCATAGTGTAGCAATCTGCCTGGACTCTTTTTGTCATAGCACTTGGGAATAAAACAAGTGACAAGGGAGAGGAGTCATGCTACTGTTAACTCCTGGGTTATTATTACAATGCAAATATTTGTCAAATATAAAATGTTGCATAGGTTTAATACAAGATATATAAGTAATATTTTAAAGCAATTTTGAATTTGTCTTTAGGATAATCAGTAGTTGGAGATTCATAGGATTTTTTTTAATTAACAATTTCTGGTTTCTTTTTACAACAGAAAGATGGAGTGAAGATTCCCTCATACAAGTTTCTGCCTCTCATGTACCAGTTGGCTGCTAGAATGGGAACCAAAATGATGGGAGGCCTAGGATTTCATGAAGTTTTGAATAATGTAATAATGCTTTAATGCCTGAAGTCAAAAGCATTTTCTCTCTTATATCACCTTGGTAGAGAATTAAATCACTTCCTTTATATCACATTATAAGCTGTTTTTCCATGTGGTCAGATTATGTATTATAACCCCAGGAGAAGAAAATATGCAATATGTATAGCTCTTTCTATATTCCTCCAAAAGGATGCAAACTAAATCTATTCTCATTTTCTGTGCCTCTGCCTCCTATGTATTCTTGGGGAGTACATCACTGTTTTCCCTCACTTCATCCCTATGGGACATTATTTAATGAAGTGCAAATCTACTTTTTTTTTTTTTTAAGTTTTTGCAAGGGTTAAGTAGCTTGTCCAGGACCACACAGCTAGGTAATTATTAAATGTCTGAGGCTGGATTTGAACTCAGGTACTCCTAACTCCAGGGCTGGTGCTCTATCCACTGTGCCATCAAATCTACTTTCTTTCACAGATCTTCCATGAATTGTCAGGCTATTTTTCAGTCTGTTTGAAACTTTTGTTTCAGTTTACCCTTTGATAATTATTCTGACCTTTTCAACAGCTCATCGCAAGAATTTCACTGGATCACCCTCATCACACTTTGTTTATTATACTAGCCTTAGCAAATGCAAATAAGGATGAACTTCTAACCAAACCAGAAACAACAACAAGAAACAGAATAACCAAAAATGCACCAAAGCAAATTTCTCAACTTGATGAGGTATGTAGTTGGAAATCTTTATTCATTGATTTATTAGATGTTCTTGGACCATATCTCTAAAGTACAGAGACTTTTTTTGGTCTGATACTGGATATGAATTCAGGTCCTCCTGACTTCAGGGCTGGTGCTCTGTCTTACTGTGCCACCTAACTGCCCCGAACAGAGACTTTTCATTGTATTTATTTACATGTGTTGCAGTAGGACAAATAGCAAAAACCTGTTTATTTTATAAAACAAGATTTTCCTTTAAAAAAAGTTGTAGTGTTGCTTTTGCTTTTACTTCACATTATTTCTGAATCTTTTTGTGTGGCACAGGTCAGATTGGTACAAGATTTCTACAGATCTTTTAAGACATCATCCATGTCACAATTTCTTGAAATGTTTCTCATACTGATAAATAGAGAAGCTCTAATAAGATTTGCATGGTCTTTATTATTTTCCTGAAGGTTATTCTTTTTTTTGGTATCTTCTTTTTGTTTTATGTTTTTGTGTATGATGGTAGTAGATGTAGAGCTAGACTTCAGATTTTCTCTGTTTTGCCTCTATGCTTTCTGTGTAGCTCTGGATGACTAACTAGTTATGTCTCCACTCTGTCAACTTTTTAAAAAATTTAGGATCGAATGGAGGCTGCAAACAACATAATAAATATTATCAAAAATGGAAGAGCTAAGATGGTCAGAAATGTGGAGGCACTTTGTGATGCTTATATCACTTTAGCAAATGTGGATGCCAGTCCATGGAAGACTCATAGAAGTATGTATCCAAATCTGTAAATAAAAGAAAAATACGTTCACATCCTCAAATTTAACCTTTCTATGCTCATTCCAACTTTTTTCTTCCCCATTGAGGAAGTAAGAAAAGCTAGCCCTGTTACAAACATGTATAATTAGTCTTTTTTTTTTTTAGGTTTTTGTAAGGCAAACGGGGTTAAGTGGCTTGCCCAAAGGCCACACAACTAGGTAATTATTAAGTGTCTGAGACCGGATTTGAACCCAGGTACTCCTGACTCCAGGGCCGGTGCTTTATCCACTACGCCACCTAGCCACCCCACTATGCCACCTAGCCACCCCCAAACATTAACCATGTCCAAAGAAATTATGACTCAGTCTATACTTGAATTCTCTGTCTTTCTTTCAAGAAGTGGGTAATGTATTTAAGAGTTGTGGTTTTTTTTTTAAGGTTAGGCGGGGTGGGGCCTCACCGCCACCCTCCCCAGCCCTGGCAGCCCCGAGCAGCTCTGCGGCACTTCCCTCCCACTCAACCTTTGGGAAGCACCTATTTAAGAGTTTTTAATAGATCTGATAACTAGTAAAATAGAATCATTTGTGTCTCATCTATTTTTTTCCTCCCAGTATCACACTGGCACAGATATTCATATGCAGTAAAATAAATCAGAGCTAGGAAGGAGGAAAGAATTTGGATAATCCATAAATTACTTTAATTGATTATTAAAATATTGGAAGTTGCCAATTTCTGACTAAAAGTTTTCTGTTAGTATTTAGATGAGAGCCTTTTAAGAAATCAAATACTAGGGGGCAGCTAGGTGGCACAGTGGATAAAGCACCGGCCCTGGAGTCAGGTGTACCTGGGTTCAAATCCGGTCTCAGACACTTAATAATTACCTAGCTGTGTGGTCTTGGGCAAACCACTTAACCCCGTTTGCCTTGCAAAAACCTAAAAAAAAAAATGCATTGATCTTTGGGGGCGGCTAGATGCTGCAGTAGATAAAGCACCGGCCCTGGAGTCAGGCGTACCTGGCTTCAAATCTGGTCTCAGACACTTAATAATTACCTAGCGGTGTGGCCTTGGGCAAGCCACTTAATCTCATTTGCCTTACAAAAACCTTAAAAAAAAAAAAGAAATCAAATACTTCCATTTTATACTCAGTAAAATTTTATTAAGTACCTACAGATACCAGTGCCAGTCATTGTGACTAAGTCAACAAAAAAAATAAAACCTTGTGTACTTTCTCCACCATCCCCATCAATGCCAAACTTTAAAACATTAGCAAAATCTATTTCTTCAGTACTATTTTCTGAACATTTGTAGACTTTCTATTTACAGGCTTACCATTTTTATTTTCTTTATAGATTAATCTCTTTTGGCCTAATGTTATTCTTTGACTATTAAATATTTTCTAGTTTATCTAATTTCTTCCAGTTTTCCCAAAGCATTACTGTTTCCCTAAATATAAGATTGAGGATATCGATAGGTGATTAATGATACATAGGCTCACTACACCTAGCTACAGTATTGATGTACTCCTTCCACTGTTTTATTTTCTTATTTTAATTTTGTTTTGTTTTCAATTACATGTAAAGATTATTTTTAACATATATTTTTTTGTAAGATTTTTGAGTTCCACATTTTTCTCCCTTCCTTCCCTCCCCATGACAGCGAGTAATCTCACATCTAATCATGTTAAACATATTTCCATAGTCCTCATCTTGTAAAAAGAAGAATCAGACCTGGGGCAGCTAGATGGCGCAGTGAATAGAGCACCAGCCCTGGAGTCAGGAGGACCTGAGTTTGAAAGTGACCTCAGACACTCAATAATCACCTAGCTTTGTGACCTTGGGCAAGTCACTTAACCCCATTGCCTTAAATAAGAAAAATTTTTTAAAAATTAAGAAGAATCAGAACAAAATAGGGGGAAAAAATCATGAGAAAGAAAAAAATAAGAAATTTTAACAAGTGAAAATCCATTAATGTTTTATTGAAATAATGCAAACATACCCTGTTATGGATGTTATTGTACATGCTACCTAATTAAAAATTGGGGGGAGGGGATGAAAAACTGATAGCTTGAATCAGAGTCAGCTGAGGACCATATTATCTACTCTAATCCTTGACTTTAGCCAAACTCCAGTTCAGGAATGAGACTGGGGATAATGCTCTGTTAATTCGGATTTTGGCCTAGTAGAGATTGTGAGCAAGGGTTTACTCTGTATAGAATTGAGGTGGAGCTTTATATGTGACCACTAAAATACATCTGTGATTCAAGAATTGCCTGCAATCCTGCAAAATTTCTCAAGTTATTAATTGTGCAGTTCTCACTAAAAATATCTTTATATTAAATACAGAAGCTATAAATATTCCTGCAGACCAGCCCATTACTAGACTAAAGAACTTAGATGATGTCGTTGTTCCCACCATGGAAATTAAGGTAATTAGAACTATGTGTACTATTAACTATTTCTTTTTCAAATAATTTTGGCCTTAATTTGGGTTGTTTATTTTAAAGTGTTGTGATTTTTTGTTTGATTAATCTTTATCTTACAGCACTCTAAAGTATTTCAAGTTTTTTCTTCCATTTTCTTCTTTTTTTTACTTAAATATTTTATTTATTTTGCGATTTACAATTTTTCCCCTAATCTTACTTCTCTCCCCCCCTCCATAGAAGGCAATTTTCCAGTCTTTACATTGTTTACATGGTATACATTGATCCAAATTGAATATGATGAGAGAGAAATCATATCCTTAAGAAGGTATAAGAGATAGCAAGATCGGATAATACGATATCAGTTTTTTTTTTTCTAAATTAAAGTTAATAGTCCTTGGTCTTTGTTCAAATTCCACAATTCTTTTTCTGAATACAGATGGTATTCTCCATTACAGACAGCCCCAAATTGTCCCTGTTGTTGCACTGATGGAATGAGCAAAGTTGATCATCGCCCCCATGTTGCTGTTAGGGTGTACAATATTTTTCTGGTTTTGCTCATCTCACTCAGCATCAGTTCATGCAAATCCTTCCAGGCTTCCCTGAATTCCCATCCCTCCTGGTTTCTAACAGAACAATAATGTTCCATGACATACATATACCACACTTTGCTAAGCCATTCCCCAGTTGAAGGACATTTACTTGATTTCCAATTCTTTGCCAACCACAAGCAGGGCTGCCATGAATATTTTTGTACAAGTGATGTTTTTACCCTTTTTCATCATCTCTTCAGGGTCTTGACGCAGTAGTGGTATTGCTGGATCAAAGAATATGCACATTTTTGTTGCCCTTTAGGAATAATCCCAAATTGCTCTCCAGAAAGATTGGATGCGTTCACAGCTCCACCAACAGTGTAATAGTGTCCCAGGTTTTCCACAATCATTCCAACAATGATCATTATCCTTTCTGGTCGTATTGACCAGTCTGAGAATTGTGAGGTGGTACCTCAAAGAAGCTTTAATTTGCATTTCTCTAATAAATATCCATTTTATTCTTTAACTTCTACTCATACTCTTGATTTCATGAAGGGAACCTGTGGCTTGTTCCTTAACTAACAATTGGAATTTAAAATCTCTTTTGCCAGTAGCAGACTTCCAGATTTTCTAAGGAGCTTCCTTTTAAATAGTTCTGTTGGCATGGTGCAGTATTTTTTTCTTTAGGTATATGTTATGTATACACAAGCATAGTTCTGTTGTAAAAAATTGTTAATAAGGCCTCATGATGTCTTTAACTCCAGAACAATAAATTAATGTAATGAAATGGGATTAATGAAATGAAAATGAAAGGGGATAAAGTAAATGGTTTTGAGTAGCTTGAGCTTATTGATGCATGCTATGACTGGACATTCAGAAATAAAAATCTTTATGTAGTCCTCTTTGATACCTGGTTATGAGAATAATTACCTTCTATTTTGGTAATTTAATATGTTGGAAGTGGAAGAAAGATTGTCCTTTTTTAGGGTTCAACTGTCCATAACTCTTACTTCCCTGTCTCTGAGATCATTTAGTTGAACCTTTGGCAGCATGTTAAATGTTATTCTCTAATGACTAAACAACGTATTTCCAATTTTCCCCCCTTTATTGCCCACCTTCATACTTTTTTGGAAAATGCAAAAATTGAATAGAATTGATTTTAAAAATTCCCATAAACATTTCAGGAGCTTTATTTTGCCATGGTTTTTAACCCTTTGAAAAAAATTGAGCTCCTGTTTGCTTTTTGGGTTAAAAATATAATGAATCAAAAATATTTAAGACTGGAATATACATAGATTTTAATTTGAGATACTTTTTGGTGTTCTAATTAGACTTTTTATGGCATCTCTTTATAACTAATTAAAGCTCCAAACCCTTCTAAACAGCTAAGATAAGGACATTGTCCAAGTTGTCCTTAGCAAATGATGTTTTCATTTAGCCAAAAACCATTTCTTTCCCTTTTTGTTGTTAAAAACCAAAAATTTTTTATTGGTGCTAGATACCTAATTTTTTGGTATGGTAATATTGTGAATCTGATCTCTTGCTCTTGTGTTTGAATCATTCTAGGTTGACCCTACAGGGCAGTATGAAAATCTGGTGACTATACAATCATTCAAGCAAGAGTTTCGTTTAGCAGGAGGCTTGAATCTGCCTAAAATAATAGATTGTATTGGGTCAGATGGCAGAGAGAGGAGACAGCTTGTCAAGGTAGGTTTTTTTAATTTCTGTGTTGTTATAGCATCCCAATTTTGGGACAAGATCTCAGAGATCATTTATCCCAGGTTCAGGGAACCTCCGGCCCTCTGGTCATAATGGGCCTGACCTAGTCCAGCCCATACCTAAAAATAAATCTGTAGGATAAGAGTTTATCTAGGGGTGGCTAGGTGGCACAGTGGATAAAGCACTGGCCCTGGAGTCAGGAGTACCTGGGTTCAAATAATAATTACCTAGCCTTGGGCAAGCCACTTAACCCTATCTGCCTTGCAAAAAAGACCTAAAAATAAAAAAGTTTATCTAGCTTTCCCTTTAAGAACTGCAATGAAAAAGAAACTCATCTCCTTCCTTAGTTGTCTCTTCTACTTTGAGGCCTTCTTCTTACCCCATCAAATATGACTGACTATTTAAATCTGGGCTATTTTGAAATGATTGTGACATCAAAAGAAATAAGGAAGGTATAGGAAGAGATTCAGGTTTGAGTTCAAGTTTTAGACATATAAGTTTGAGAAACCAGGAAGATATCTAGGGTGACTAAAGTTCTGGGAAATTGGGGATAGAGACTAAGATTTAGAAGTTATCTGCATAGAAGTAATAATCAAAGCCGTGTGTTAGGATAGGGATTATTGCTAAGGAAAAGAGGAGAGAGAAAGAGAGAGAGAGAGAGAGAGAGAGAGAGAGAGAGAGAGAGAGAGAGAGAGAGAGGAGATCAAAGGATGTTTATTGGGATACCTGTACTCAGAGCTAAAAAAAGGAACCAGCATTGGAAACAAAAAAAGGAAATGTCTCATTTGATCCTCACAATTCTGGGATGTAAGTGTTGTTATTATTCCCATATTACAGGTAAGGAGACTGAGGCAGATAGAGGTTAAATGATTTACCCCAAGATCATCTTCCTGACTCCAGCCGCACCACTCTTATCTATTGTACTATCTAACTCTAAGAAGGCAGAGAAAACCATGAAAGACCATTGTCATGAAAACAAGATTTTCTAATTTAGAGATCTTTGAGGAATTGCGAATAAGCAATTATAGTAGAGTGAAGAAGGAAGCAAATTAGAAAGGGTTGAGCAATAAGCATTAAGTGACCATTTGTACAGGCCAGTGGTTGTCAAATTCAAATAGATAATAATGTTCCTTCTGGCTGCCTATTGATTTATAAAGCCAAAATATTAACATTATTTATGTTTTACTTCAATTTTTTTGTTAAACATTTTTCAGTTATATTTTAATTTGGTTTGGCAGCGCTCAAGGATTTTGCTGACTATTGAAAATAGCACCATGTCTTTAGTTAGGTTCAGATTTTGGATTCAAATATCTGCTCTAATTCTTAATATCTATTTATCTTTGGTAAGTCATCTGGCTTCCCCAGGCTTTAGTTTTCTCATCATAAAAATGAAGGTATAAGATTAAATGACATCTGAAATTTCTTCCAGCTCTAGATTTATGATCCCAAGAGCTTGTGAATCATAAGGTCCATACCAGCACAGATTGTCTTTGGCAAAGTAGATAACTACATCATCTTCTGAAATTACAGAGAGGAGAGAAATATGAGAGAAATATGATATATAAATACAAAGATTGTTTTTTAATCTTTTCATCATACTAGTTATTCCTCTGGACTCTTTCCAGTTTGTTAATGTTCTTCCTAAAGGGTTGCCCTGAAAAATAGGAACAATATTCCTGGTATAGGACTTTCACCTTTCTCATTCTAGACAGTTCTATTAACATAACCCAAGGTTGCATCAACTTTTCTTTTTTAAGATTTTTTTGCCTTTTGAGTTTTTATTCCAAGGAAAAAAACCTCTATATGGTGAACCCTCCTTTATGCCACAGGAAAAAAAAAATTAGCTAAAGGAACATTGCAAATATACGATGGTAAGTGCAGCAGTGCACACAGGAAGCACTGTGGCATTGGAAGGAGTACTGGTTCTGCAGTCAGAGGCCTTTCAAGTGCTACATTATTTTCCCACACGTACCTTGGATCTCAGGGTGGTCTTCTAAAAAAAAATCTATTAAACAAATTAACATTAAACTGGAGGCCCCAGAAGTCTCTTCTAGTTTTAGATCTATAATTCTGTGCTTAAAATGTATTCTCCATTACTCATTCTCTTGGACTAATAGTGTTCTCCAGAATTCATCAGGATTGGCTCTCTTTCAGTGTTTGTATTTACACTTCTGTATTTACTTTATTTTTACTTTTGTAGTATTGAATGTTGTCCTGAGTTTTTCCCCCCACTTCAGGACTACATCTTCCCAAGTTCCCCAAAATTGTATTTCTTATGGAATAGCAGATGATGTCACATTTATTTACTACAGCTTGTTTTGCTATTCTACAATCATTGGGTATCCATTTGATTTCTTGTTTTTTCCCTTTTTTTTGCCTGCTATGTCATCCCACTGACTCATTAATTTTATAGTTCACTTAACATGCCTTAGGTACCCCCCA
This sequence comes from Macrotis lagotis, assembly GCF_037893015.1. NCBI lineage: Eukaryota > Metazoa > Chordata > Mammalia > Peramelemorphia > Peramelidae > Macrotis > Macrotis lagotis. Next base: position 783,318,205 of record NC_133658.1, read on the forward strand.
TGAAATCGTTGCCTAGTCATCTTATAGCCTAGCCAATTTCATCTTAAACTTGTGCAATTGATTTAAATTCAAGTACATTACTTTATGTTTAGCTCTATTAAATTTCATCTTATTAGATTCAACTCATTGATAAGCCCGTTAAAGGCTATAAAGGCTATCGCAGTTTTCGTTCTCTCATCAAACTAATCTCCCAGATTTGGATCATATACAAATTTGATAAGCATGTGACCTATCAGTGTTTCAAGTTCATGACACAAAATTCATAACCTTAGCATGATATTCTTTCCCAATCATTTAACTACTTGTTTTAGTTTATGGGGCGGGGGGGAGAAAGGGTTTCTAGTGGAAATAAATAGGTGCCAACTCTGTGCTACGTGCAAAAGATTGAGAGACAAAAATTAAAGTCCCTATTCTTTTGGTGTTCAGAGTCAGTCAGTAAACTAACTAGATCACTAAATGTAGTTACTAAGTATATGCAAAAATAAAGAAAAGGTAATTAGACAGGGCAAAACCAGAACATAGAACTGTCAGGATTCTGGCAGGAAGTAACACTTGAGAGATTTGAAGGAAACATGGAATTAGAAGAAGCAGAGAGGAGACAAAGACAGATTCATGGGAGGGGGGATTGAGTGTCACAGGTGGGAGACCTTTAAAAAAACCAACCGGTCTGGTCCTCAGAGTAGGGAAAGAAAAAGAACATATAATAAACTTGGGAAAGGAAGGTGGTTTGTTTAGTGCTTTTCTTCTAACCTGTCTCTCCAAGATGATTATATATTCATTTTACATTCTAATCAGATTGGTCTATTTGCTGCCCGACTACATCCTGCTATATCTCCCACTTCGGTGGTGGGACTGTCCCTATTTTTGAACCATTTTCTATCTTCAGTCCAACTTAGCCTCATTCCCATGAAATTACTCTGTTCATATTTTTTGTGTTTATCTTTATGCTTGAATATAAATAAGAATGCAAATTCCTTGCTTGCAGGTATTTTTGGTTTTTGTCTTTGTATCCTTGACAAGTTAGTAGGCTGTTTAATAAATGCTTATTGAGTTGAACTGCTGAACTTCTGGTTTGAAGTTTTTTTTTTTTTCTATTTTTGAGTTAGCAAGAAAATTGAGTCAGCATATTTGGAGAATTGATGTACTTTCTTTGTAGAAATGGAGTATAATAATTGTTTTTGCAGGCTTCCAAAAGACCTCAATTATATTAGCTGGCTAGTTATTAAAGCTACTAGACACTGTTGCCATGTATCTCACTGCAAGGCATAACTATAATAAAGAGGAGAAGTAAAAAAGGAGACTTCATATTCAGATTTTAAGTAGTCCATTTAAACCTTTTTTTGTTTTGTCCTTGAATTCATAGTAAGAGCTCTTTTTACATTTGTGGAAGATTCCAAAGCTGATAGTAAGTCCCTAGAGTCTATGACAAAGCTAGGTAGATTGATCAGTCTTAACCTCTATTTAATTCTTGAATATTCAATATTGCACTTATGAGAATCCTGTCAGCCTCATTTTCAGAAATTTTTATTAGTTAATTAGCAAGGATAACAGAAGGAAATGGTTGGGGTTTATTGTTTGTTTTTAAAAACATCTGAATCTAAAAAAACAAAAACAAAAAAACAGGGGTGGCTAGGTGGCATAGTAGATAAAGCATCAGCCTTGGAGTTAGGAGTCCCTGGGTTCAAATCCAGTCTCAGACACTTAATAATTACCTAGCTGTGTGGCCTTGGGGAAGCCACTTAACCCCATTTGCCTTGCAAAAATCTGAAAAAACAAAAACAAAAAGCATATCTGGTATCCAGATAAAGAACCAGGGACTTTGAACAAAGTCCAAGGACTATTGCCTTTAATTCATGGAAACAGTGTAAAGACTGACAAATGGCCTTCTGTGGGGGGGGGGGGGGGGTTAAGATTAGGTGGGAAACTCTAAAACTCAAAATAAATAAAATCTTTAAAGGGGGGGGGAAATTTGCTTTAAATGGTAGCCTGTTCTTAAAAAAAGGTGGCATTCAATGTCAGTTCCTTTAAGAACTCAGGCCAGTTTTTTTCATCATCTCTCATAAGGAACATCATTTTTCTGTGACTCTGCTGAAAAGAAAAAAGCTATACTTCAGTAATATGTGTGCTTGTTTTTTCTAAAGGGTCGAGATGATCTACGTCAAGATGCTGTGATGCAGCAAGTTTTCCAGATGTGTAATATGTTACTCCAGAGAAACACTGATACAAGAAAGAGAAAATTAACCATTTGCACATATAAGGTAAAAGTTTTTTGCTACCCACAACAGGTATGTTAGATGTCATTTTTATGACTTCTTTGGCTTTTTTTTTTTAAATTAGACACTGAATAGTTACTCATTAAGAGGAAAATTCTGATTTTTCATCCTCTATCCTCTTCTTTCCCATGTATTAAAGCATAGATGACATTTTATTTATAAACTGTTTATCTTTATCCATGGGTGTTCTCTTAATGCTTATCCTGCTAACCTCCCTGCACCTTTTTATACTGTTGACTATCTCCTTCTGTATATTCTATTCTTCCTTGGCCTCATTGGCACAGCTCTTTCTCAGTCTTTCTGCCTTTTTTTTGACAATCTTTTCCCTTTTATATGTATATGCCTAATCTTTCTTCTGGAGAGTATAGTCCTTTATCACCTATATTCTTTTTGAACCTCTCCACCAAGTTCTCCCTTTGACATCTCAAACAACATATCCACAGCAGAACTCATTATCTTCTTCTATAAAACTTCATCTGAAAAACTTCCTTTTAAACTTGGTTATTTCTGTTAAGTGCACTTTAGTCACTTAGATTTGCAAAATTGGAGTGATATTTTTGACTCCTCACCCCCTACTTATCCTCAAATTCAATTAGTTATCTAATATTGTCTGTTTCTGCAACATTTCATTACACCTGTCCTTTCATTTCATGTTGCCACTAACCCTGTAGGACCTTCTTATGTTTTACCTGGACCATTGCAATTTCTGTGTTCTCCAATATCCTTGACAAGATGTTTAATAAATATGTATTGAATGAATGTTCATAGATTATGTGATATTAGAATGAAAGGGACCTTGCAGATCATTTAATTCAATCTATTCATTTTACGCATGATGAAACTAAGGTACAGGGAAAGAAATTCTTATAAGCTATTAGTGATTCAGCCAGAGCTAGAATTCTATTTTCTTCCCTCTTAATTATTTTCTCTCCTGTAACACCCTTGCTTCCTTAGAATCATTCATGACAAATAGACATGACCCTTACCTGACTTCTTTTTTTTTTTTTTTAGATTTTTGCAAGGCAAATGGGGTTAAGAGGCTTGCCCAAGGCCACACAGCTGTGTTTGAGACTGGATTTGAACCCAAGTACTCCTGACTCCAGGGCTGGTGCTTTATCCATTGCGCCACCTAGCTGCCCCATTACCTGACTTCTAAAATTAAGTTCTTTATTACCGACTTATTACCTGCATATGTCCACCTGTAGGTTTTGCTATACTAAACAAATCCAAAATGTAATTACCCATCCCACTTCCCTAATTTCTCTATTTCTGTCATGGTGACCACCATTCTTCCATCCATCTAGCTTTGTAACCTCCAAGTCATCCTTGACTTTTCCCTCTCTCTTACTGTCATACAACTAATTGCCAAGACTTTCCAATTGTCAATTCTCCCTTCACAGAAAGTCTTACATCTGACCCCTTTTGTTCCTCTTTAAAAAACCATCACATGGGGCATCTAGGTAGCATAATGGATGGAGTACCAGCCCTAGAGTCAGGAGCATCTGAATTCAAATCTGGCCCCAGACACTTAATACCTACTTAGCTGTGTGACCTTTGGCAATTCAATTAATCCCATTACATTGCAAAAATTTTTTAAAAGCTTGAAAAAAATCCTTCACTTTAGTTCAGGCCCACATTACACTTCAATCAGACTATTGCAACAGCCTCCTAATTAATCTTCCTTATTTCCATTCTTTTCTCTCATTTATATTACACATACCTACTAAAGTGCTATTTCTAAAGTGTAAGTCTCATTCTTAGGAAACTTTAGTGGTTCTCTGTTTTCTGTAGGATAAAGCACAGATGCTTCCATCTGTCTTTTAAAACCCTTCACAATCTAATTCTGACATATTTTACTTTCCTTTTAAAAATATTTGATTATTTTTGTCTTAATATTAGAGTCATTTTTGGAACCTGCTGTGCTCCTCCCCTGGAAACTTCCCTTTTAACAAAGAAAAGCAAGCAGAAATATTCAATATGACAACTTCATCTGAAAAGCATCTACTCTGCATTGGGCACTTGATGCTAGAGTACAGTTATAAAAGTGTGAAGGAGCTTATATTCTCCTAGGGAGATGAAATATTATCATAGGAAGATGAATATAAGTTATACACCAAATAAATGTACAGTGATTTGGCACAGGGGTGCACATGATAGTAGGGACTAGGTGTAAGGGAACTTTGATTAAGGAAGACTTTTATTCATAGCTAGAGGAATTCTAAATGGAGCCATCTATAAGACTGAGAATTGTCATCTTCTTAGGTACAATGTTTGTAACATTTCTGCCATAGTGGTCCTCTTCCTCTCTACCAAGAGGCAGGAAGTATATTTAATATTTCTTAATGTTTGGAATCATTGCTAGTTTTTTCAGTTCCTTAAGAGTTGGGCAACTTATATTGTTTTCATTGTGTATATGTGTTTGTTTTTTTGTTTTTTTTTGGTTTTGCCCAATTCATTCTGGGTCAGTTCTTATGATGTTTTCACATTTCTTAGAAATCTTCATAGTCATTATTCTTTTCTGTTAAGATAAATTTCCATTATATTCATTACTTATAGATCTTTTGTTTTTCAGCTGTTCTCTAGATTTTATATCTAGTTCTTGGCTGCCGTGAATGTTTTGGAATATATTGGTCTTTTATTTTCTTGTCTTTGACTCCATTGTAGTAATTATTTTTTTTTAAGGTTTTTGCAAAAGCAATGGGGTTAAGTGGCTTGCCCAAGGCCACACAGCTAGATAATTATTAAATGTCTGAGACCGGATTTGAACCCAGGTACTCCTAACTCCAGGGCCAGTGCTTTATCCACTGCGCCACCTAGCTGTCCCTGACTCCATTGTAGTAAATGCCAAGTAGTAGGATTGATGGATCTAAGGGACGGGATATTTTAGTCATTTTCCTTGCATAAAATTCCAAAATGATATCCAGAATAGTTACACAGTTTTATAGTTTTACCAACAATTTTTCAGTATTCATTGCTTCTCATAACTCACATTAACTGTCAAAAGTTTTTTGTAATTTTTACCAGTTTGGCAGTTGGAACTTCAAGTTTTATTTGGATTTTTCTTGCAGTTAGTGGTTTGGATCATATTGCTAAGTGATCATTTAGAGTTTGCAATTGTTTTGAAGGCCATTCATATCCTTTGGCTTCTTATATATTGAAGAATGACTCTTGCTATTAGAGAATTAGCATTTCACTATGTGTTTTGAATATCAAAGTTTTAGCAATGATGTTTGATGTAAATATTTTCCCCATTTAACAGCTTCTCTTAGTCTGTTTCTTTATTTCTTCCTTTAAACACTTTTTTAAAATTTTATGTAGTAGAAGCTAAAATTTTGCTTTTTATAGTTTCTTCTGTCTGTCATTTAAATAAGAATTCCCTTCCTTGGTCAAAGTTGTAAAAGATAGTTTCATTCATTTTTTAATACTGGGATTATTTTCAGATCTCATATTGATTTATTGTAGAGTATGGGGTAAGATACAGATTCAGCCTTAATTTTTTGTCATTCTCTTTTCCAATCTTTCTGGCAGTTATTGTCAAAAAGGAATCCTTCCGGGGCGGCTAGGTGGCGCAGTGGATAGAGTACTGGTCTTGGAGTTAGGAGTACCTGAGTTCAAATCCGGCCTCAGACACTTCATGATTACCTAGCTGTGTGGCCTTGGGCAAGCCACTTAAGCCCATTGCCTTAGAAAATCTTTAAAAAAAAAAAAAAAGGGAATCCTTCCCCAAGTAATTTATATTCCTGATTTTGTTGAACACCAGTCTACTTTTTTGATTGCTTCTCTTTTTTCATTTATTTATTCTGTTCCACTGATTTCCTTTATTTCTTTTTTAATCAGTACCAAGTAATTTAGCTGATTACTACTTCATTAGAGTTTTTATGGGAAGGATTCTCAGATCATAGATCTCAGACCAACACTTACATTTAAACAGTTGAAAAAACTGATACCTTGGCAGTTTAAATAATTTGCCCAAGGTCTTATGGGTGGTATCCATTCCTGGAACCTCAGAATCAGGTTATGTACCACACAGAGACATAATCATTATATTGGCTAGTTTTACAAACTTAACACTGTTGTTTTTGCAAGTGTCTACAAAGTTCTATAGAATGATCCACACAGGGTTTCTCAGCTGAACTTTATATTACCCATTTCTAATAAAGTTATCTCTTCTGCAACTGTAGGTGGTTCCCCTTTCTCAGCGAAGTGGTGTCCTTGAATGGTGTACAGGGACAGTGCCCATTGGTGAATTTCTTGTTAATAATGAAGATGGAGCTCATAAAAGATATAGGCCAAAAGACTTGAGTGCTTATCAATGCCAAAAAAAAATGATGGTGAGTCACAACCATAAACTCAGAGACCATTTTAAGATTTCTCTGTATTGTTTCAAATGTTGATTTTTTAAAAAATGTATTAATATACAAAATATCTTTAATTATGTGACATCCCAATGAAAATTTCTGTATATGACATAATTCAAGCAAGGTAAGATTGATTCTTAAGCTTTGTAAAGCTCCAAGAGGTATCATAATCCAGTGGGTGGAGGGTCTACTTTAGAGTCAGTAAGACCTGAGTCCACATCTTGTATCTGACAAATTTTGGTTCTGTTACTTAACCTTTCAGTACCTTTGAAATCTTTCCAATCCTTTCAGCTATAAATGAATTGTTAATTGACTTTCATGAAAGGAGTAGCTGTTATATTGAGTGGTCCACTCCACTGATGAAATTGCAGACTCTTAGTCACTTCCAAAACACAGTACCAATCTTAGCTTGCTAGAAAGGCTTTTGGTTTAAATTGGGTGTTATTAACCTCTTGTTTATAAATCCAAAAGTTAAAATACATATGATTACAAAGTTATAGTGAAATAGTTGTAAAAATATCAAAAGACAAGTTCTTCAATCTTAGGTTAAGAACTTGTGGTTTAAACTCTTTTCTTTCTACCAAATCAGAACTTAAAAAAAAATAAGCAAAGCTGCCAGGTCCTTAGGAGGTTAAGGATAAGGGTATATATATTGGCATCTGGTAGATTTGCCTTTCATTTTGGGGGGGACAGGGGGGAGACTTTGATTTGGTAAAAGGAAAAGTTGATAAAGAGAAGTTTGCAGGAAGACATGTGAGCAGAATAGTTTTCCGTGGACTTTTTTAATCTCAGTGAGCAACCCCAAGTACATGTGTCAGCTGTAATGTTAGGGTAAGTACAATTTGAAGGGCATGGTGAACAGATCATAATACTGAACCTTTTTAGAGTGAACTATTATTGATCTTTTGTTTTTATATCACCAAAATTTCTTCTAATATCTTGTCTCCCACCACCTCCCAGAGAACTGTCTCAAAAGCAAATTTTTTTTTTGAGGAAAAAAATTTAAAAAGAGAGAACCTGCAAGACTTAGTACATTTTTATAAGGTTGAAATTAGGGGCAGCTAGGTGGCTCAGTGAATAGAGCATTGGCCCTGGAATCAGGAGGACCTAAGTTCAACTCTGTCCTCAGACACTTAATAATTGCCTAGCTGTGTGACCTTGGGCAAGTCATTTAACCCCATTGCCATATATAAATAAAAAATTTAAAAATATTATCTAAAAAAAAAAGTTTAAAATAAATGCAGTTTTCTGTATCTCTGGACTTCTCCCCTCTGCAAAGGAATGGGATTGGAGATATCTTCTCATTTCTCTTTTTTTGGGACTATGTTTGAATATTGAAGCTCTTCATCAGAAATGCAGCAATACTAGCAATGATCAGCCAACTTGAATTTCATGTTTATGGATTAATTTATTTCACAGACCTTTCTGACTAAAGGAAATGGGGACAGAAGGAAGAGAATGGAAAGTTAGACTAGACATATTCTAGAGTTGCCTAGCTTTGAGTGTGTTTTTGGGAAAGGGTTACTAAGTATGAGAATGGAGAAGAGGCTGGAAGAAATTGTCCTAAATTATATCTAATATGCATTAAGAGATAGATATAGAGAGATACACACACATATAGTTAACTACATCTGTATTCATATATATTTGTGTTTGTGCGATGAAATATATTGCACACGTAAACACTCATATTCTCAAATTCTATAATTATATTACTATAGCAAAGTATAATTTTTGAGGGAGGAAACCATTTGAGACAAATTGTGAGTACTGAAAGTAGACTTCTCCCTTGGCTGCAGCCACTAGAACATTAATGGAGCATTGCCTTAGTGAAAGTGATTCTTGTGTTTATGACAGTTTTTATTTCTTTTGAGTGACTTGCCCAAGGTCACACAACTAGGTAATTATTAAGTGTCTGAGGTATTTGAATCCAGGTATTCCTGACTCCAGGGCTGGTGTTCATCTAGCTGCCCTACATTGTTCTTTTCTAATAAAAATCTTGTGAGATACTTTTGCTTCCAGAAGCAGTCTTATGCCTAGAGGAAAAGAGCCTTGTTGTGTGTTAAGAGTCTGCATTTGTCTGCTTGTTCCATGATTAATTCAGAGACAATCTGACTCTTCCACTTCTGTAGCTGGAGTCACGTCCAAGGCCATCTTTTCAACCATATTTGCAGCACTAATAGGTTATCATTAACTTAATTTTCAAATACAAAAATTGTAGAAGAATGTAACTGCTTATAAGACTTTGTATTTTGGATTATCCTCCCCACTCTGAGTCCCCATAAGCTGCCCTTGGGTCAGCTAGGTGGCAAAGTAGACAGTGCCACACCTGGGATCAGGAAGATCTGAGTTCAGATGTAGCCCCAGGTCTTTACCAGCTGTGTAACCCTGGGCAAGTCACTTAACCCAGTTTGTTTTGGTTTTTTCACCTATGAAATGAACTAGAGAAGGAAATGGTAAACCTCTCCTGCTTCTTTACCAAGAAAACAGCAAGTGGAGCCATGAGGAGAGATACAAAACAGATGCTGTTTTGTTTTGTTTTTTTGGTAGTAATGCTTTGGTATTTTATTTCAAGGACATGCAGAAGAAATCTTTTGAAGAAAAGTATGAAGCCTTCATGGAGGTCTGCCAGAATTTTCAACCAGTTTTCCGCTACTTTTGCATGGAAAAATTCTTGGACCCAGCAGTTTGGTTTGAGAAGCGGTTGGCCTATACTCGCAGTGTGGCTACTTCTTCTATTGGTAAATGTCTAAATATTTAATTTTATAACTTTAGCTTTTTTAAATGAGGTGAATTCTTTTTCCCTTGACAGTCTGTGATTGTAGAAAAATCCATCTTGACCTACATCATTTGACAAGGATTTTTCATAGTCAGCCTGTTTGTTTCTTACCTAGCTGTGTGGCCTTGGGCAAGCCACCCCCATTGCCTTGCAAAAACCTGGAAAAAAAAAAGACTTTAAATGGCATGTGGCCAAAGGGCAACAAAAATGTGCATACTCTTTGATCCAACTATACCACTACTGGGTCTATACCCTGAAGAAATTATGGAAAAGGGTAAAAACATCACTTGTACAAAAATATTCATAGCAGCCCTGTTTGTGGTGTCAAAGAATTGGAAATTAAGTGAATGTCCTTCAATTGGGGAATGGCTTAACGTTTACTGTGGTATATGTATACTGTGGAACACTATTGTTCTATTAGAAACCAGGAGGGACGGGACTTCAGAGAAGCCTGGAGGGATTTGCATGAACTGATGCTGAGCAAGATGAACAGAAGCAGAAAAACATTGTACACCCTAACAGCAACATGGGGGTGATGATCAACCTTGATTGATTGCTCATTCTATCAGTTCAACAATCAGGCATAATTTTGGGCTATATGAGATGGAGAATACCATCTGTATCTGTATCCAGAGAAAGAATTGTGAAGTTCGACCAAAAAAAAAGTTAGCCTATTATGTAATTTTGTTTTCTCTTATACTTTATTTTTTTTCCTTAAGGATATGATTTCTCTCTCATCACATTCAACTTGATCAAAAGATAATTTTAAATTCTTGAGGCTTATAAATAGAAAACTTCACATTACATTGTTAGTGCAAGAATATTTGTGGTTGGCAAAAGTTTTTCAGTTTTGAACCTGAAGCAGTGATGCATATCTTAATATCTAGTTTCCAATACATAATATTTTTATTTACTTCTGAATGACCACAGTATATAGGGTGAATATAAAATTGAGCATGCAACTATCCCTAAAGTCAATGCATTTTAAGACAGGCCACACTTTTGGTCTAATTGTTGCTGCTGTCTCAAGAACATACAAAAGTACTATTTCTTCTTGGTGTATATAATTAATATAAACTGAAACTCCTATCCACGATAATGGTCTTTTGAACCAAAATAGATTTGGTTTTTCAGGTAGGGAATATTTAATTCACTAAAAGGAACTAGGTGGCACATTAGATAAGAGCTATGTAGGCCAGGAGGCAGGCCTATATGAGCCTAGAGAAGTCACTTAACCTTTGTTTATATCAGTTTCCTCAACTGCAAAATAGAGATAATAATAACATACATTTCATACAGTTGTTGTGAGGATAAAATGAGATATTTGTAAAGCACTTGACTCAGAGCCCTACCATATGAGAGGTACTAGTATCCTTCTTTCCTCTTTTCCTGTCTGCCACATGCAATCTATAGGAATGCATCTCAACTCAAGCTGCTCTAATTTGCCTCATTTTTAAGTTGGGTTTATTTTTAAAATCTATAAGTGGAAGTGAAGTCATCTTTAGACATGAAAAACTATTTTTAATGAGAAACTTAGTTTTGATACAGGTTATCTATTCCCATATTACTCATAATGAACATTTTTTTTTAAAACAGCCAAGGAAAATAACACTAAAAACATGATTGCAAAGGACTGGATATGCATCCCTACAGTTTTATAGTTTTATCATTTATTAAAAGGGACAAAGCTTATATGCTTTAATTTTAGCAAATTATCTAAGTTGCTGTAGTATTTGAGAATTTATTTTATTTGAAATTTTCTTCTACATAATTCTTGACTTTAAGTATATTATAATTTTTGGCTTTGCTTACCCTTATTTCTTTGAATTCTTCACATGCATAGCAAAATGTTTCTAAGATTTTTCAAACACAAATACTTGGAGACAGGCAGCTAGATTTGATATTGATAGCAGCATTGTATATATCATTTCCTCTAAAATATTCACAATAAAACAAAGACTTTAGGTCTTCAATAGTAAGAAATATTGATGGCATTTTGATTTAAGATATTAGAAGTGGGGGTTGTTTCATCTTGAGATTTTCTTCTCCTTAGTTGGTTACATACTTGGACTTGGTGATCGACATGTACAGAATATTTTGATTAATGAGCAATCAGCAGAACTTGTGCACATAGATTTAGGTAAGTAATATACTTCAAAAACCTATGGTTGGGGGCAGCTAGGTGGCATAGTGGATAAAAGCACTGGCCCTGGAGTCAGGAGTACCTGGGTTCAAATCCAGTCTCAGACAATAATTACCCAGCTGTGTGGCCTTGGGCAAGCCACTTAACCCCCATTTTGCCTTGCAAAAAACCTAAAAAAAAAACCCTATGGTTGTCATAAGTACTGTTCTAAATCTTCCATTATCTTTTTTCTTTTAGGGGTTGCATTTGAACAGGGAAAGATACTTCCTACTCCAGAAACAGTTCCTTTTAGACTAACTAGAGATATTGTGGATGGAATGGGCATCACTGGTGTGGAAGGTGTTTTCAGAAGGTACAGGTTATTTTTTGAGCAACTAAAATTGTTAGGAATGTTTTTCTTCGGATCTTTATAAATGTTAAATCATTAACAAGGATGGTTTGAGTTGAATTCAGTGAGCATTTATTAAACACTTGCTCTGGGACAGGCACCTGCTCTCAAGTTCGTGTGCTACCAGAGAGAAACAACATGTACACAAGTACAGAAAGCTTTATTAGACTCAAGGCCACATCTCAGGGTGATCAGGAGAGGCCTCCTATAGGAAATAAAGCACTTGGCACTTGAGCTGAAGAGGTAGAGGCCAAACATTCCAGTAATGTAGACTGATAAACTAGGTGGTGCTTGGGATCACGAATCTGGGAAATGACACTAAAACTGTCACAGCTTTGTCACACATTTCTGAACTCTATCTGGTTTTCTATGACTGTCATTTGTTTCTCATGCCTTGTTCTCCCAACCTAATCTCTACTCCAGAACTACTCCAGTGTCTCATTGAGGCATGGCAGTTATCTTGGGGCTTTGTAGGCTCTGACAGCAGTGTTTATAAGCTCTGGCAGATTCTACATTGAAAAACTTGGAACATGGTCCTGGCAATAAGATGATAGATTCCACTTTCTGAGGACTGCTTTAGCAAAATATCTAGAGACTCTTTAGCTCCAATAGCTTGGCCACTTAGTTGATGAATTCTTTGGCCAAAGCACCCTGTAAAATGACTGAATGACTTAATGATGAATAAAAACTCTCTGCTGCTCCCTTTTGTTTTTTGCAGAGACAATGGTGGAAGTGGGATCAGAGGGTAGAGTTAAGAGTGAGGGAGAGAGCATCCAAGGCAAAGGGAGGTCAAGCTGTACAAAAACAAGATATTTTCAGTCGATCTTAACTGCTGTAAGGTGCAGACATAGAAAGAATGTTTCTATTTTTTTGGTTTGATTGTTTGACTCTTACAGGTGCTGTGAGAAAACCATGGAAGTTATGAGAAATTCTCAGGAAACTCTTTTAACCATTGTCGAGGTAAGTATTTTCAGGCAGTGAACTAAAAGAGTCTTTATTGGTTCTCTCCTGGTGGGCTGTGGTGATTTAGATGGAGATGAATGGCCTAATTATCCCTACTAATATCTAGAATAGCATTGGTGGTGTTCAAGAATCAATTCAGATATATTCATAAATTCTGGAATTATTAAACTTTTCTGGACTGTTCCAGGATTATAAAGAGAAGCAACACTTAATATGTACACTTTGTTTGATCAGTACCTACTATATTTTCATAATGATAGTCAAGCCTATATTCCTTTCATATTGTCTTCCTTAGCTGTTTCTGAATATAGTTTTAGTATGCACACAGTTCTTCTAAAGGCATATACTCCTTATATTTAGGTCCTGCTCTATGATCCACTCTTTGACTGGACCATGAACCCCTTGAAAGCTTTGTATTTACAACAGAGACCAGAGGATGATACTGAACTAAATTCTACTCTCAATACAGAATATCAAGAATGTAACAGAGGTCTTGGGTGAGTATTATCTGAATGAAAGGCATACTTAGGTTATTTTTTAAATTTTCAAGGTTCTTGAAACTAAACTGTCATAGTAAAATTTCTTTGTCACTAGTCGAATTGACCAGAGTTTCAACAAAGTGGCTGAACGTGTACTAATGAGGCTACAGGAGAAGCTGAAAGGAGTAGAGGAAGGAACAGTACTCAGCGTGGGTGGACAAGTGAATTTGCTTATCCAACAAGCTATGGATCCCAAAAATCTCAGCCGACTTTTTCCTGGATGGAAAGCTTGGGTATAATCTTAGGCATATGAAAATCAGAATTGAAATTATAATCATTTTTTCCAAAATTTTCCTTTGAAATTAATTGAATAGCTTAATAAGTTTTAGTTATAGATAACAATAATAATAATAATACATAAGTTTAAGGTAATTGTATAAATGTTTTTTCATTAAAAAGATAGTGCAAAGATGTTACGTTTATAATCCTGAGGAATATTTCTTGGTACTTTGGAAATATAGGTGCTAAATACTTCTAGACCAATCTTAGTTATGTCTTCATTGAAATGATTTATTTAAATATAGACATCTGTTAAGTATTTTGAATATAGTGATTATAATTTTAGGTTCTGATACTTACTGAATGATTCATTTGAAAGAATGATGGAAGAAGCATAGATATATCATCTCACTTGCCATTGATATATTAAATAAATACATTTGCCATATCTTAGAGGTAGAATAACTTAAGATAGTGGGAGCACTGAAAATTATGTCATTCTTGTAATAGAGGGGGGGATATAATAGCAATCAATAGAAGTGAAGGGCTAGAATATGGGTGCAAAAAGTTAGATTTGTTCTTTTGCTACAGCCAGTAGATATAAATTATAGAATGATAAATTTCAACTTTGATATAAGGAAGAAAATTCTGCAACCCCACAGAACTTTTCAATGTAATACATAGTTAAATAAAATAAACCAACAAATTCATGGACAATGGCTGACAAAGCATACCTCATATTCTATCTCTCCTTTGTGAGGAAAAAGCACCGTTTCCATACTTCTATGTGTTTTGTCATCAGTATTGAGGAGTAATTCCATCATCAGAATTTTGATGTATTTTAGTCTTGTTTTTCCTTTATATTATTGTGGTTGTGAAAAATACTCTATTCTACTTTGCTTTCAGTTGTTCATAAATGTTTTCCTAAGTTTTTTCTGAATTCATTTTTCTCCTCACAGTTACATTCATAAATAAGGCATAATTTTCTACCATTATTTGACCATAAATGGAAATTAGTGGATTTTCAAGCACAAGTTGATTGACGGCCTGTTTGTGAATGTCTTAGAATTCAAATTAAATACTTGCATTTCTTTCACAGTTGGTTTTGTATTATTTGTATATTGTATGTAGTTGTGTTATTTTCTAATGATGTCTTGATGAATAATTAAATTGCTGGTTTGACATATAAGAAGCTGAATGTTTAAAAGCTAAGCTAAAATTATTCATATTAAAATATTTCTTTAAAATATTGTTAATTTTAGATGAATAAAATGATCAAATACCAGTTTGAAATGGGCAAACACAAGAAAGTTAATTTATGAGGCAGCTAGGTGGTGCATTGGATAGAGCACCGACCCTGGAGTCAGGAGTTCTTGAGTTCAAGTCCAGCCTCAGACACTTAATAAATTACCTAGCTGTGTGGCCTTGGGTAAGTCACTTAACCCCATTGCCTTGCAAAAAACCTAAAAAGAAGAAAAAGTTAATTTACATAAGATACTGATTCCCTTTTGAAGTGGCTTAATTTCGTTCATCTGTAAAATGGAATTTTAAGGCTATTTAATTTTTTAGATTCCTTTTTCAAATGTAAAATAGTCAGCTGCTAGAAATAAAATATTTTAATGACTTTTTTTAGTGATAACATTAAGTATTATTGGTAAATGGTCACCATATTGTTATACTTTTCACAAGTCAAGTCATATATGAAAACTAGAAGGCAGCAGTTTTGCTTTCTTGAAACTGAACAAAATAGTTTATAAGTTACAGTAAATTCTCAAAATCGTCCTTTTTTTTAGTTCAAGGATATCTGGGTAAGAGAGTTTAAAGGACATGATTAGTTTTAATATGTATTGCTAACAGTGTCCATCTTCAGTAAAGTTTTTGATTACTTTCAGTGTCTGTTACAAGTCACTCTATCTGTTTTGGAAATTTATACTGCCAGTGTAGTTAGAAAAATATTGATGCTTTTGTATGCTTAGTTAGCAGGTACACATACTAAGTACAGAGAGAGACCCAAAAACATTGTTATCAATGAAAAGAAGAAATTGAGTTTGGGGAGGATTTTTCTAAAGGTGGTTTCATTTTTATAGAGACTAATAACATGCTTCAGAGTTTTTTAAGGGGGAGTAGATAAACAAGGGGAAGGGATCAGAATATAATACGAGATAGAATCTAGCCAAAGAAAAGGCTTGTTTATATATGCATTACTAGTCTTTTAAAGGGCCTGTGGTTTTGTTGGGGTCATTCTCTACAAATAGGTTAGGTACATATAGACATAGTAAGATTAATAGTTTGAAAAAAAAAGCTCAAAGCCATAAATTTTTTATATCTCTTGTGAGAACAGTTATTCAGTTACTTCATGAATTTGTTCTCTTGAAATCTGCATTTAGAAATGCTGAGTATTAGAAAAATTTAAAATTTGATGGTGAAATTAATTTTCACATGTATTTCAAGGTCTACAATTTTCAATGCCATAGGTTAGTTTACTGTGAAATCTTGTTAATTTTGAATGCAGAGAAATGTATAATTAAATTTTTAGTTGTATGTTATGGAATTGTATATTTCTAGAGAATTATTGTTACTGTTAACATATTATAATATATTAATGTAAGATATCTACCAGACAAGTTCAATAAAAAATAGAAATACTGTATTTCATAGTTGTCATTTTTGTATTAACAGTATGGTTGGTTATGTTGATATCCATAAAATCCCAGGTTAAAAGTTGTGTATAATTTTGAAGTTTTATAATATAATGTAATACAGTAAAATCTCAGCTCTCTAGGATCTTCATTTTTAAAACCTATCCAGGCTTTTTTTTGGGGGGGGGTACCTGGGTGAGTCCTCTTGGCCAATTTGCAAATGATATAGTTTGTTTCCCCCTGCCAAAGTGAACACACTTGATGCTAATTTTCTTCCATTTATCTCCAACTGGATTGTTACCACAATGGCTCTCCCTCTAATCTTCTTTAAAAACTCAATATTACCATCACTACATACTGTTGCTTCTTCCTATTAATAGCCAAATTCACATTTTCACATTTCAATATTAAAATAATCTTTAATGAGTTGGAATTGTTAAAGAAACAGCAACAAAGCTAATTTCTTTATGGCATAGTCATTGCATTAATCATTCATAATGTTCTATTTCTATTTCAACTGTATTGCCTAAGGGACTACATCCTGTATATGATGTGTTTGAGTCACAGATTACCTCTTAAAGAATAAAACATCCGGGGTATAACAAACATCTGGGTTATAACAATCAAAGAAAAATATACTGAAGGAACATTAGGGGTCTTTGCTAAGTAGCTATAAATTTTTTGCTGCTTTCTTCAATTTTTATTCCTTTTTCTTTTGTTCTAGGCCAGCAGGAGAAAAATCTAATGTAGATGCTGTACTCCACTCTCTCCCAAATCTGAAATCTAAACAAAAAATTTTACATGGTTAGTGGTTCAAATGGTAGAGAGATTGATGATCAAGAAGGTCTACAACACTTGATTTGTAACTTTCTCAAGTCAAGTAACTATCTCATGTTACCAAAAGAACTTTAAAATCTATTGAACTTCCCTTTTCAACAATTCATTTTTTTTTCTTCATCAGTCTTTATTTTCTGAGGTAGGGATGTTCTTCCTCTAATCCCTTTAAATCCACCACTACTTCTAATACTACTACTATTCCTCTGCTTCAAAATAATTTCATAGCAATTGGTTCTAGAAGCCATCATTTATTATTGGGCCCATATTCCTTCCATTCCTTAATATTTTCAGTGACACCCTCTCCACTGATTCCTTTCCTCGTTCCATTAATAAGAGAGAAATAAATTCCCCACCTTGAAAATCTTCAATTCATCAAGAAATATTTAAACAACCTTTTAAGTACCCGTCATTATTAGATTTTGGAGATTCAAGTGCAAAGAATGAAACACTGCCTATTTGTAATGAGCTTACATTCTAATAAAACAAGTATATATGAAAGCATATACAGTATATACATCAAGTTAATAAAATTTCTAGGGGGCAGAGCCAAGATGGCAGCATGAAGGCAGAGAATTCCCAGAAACTTATCCAGAAAATTCCAAATGCTGTAAAATTATGACTAACCAAACTCTAGAGCAGCAGAACCCACAGGAGGACTGAGTGAAACAATTTTCCAGCCCAAGATAACTTGATAGATCCATGGGAAAGGTCTATTCCACCTGGAGCAACGTTGGAAAGAACCGCAGCATAGCTTGAAGCATAGCTTGCTGTCGGAGCAGACTAGCTTCAGCCTTCTAGGAATGCCTGGGTCCCTGAGAGGGTGGGTGGGATGGGTGGGAGGGAGGTACTTGGGTCCATGGCAGCGGAAGAGGTTTCCCCTCTTGACTCAGAGCAGCCCTACCCTGGGAACCTGTGGAGTTACCCAGCAGCTCTTTCCAGACTGCTTAGCCCATAGATAATAAGGTGTTAGGGAGAGATTGCAGAGGTGTCTCTGCTATCCCTGGGGCAGGACTCAGCTGCTTTGCACATATACAGAACTAGGACCCAATCTGGGCCCCCACACTACCACAGAGGAGCAGGGACCCTCCTCCCAGCTCCAGGGCACAGGGAGGGCTTATAGTCATCCATAGACCAAAGCACAGACTGGGAGAGCAGTCAGCCTCTTGTGAAACTGGAAGAATTAAAGGGGGAATCCCTAAAAGCTTTGGAATTATACTAAAATCTGGTCACAGGCTGGAGAAATGAGTGAACAACAGAAAAAAAATAATTTGACCATAGAAAATTACTTTGGACCCATGAAGGATCAAAATAGACACTCAAGATGACAAAAATCGGGGTGGCTAGGTGGTGCATTGAATAGAACACCAACCCTGAAGTCAGGAGTACCCAAGTTCAAATCCGGCCTCAGACATTTAATTACCAAGGCTTTGTGGCCTTGGGCAAGTCATTTAACCCCATTGCAAGTCAAAAGTTGTATCTAAAACCACCAAAAATAATTGGAGTTGGTCTCTAACAATGGAAAAGCTCAGAAAAGACTGAAAAACAAGTAAGGGTGATTGATAGAGGAAAAATTGGGAAGAGAAATGGGAACAGTGCAGGAAAATAATGAAAACCAAGTCAACAGCTTGGTAAAGGAGATTAAAAAAACACTCCCAAGAAAATATCGTTAGTTTTTGTTAATTAGATTTTGGAGTCCAAAAGTTTAATGATCAGAATGCCTCAAAAGCAGAATTGGCCAGATGGAAAAGAAGCTATCTGAGGAAAATAACTCCTTCAAATGTAGAATGGAACTAAGGGAAGCTAATGACTTTGTGAGAAATCAAGAAACAATAAAACAAAACCAAAAGAAAAACTAGTAGAAAATGTGTAATATGAAAATGTGAAAAATCACATTGGAAAAACACTGACCTGGAAAACAGATCCAGAAGAGAGAACTTAAAAATTAGCAGACTACCTGAAAATCATGACCAGGAAAGAGACCAGACTTCATTTTTCAAGAAATAATCCAGCAAAATTCTAGAAGCAGAGTATAAAATAGAAATCGATGACCACCTGAAAGATATCCCCCCCCCCCAAAAAAAAACCTCCCAGGAACATTACAGCAAAATTGTAGAATTCCCAAGTCAAAGAGAAAATACGAGCAATCAGAAACATTTCAACTACTGAGGCTCTACAATCAGGATTACACAGGATTTAGCAGCATCTACATTAAGGACTTGGAATATGATATTCCAGGAGGCAAATGAGCTTGGATTACAACCCAGAAAAACTGAACATCCTCCAAGTACAGGACTTGGGTGAAGCATAGAGAGGTTGGACAAGAAGGGTAAATTTAAGGATTTAATGATAATGAACTGCTTGTATTCTTTCTGCATGGGAAGAAGATACTGATAACTCATATGAACCTCATTTATTAGGGCAGTTAGAAGGAGCACATTTAGACAAGGCACAGGAGGGAGCTGAATATAATGGTATAATATAAAGATGGAGTCAGTGGGTGAAAAAGGAATGTACTGGGAGAAAGGGAAAGAAGAGAGGTAGAATGGGCTAAGATATTCCAAGTAAAAGTCAAGAAAAAGCTTTTGCAGTGAAGTGGAAAGGGGAAGGGTGAGTGGGAATGAGTGAGCCTTCATTCTCATCAGAAATGACTCAGAGAGGAAATACATGCTTAATAGGGTGGAAAAATCTATCTTACCCTGAAAAAAGAAAGGAAGGGAATGGGAGAAAGGGGTGGAGGTGATAGAAAAGAGGATCATGGGAGAAGATAGATAAAACAGAATAAATGTGAGTGAGACAGCAATACCAATTGAGGGGGGGGGGGAATACTGAAGCAACTTCTCTGATGGACTTAAGATAAAGAACGCAATTTATCCCAGAGCTGATAGTATCTGAATACAGACTGAAGTATGCTTCTTTATTCTCTCACTTTTATTTTTCTTGAGATTTCTCTTTTGGGATGGGGGGAGAGATTTGTTTACTTTCACAAGATTATTATAATAATGTGAAAATAGATAAATTATTAAAAATAAATGAAGCTTCTCATTATTCCTGGTAGTTTTGTTCTTTAAAGTCAAAATGAACACTAAATTAGTGAGTACTGAACCATTGCTCCTAGGGGAAATACAGGGTTAGCTAAGTTCTTATGAGCCTCTGGTCACATTTTTGTCAGCAGTTTTAAATGTATATTTCTTACAAAAAAATTATGTGTTAATTTCCTCTTCCTTTTTCTGGATGAGAGCCTATTGTTGATTCACTGGTACTGAGCTCATGGCCAACAGCATTGTAACTCATGCCTGGACAAAGTTCATCTAACACGTTTTCTCCTTCCTGTGCTTAGGACACTAGATGGCACTTCAGCACTACACCAGGGGCCATTTTAAGCCAGGAAATCACCCTCAAAATGCATAAAAAAGCAAACAAGTGGCAGGCTGAAGGAAGAACATTTTGTTTAAAGTGAATGCAGAAATAAGGCATCTTACCAACCTGCTATCGCAAGTTCTCACCACGTTCCAAGGACAAAATACTCCATCCTAATCCTTAATCTCTTGATTGTGTTGTCCTCTTCTATTAGAATATAAACTTTGGGGTGCAAGGATGGTCTCTCTTCGTGTGTGTGTGTGTGTGTGTGTGTATCTCCTCCACTTAGTATAGTGCCTGCCTTATAGTAAATTGTTAGCAAATGTTTTTTCACAGATATTTCAGTGGACTTTTTATAAATCTTCATTCCCTTTGATCTCTCTATAGCTTTTCCATTAAAGGATCATCAACTCCTCAAAAATATTTCTTTTGGGTTTTGTTGAGCTCCTTAGAAGCATCCTCTTTCTCCCAAACTATTAATTAGCCTTTCTCTATTGTCAACCCTTTGACTTCCCTGCTTATTTCCCTAAAGTTTCATTTATTTCTTTGCTATTATTTAATCTAAAGAGAGGAATGATAAACCACTGAGAAAAGGCTTTCCAGAGGAATTATACCTGCAAGCCTTTTTCTTGAAAAAGAAAGAAATGATGAGAAAGTATATTCAAGGCAAGGAGAATAGCCTTTGTGAATGCACTGAGGCAAAAGATGGAGAGATTTTGGATTCAATTGGTTTAATTTGAATGGAATATAGAATATGTGGAGGGGAGCAGTATGAAATCAGACTGGGGGGCGGCTAGGTGGTGCAGTGGATAAAGCACTGGCCCTGGAGTCAGGAGTGCCTGGGTTCAAATCCAGTTTCAGACACTTAATAATTACCTAGCTGTGTGGCCTTGGGCAAGCCACTTAACCCCATTTGCCTTGCAAAAACACCTAAAAAAAAAAAAGAAATCAGACTGGAAGGGTACAAAAGAACCTGATTATAAAGGACTTTGAATGCCAGGTTAATAGATTCGTATTTTATCTTAAGATGCTATAGAATGAACACTGAAGATTTTTGAACACAAGTGATATTCTCATGCTTTAGTAAGATTATTTTAGAAAATATGTGGAGAATGAATTAGAGAAAGACTGGAAATAAGATGACAAATCAACTTGTGGTCTAAGAGGTGCTGAGGGTCTGAATTGGAATAGGGGCTATGGTAACTAGAGAAAAGGGGATACATGTGATCGATATTGTAGAGCTAAACTGACAAGATTTGGCAGCTGACTAGATCCAATTCAAATAGTCATTAAGTTTCAATGATGTGTAAAACTTTCAGTGCAAAGACAAGACTAAAAACATTCCTTTAAGTAATGTTAAGCTCCTTTAAGGAGCTTATTTTCTATTGGAGAAATATGACATAAATAAGTATATACATTATAATTTGAGGAACAACAAGATAGCACTAATAAAGAGATCAGGACAAGCTTTGAGCAAATAAAGAATATTCAAAGTTGATTCCAATATCCAAAGTTGATACATCTAGGTGACTGGGAGTATGATGTCTTTAACAACAAAAGGGAAATTTGGAGGGACTATATAAAGGGAGAGATGAATTATATTCTGCATGTAATGAAAGAAAAGGAATAATCAGGAAGAGATGGAATGTTGAGAATCAAAGTTGTAAAAGAATCAGAAGCTTATGATATCAAGGGCATAAATTGAGCAACTAAACCTGATGAAAAGGGTGACCTTTTGGTCACCCTTTTGGCCACCCTTTGGAAGGTATTGAGGAATTTTGAGTCTCAGAATAAAAGATATGTACAATAGGTTGAATATAAGTGAGCCTTAATTTTCTTAGGAGACAAGGAAATCTGAGAAAGAAAAGGCAATGAGGTTGAGAATTTGTAACAGCTTCTGGGAGAACAAGAGAAAAAGCAGGCATAGAGAGGATACAGTTGTGATTAGAATTTGTAGTATTTTTTCAATTTTTTTTTTTTTAGGTTTTTGCAAGGCAAATAGGGTTAAGTGGCTTGCCCAAGGCCACACAGCTAGGTAATTATTAAGTGTCTGAGACCGGATTTGAACCCAGGCACTCCTGACTTCAGGGCCAGTGCTTTATCCACTAAGCCACCTAGCTGCCCCTAAATTTGTAGTATTTTAAAGTTGCATATCCATCAACATGGAACTCAAGTAAATGTTCCAATGAAGGTCCAGGTGATCAGGTTTCCTGCTGCCTCTTGATACATGCATTAAAAAAAAAGTGGGCAAGAATATCAAGGGATACATTGGAAAAAAATGATGAAAGTAATCCTGTACTTGTACATTAAAATAGATTGTGCACTTCTAACAGGATGGCTCCTTGAATGAAAGACAGGTCAATTAGCTCCCATGTACCTATTCCAGCAATAGCCCTCAAGTTCACACCAAACCAAATAATGACATAAAAATCCACTGAGAATCTTTGTGACTTTCTACCCCTGAACTGCACAAATAATCATCCAGAAATTTACAAACAATGGGAAAGGGGCCCATCCAGCAAAATTAATGCCAGCACAGGGTATATCCCCAGGGTGACCAAAGGTAAGACACACATGGTCTGGAAGGCTCTGTGCCTACTGGGAAAAAAAGCCCCCCCCCCAAGAAAATCCTAAAATGGTCAAAAAGTCCTTGGAAGCCTCAGGAAATGCCATTGATCAGTCAGTGACCAGTATGGCACCAGAGAACCATTGCACCCCAGGTCTGGGAACTGTGAGATCCCTAATGTTCTGACCTGAGATAGTCCTGAACATCCAACACTATGAACCTAAAACTCTAGAGTGGAAGGGGTTAAAATTGGGAGGTAGAAATCAGCAAAAGATCCCAGGGGACTCAGGGTAAAGACCAGACAGGATACTCCACGCAAAAGCAGAGAAGGGGGGGTGTAGTCCTGGCACAGTCTCAACTTAGTAACTAAAGTTGGAGATGAGTAACACAAAGAAATCAGCATTTTGAAATTTTTTGTAAATCTAGAGATCTTCCCAAAGAAGCAGCTCCATGAAAACTGAAACCAGAATCAGAAAAGAAAAAAAAATGGATTTTTCACAAGGACTACATGGAAGAATGAAAAGATTAAAAGCTCTGGAGGACAGAATTGGAAGGAGAGTAAGTAACTTAGAAGAGAAAATAGTAAACATCTTACTCTCAAATTGAACTCCCTGAAAATTAAAATAGACTAAACAGAAGTTAATGGTGCCATGAGATGCCAAGGAACATTAGAAAAAAATTTAAAATAGAAGAAAATATAACTGCTATAAAGAAAACAACTGACCTGGAAAACAGATTAAAGAGAAATAATTTAAGAAACACTTATGTCAAAAAAAATGAATAAAAATCTATCATTATCTACTAGAACCAAAGGGCAAAATAGAATCCACTGACCTGAAAAGAACGCTGAAAGGAAAATGCTGCCCCCCACCCAGGAATGTCAAAATCCAGAGTTCTCATATCAAAGGAAAAAAATAATGCAAACATCCAGAAAGGAGTTCTAATACCTAGGAAACTACCTACAATAACACCACACTAAGTGAATGAATTTATAAAAATACAGTATTGCAAAGGGTGCATACCCTTCAAAACTGAATATAATTCCTATGTGGGAAAAATGTTTAATAAAAAGAAGACTTATGAGTATTTTTTATGAAAAGACCAGAGCAGAGTAGAAACTCTGAAATAAAATCCCAAGAGGCCAGAGAAACCTAGAAAAGTAAATTGAATAATGAGGCAGTGGCTCACATTCTAATAGAAAAGAAACAAGTGTCTCTTCAGAGCCTTTAAGGTCTTCATAGAGTAGTGGGGGAGTTTAAAAAAGACAGATCATGGGGTGGATTGATTCTGTTTTGAGGGCTAAGAAGAGACACATGGGAAGAGAATGAAAGGATCCAAAACAATTGTATTTAGAGGCTTAAGTCTCACAAAATACATCCTTATCAACTTCTAAAATACTTGAGGTCTCACTTTACAATATAAACTTCTCAACATTTTGGAACTTTGTAGACATGAGAATTTATCATATCTCTCCTTTAAGGGCTTACTCTGAAGGTTAGCTGAAGAGTTGCTTGTAGCGATGCTTTTCCAATTGTCTACATACCTGGGTATACAATATATGTATTTAGTAAAATAAATCAATGAATAAATAAATATTACTTGTATTTCTTTTTCTATTGAGGGTACCAAGGGTCAGCATCATTCTTGACTCCTCACTCTAATTTTTGTCTTTTTCCCCCCTCCCTCCATTTCTTTGTCTATTTGCCCTTGTCTCCACTTATACAGCATTATCTCAAGTCCCTCATTACTTCTCACCTCACCTGTGCAATAGTTTTCTAATTTGTTCTCCCTGCCCCAAGTCTCTCTACTCTCATTCTTCCTCCACATAAATGACCAGTTGAAATTCCTAAAACATCTTAGATTGTGAACTCCTTGAGAGCGGGCACAGTATTTTTGCCTCTCTTGGCATCTGCATGGCATATTACAAGTCTTCTATCTCTCAATAAATTCTAAAGACTCCTTATTACCCCTAGGATCAAATACAGACATGTCTTGGTATTGAAAGCCTTTCATGACCCTTACATGCCTCTCTTTCCATCTTTTCTCCTTCATACACTCTCCATTCTAACTCTACAATCCTATGTAGTCTTCTTTTTCTTTGTACCCACAGTTCAGAAATTCTTACCAATATAGGGGGAAAAAAAGCTCTTGGAAAAACAATAAATTTAAAGAATCACCTATTTGCAGGTATCATTGTTATGTTAGGTTTTATTAAGAACTCAGAGATCTATGCAATAGTAAAATGAAAAGGCAAGATCCTGGTCTACTGGCAGTTTCTTATTTGGAAACGTCTCTTCTTCCCATTAAAACTTTTGGAGATTTATTGGGTTGCCATTAAGCTTGATGGAAAAAGGTAGATTATTGGTTTAAAACATGCCTCCTCTAAATGGAGATTTTTTTCAATGTCATAATACCCCTAATATTTGTTTTATTCTTTCATTTCTTAATGAACAAAAAAAAAAGAATATCTCCATATACAAAGTAGAAAAGAAAGAGGACTTTATGTAAATCTGCAAATCTCTATTATGTAAAATTTGCTTTAAAAACCACAAATATAATTCAATGTCAATTTCAAAACTGCACTGCTATCCAGTGTTTGCTTCAGAACTTCCTTCTGACCTCTATATTTAAAAACATGCTTCAATGACCTTTTTTCTTTTTTCTGCTATCACATACCCTATCAGGAAGATCATAAAAAGTTTTATGTAATAAATGACTTTTTAATTGAGTTCCAAAGGTAGCTAAAGATTCTAAAAGATGGAGGGAAAAAATGTACATTCCAGGTGTAAGGGGAAATCTAAGCAACAGCATGGAGTTGGAATGTTGGGTATGAGGAAGAGTAAGAAGACTAGGTTGGCTAGATTGTAGTATCTATTAAGGTTGGAAAAGAAGGTTGGAACTAGGTTAAGAAGAGTTTAAAAATGCTAAATAGAGGGTGTGCATTTTTAGCTAGGGGTAATAGGGAACTTTTGGAGTTTATTGAGGAAGGAAGTGATTTGATCAGACCTTTAGGAAAATCACTTTGGTGGGTTTGTGTGGCTTAGATTGTAAAGAAAATAATTAGAAGGCTATCATAATCATCCAGGTGAGAAATTAGGAGAATTTGAACTAATGTGGTGTTCATGTGATTGGAGCAAAGGGGATAGAAGAGGCAGATTTTTGAGGAGGTAGAACTGACTAGATCTGACAAAGGACTATCAGGTGAGTTGAGGATGACTCCAGGTTGGGCATGAAGTCTTCTGCCTGAGGCATAGACTAACAATTTACAAAGGTTCAACAAAGTCAACAAAGGTTGACTTTAAAGGAATGAACTTTTCAGGAACCTTCAAGAACTTTCAAATTTCAAAAAAATTGCAATCTATGTCAGTATAAAGAGTACTCACAAAGATCCCTGAAGTAAAACACTGAAATAAAAGCTGAAATATGAGCATGAATTTAATTTTGATAGGACATCACTACTGGAAACTGTCTCCCTTGTCAAAACTGAGGAACTGATCATTGGGGGACTGCATTAGGCTATTGTTTCTCATAATTTTGTGAGGAAATGCCTTAGGTTCTTGATGGCTGCAAAGAGATGAGAACTCAGGAAGCTGAGAACTGAAATTCAATTGTAGCTGTTGACCCCTCTCTACCCAGGTTGTCTCTCAAAGGCTGTTGTCCTCCTGCTGGCAATGCTATGACCAAAGACGTGAGAAATTCCAGGAAGGCAGTTCAGCTGCCTTTCACAAAACAAAAATGGATAGGCAAAGAATAAAGGGAGAGGAGAGCTAGATCAAGGCCAGCGTGGCAGGACTGGCCTGAAAGGAATGAAAATGCAGGGGAGAATTCCAGAAGAGAATCTTTCCTTTCCATAGACTCCTTCCCTTCATCCTCACTCATTCTAATCCAGAAGTTAAAGGTAGAAGATTCAGTGCAGCCATGAAAAAACAGGATTGGCTCCTAAAGGTTTAATCATCCGAGCTCTTCCTAAAAATCTCTCATCCTTTCTAAATTGGTAAAATCCCTCCCCTTATCTTATATTCTCTCTCTTTTCCTTTTCTTTTCCCATCCTGTGGTTGACACTACCATGTGATTTTGTACAATCTGAGGAGTAGTGGTGCCACAACTGTTGGGAGAGAGCCCCAACAGCATCCCTGGTTCTGTTGTTTTTGCCATTGCCATTGCCACCTGGATGGAGGGTTTAGGAAAGCCTATAGCTAAGATACCAAGATCCACCATGGCGATGAGAGTTATAAAAATGGGAAGGAGAAATAAAGAGGATTGGATGCTGATCCCTCTTTACCATCCCCTCAAAAAAAAAGCACCATCTGATTACTCTTCATAGTTTAGTGTATTTGTCCAGTTGAGAATTTCATCCACTTCCCATTCCATCACTGAGTCCATTCCACTTTCATCGATTGCTTTTATCAATCCTTTTGTTGCTTTAAGAATTAAGTCTGTACAAAGAGGATCTGCTTTCCTAGTTTCCAGGCTTCCTGCATAATACCTGAGGAAAGAGGAGGGATTATGACATAAAACATTTGGGTGATTATGAGCAGATAATACTGATTATTTCAAGTGATAGTAAAAAGTTTACTTATCAATGAACTTCACATTTCAACTTTACATCTCAGTGGGTTCAAGTCGGTTGTATACCGACAAATAATTAACAAGTGGCTCTCTAGGGGAAAGAAAAGTTTGAGTTTGTCCGGCGGAGGGCCACGGAGGCAGCGCAGCGCGGCCCGGCCGGGCCGGCCCGCCAGGAGGCCGCAGCAGGTGCCCGCTCCCGCAAGGTCTTCATCCAGCGGGACTACAGCAGGGGCACCCGGTGCCAGTTTCACACCAAGTTCCCCGCCGAGTTGGAGAACCGGATTGATCGGCAGCAGTTTGAAGAAACAGTTCTTACTCTAAATCATCTGTATGCAGAAGCAGAAAAGCTTGGGGGCCAATCTTACCTTGAAGGCTGTCTAGCTTGTTTGACGGCATATACGATCTTTTTGTGCATGGAAACACATTATGAGAAGGTTCTCAAGAAAATCAACAAGTATATTCAGGAACAGAATGAGAAGATTTATGCTCCACAGGGCCTTCTTCTGACAGACCCAATTGAGAGAGGACTCCGTGTTATTGAAATTACCATTTATGAAGGCAGAGGCATGAGCAGTGGAAGATAAACCATGGAGTCTAAGAGTCCATCTCAGCATGGGACTCTCTTCTGTCCACCGGCCAACTGCAGAGTGTCCCCTACCTCCTCTCCAAGCATCATTCCTTTGTATCTGCTGCCAGAGCCACGGCATGGTTTTTGCTGAGGGGTGAGCTATGCCTGTGACCTGCTGATCCATCTCCCAGACCTCAAAGAACTCACAGGATTGCCAGAAGATCTATTTCTACTGTTGGTTTCTCATATTGAAGTCATTGGAAAGATAATGTATAATGCTATTTGTTTTTAATGTAGCACTTATTACGAAGTGAACCAGTATTTCATGTGATTTCCAGTTACCTTGATTCTCCTTGGAGAATTTTATATCATTACTGCATTGCCATGAATGTTGGGAGGATGTAGTATGTGTTGCTTGTTTTATTAAAACTATGTAAGCACAATAAAGTGGATGCTAAACCGTCAGACCTATAGACATCCTTGCTCTGTCCCTTAATGTGTAATAAGCAAGTGTAATGAACATTTTCCTTATGGCTTTATTATAAATATATCTTATGGGGAAAATAATCTGGTAGGAATAATACTGTATGTATGTGCTCATTTTTAACTATTTCCACTGGCAAAACTTAATGAATCATAAACTTTTCTTTTTAATTCAGTATTCAGGATGCACATAGATCTTGTAATTAGTTCAAGTAAAATAATATGAATGTTTCCTGAGTAAAATTCCCCAAAACCTAAGTTAATATTTGTTTTTCTTTTACCTACATTCTTCATGGCATTGTTTTCCAAGACCTCTAAATTAAGTTAATCATTATGGTTTGAGAGCATTGTTCTTTGGGAAGAGCTAAGGAATTTATTTACTAGAAAAGAAAGAAAAAATTAAAGTTCTACTTCCAGTGATATTGTAGGTGCTAAAACTGGATCTAATCTTCCAGATTTAATTTCTGTTATGGATTTGTTAGTCATTCATCTAATCCCAAGAAGCTTGTATAAAACCCTTTTTGTTTTCTATAGCCTGTAACAGTATGTCTGTCTGCCTTTCACACCCATTGCAATAACTTTGCCCAAATATTAATGCATTTTCTTAAATAAAAAAAAGTTTAAATTTAACCTCTTTTATTTACATTTTCTCCATCACTGTCTTAAGTCTAAACTGACCATCAACAAAACAAACCATGCTCTAATTTGTAGTTTTGCTGCTTTCTGGGGAGTAAATTGAAATTTTAACAACTGGCTCACTAGAGCCTAGTACGAGGTGGCTCCAACACACCCCTGATTAATTATAAGGTTACAAGGAAAAAATAAATCATTAGGTAATAGAGTCAAGGAATTTCAAAAATGGAAAAGATCTGCACTTTACAGATCATGAAGTGGAAGCTCACAGAGTTGAAATGACTTGCCCAAAATCTCACAGGTAGTTTTTTTGTCCTATATTAGTTGTATGTACATAAATATGCATAAATAGAGAAGCTAGGTGGTACACTGGATAGAGTGTCAGGCTTGGAGTCAGGAAGACTCATCTTCCTCAGGTTAAATCTAGCCTCAGACTTTTACTAGCTATTTGACCCTGAACAAGTTACTTAAGCCTGTTTGCCTCAGTTTCCTCATCTAGAAAATGAGCTGGAGAAGGAAATGACAAACCACTTCAAGATCTTTGCCAAGAAAACTCAAAATGAGGTCGTGAAGAATCAGAGACAATTGAAAATGATATAACAACAAACTGCATAAACACCATGCATCAATCCCATAGTGACCAGTGGAATAAAAAAAAAGCTATTTGTTCTGAGCCAAAAGACTGGTTTTTTAAAACTATTTTCTATATGGATATTTATTTTCAATTTAATATATTTAGTAGCCAATTCATTCTGAGATACAGGAATAATGCTCAGTCACTTTCTGAGTAGGATATACTTAACAAGAGGAGATATATTTTAGAGTATCAATAGCAAATTTTAAAAATTATCTTCATTAGCAAAAGAAGTATGATTTTACATTTTTCTATATTTTTTAGAGACCAATATGATCAATTCTAATGTCTGGAGAGACTGGCAGCACTCTAATGATGTCTGGACCTACTGACTCAAAGCTATTAAAATTCAATCCATGAATTTTTCTTTTTATAGGTAACATTTCCTCTGGGTGTGGGGGGGGGAGTCACTGGTAAGTAACAATGATATTTTTAAAAAATATCAAAACATTTAAGAAAAAAATGCATGGAAGCACTTTTTGAAATGACTGGTCCTCACACATACATGCACTCAAGATCAGGTTTAACTACTGAATTGACCATTCTCTAATACTCAAAAAACAATTCATAAAAATTCTAGTACTTTTTTTTTGCAGGACAGTTAGTCATAGTACATTAATAAAGAGAGTACTAAACCTAATACTATTAAGGTGAAGTTGTTTGAATAGTTTAGTATTTGGTACTTAGTATTTATTTTCAAATACTAAAGCATTTCATTAACTCAAATTTTAGAACACTTTCAGTCATTTAACTTCTGTCAAGCACTTTGAAAACCTATGACAATATTTCTGCTACATATTTTATTGAAAATGTTCTTCTCATCATTTGTAGTAAATAATACTATTGATGCAGGAAAATGATGTAGAGAATTATGAATGTAGCAGAAACAAATCTGTAATCTTTTAATGCCGTTAAAATCAGGGAATCTATAGAAGTCTGCCTAACTCTTTCTATGAAACCAATATGGTACTGTTACCTAAACCAGGAAGAGTTAAAACAGAGAAAGAAAATTATAGACCTATTTCCCTGATGAATATAGATACAAAAATCCTAAATAAAATCTTAGCAAAACGATTACAAGTCATCACTAGGATAATACATTATGATCAAGTAGAATTTATTCCAGGAATGCAGGGTTGGTTCAATATTAGGAAAACTGTTAGTATACTCAATTATATCAACAACAAACCTATCAGAAATCATATGATCATATCAATAGATGCTGAAAAAGCTTTGGACAAAATACAGCATCCATTCCTATTAACACTAGAGAGTGTAGGAATAAATGGGCTGTTCCTTAGAATAATTAGCAGTATCTATCTGAAACCATCAACAAGCATTATATTCAATGGGGAGAGGCTAGAGGCATTCACAATAAGATCAGGGGTCAAACAAGGGTGCCCATTATCACCACTACTATTCAATATTGTATTAGAAATGTTAGCATCAGCAATTAGAGAAAAAAAGAAATTAAAGGAATTAGAATTGGGAAGGAAGAGACAAAACTCTCACTCTTTGCAGATGACATGATGGTCTACCTAGAGAATCCCAAGGAATCATCTAAAAAACTACTGGAAACAATTAGCAATTTTAGCAAAGTTGCAGGTTATAAAATAAACCCTCATAAATCCTCAACTTTTCTATATATGTATAGCAAGAAACAGCAGGAAGAGCTAGAAAGAGAAATCCCATTCAAAGGAACCTCAGACAATATAAAATATTTGGGAGTCTATTTGCCAAGACAGACTCAGAATCTTTTTGAAAACAATTATAAAACACTTCTCACACAAATTAAATTAGAGTTAAATAACTGGGCAAATATCAACTGCTCATGGATAGGTAGAGCTAATATAATAAAAATGACAATTCTACCAAAACTAAACTGTTTAGTGCCCTACCAATCAAAATTCCAAAAAATTACTTTAACGAGTTAGAAAAAATTGTAAGTAAATTCATATGGAAAAATAAAAAGGCAAGAATTGCCAGGAGCTTAATGAAAAAAAGTGCAAAAGAAGGTGGCTTAGCCCTACCCAATCTAAAATTACATTATAAAGCATCAGTCATCACAATTGTTTGGTATTGGCTAAGAAATAGAGTGGTGGACCAGTGGAATAGACTAGGCATAAAAGCAGGAGATGATTATAGTAATCTGCTGTTTGCCAAACCCAAAGAGTCTGGCTATTGGGATAAAAAACTCCCTCTTTGATAAAAATTGCTGGGATAATTGGAAGTTAGTATGGAAGAAATTTAGATTAGACCAACACCTCACACCCTTTACCAAGATAAGATCCAAATGGTTACAGGACACAGACATAAAAAACAATACTATAAGCAAATTAGAAGATCAAGGACTATTCTACCTGTCAGATCTATGGAAAGTGGAACAGTTATGACTAAGGAAGAGTTGGAGAACATCACCAAAAACCAATTAGATGATTTCTATTACATTAAATTAAAAAGCTTTTGCACAGATAAAACCAATGTAACCAAGATCAAAAGAAATGTAATAAATTAGGAAACAATCTTTACAACTAATGATTCTGACGAAGGACTCATTTCTAAAATATACAGAGAACTGAGTCATATTTTTAAAAAAAGGCATTCCCCAATTGACAAATGGTCAAAGGATATGCAAAGGCCATTTAAAGATGAGGAGATCAAAGTAATCTAATCCATAGCTATATGAAAAAATGCTCTAAATCATTAATTATTAGAGAAATGTAAATTAAAGCTTCTCTGAGGTACCACCTCACACCTCTCAATTGGCCAGTATGACCAGGAAGGATAATGATCATTGTTGGAAGGGATGTGGGAAATCTGGGACACTATTACACTGTTGGTGGAGCTGTGAACTCATCCAACCCTTCTGGAGAGCTATTTGGAACTATGCCCAAAGGGCAACAAAAATGTGCATACCCTTTGACTCAGCAATACCAATATTGGGTCTATACCCTGAAGAGGTGAGGAAAAAAGGGTAAAAACATTACTTGTACAAAAATATTTATAGTAGCCCTGTTTGTGGTGGCAAAGAATTGGAAATCCAGTAAATGTCCTTCAATTGGGGAATCGCTTAGCAAATTGTGGTATATGTATGTCATGGAACACTATTGTTCTATTAGAAACCAGGAGGGAAGGGATTTCAGGGAAACCTGGAGGGATTTGCATGAACTGATGCTGAGTGAGATGAGCAGAACCAGAAAAACACTGTACACCCTAGCAGCAACATGGGAGTGATGTTCAGCCTTGAGGGACTTGTTCATTCCAGCAGTACAGCAATCGGGAATAATTTTGGGCTGTCTGCAAAGGAGAGTACCATCTGTATCCAGATAAGGAGCTGTGGAGTTTGAACAAAGTGCAAGGACTATTCCCCTTAATTTAGAAAAAAAACAGATATCTTATTGTCTGATCTTGTTACCTCTTAGACTTCTCTTTAAGGATATGATTTCTCTCTCATCACACCCAATTTGGATCAAGGTACAACATGGAAACAAAGTAAAGACTGACAGAGTGCTTTCTGTGGGGGGGGGGAAGCAAGATTGGGGGAAAATTGTAAAACTCAAATAATATCTTTAATAAAAATAAATTTAAAAAATAAATAAAATCAGAGAATCTTACTAAGGGTGCTCTTGAGAAGTAAATTGACCCCTGTTGTTTCATTGTTTAATGTAAACTTTGAATCCCATCTGCCAAAGGGCAAGGCTATAAAACCTGAGCTGGACCTCTGCTCCTCTCTCTCTCTCTCTCTCTCTCTCTCTCTCTCTCTCTCTCTCTCTCTCTCTCTCTCTCTCTCTCTCTCTCTCGTCCAGTTGATGCTGCTGGACTGCTCTCATCTCTCTCTCTGCCTATCTCCCTCTCTCTCTGTCTCTTTCTCTCTACTAGACAATCATGCCTAACCTTTGGTTGTCTTAAGTGCTTGTTTAAGTTTTTAACCTGTTTACTCTATTTCCTAACAGAATCCTGAGCACTTGTAACATTCCAGAGAGAGTGTGCAAATTCCTTTGCTTTTCAGTGGCTCTGAAATTTCTGTTTCTTTGGTGACCCCAGATCCCAGCAGCAATACTGTGATACAGGAAAAAGGGCTGGCTCTCTTAAATTTGTGTGGAGAAATTCTAGGTGAAGACATCCCCTTTATCCATGCAGGTGGTACCTCTCTTTTGGAGAGCTGTCTAGAACCTGGGAACTTGAGTGACTTCCTACATTCTCATTTCTAGGCCATATCCCTTCTGCAAGGAATACTAGATTCAAGGCTTAACTTCAAAAGTTGGGGCAACTAGGTGGTGCAGTGGATGGAGCATAACTGTAGTAAAGTATATACTGACATGACAGCAGAGTGGCTTATTATCCGATTGGTGGGAAAAAAATTGTTAGTTCTAAAAAATGATATTTAACTGTTTTATTAGTAATAGCCAACCTCCAAAAAAAAATTTCTAAAACCTGTCACAAACCTTTGTATATTGTTTAAGTAAAAAAATTTACTTACATTTGTCTCATCCATCTAATTTTTTTATGTTTCCTTCTTATGTTACTGTCCTGCCTTCTCTTCAGTTTGGAGAAGTGAAAATCAATTGTTCTTCTATTTCCTTCTTCAGTGATCTCATCAATGTCTTTCCAAAACTGTTGACAAATGATATTATAAAAACACTTTTATACTTTTGTCTGTGATATGGAGTGCTATCTCTTTGTATAGCAGAGGTCATAAGATAAAGAAATAGGAGTCATAAGATCTTTTTTATGATTTCACAAAAGAATCAAGCTAGGAGGGGACTTTCTAGTCAGAGCAGAAACTATTGCTATTTACACTCAGATCAATCAAAACCAAAACACAGAGCAAGTGAAGCTGGGGTGGGGGGCATTACTAGCCAATCAGTAAGAAACAGAGTGATTTAGATTTAAAGGTGTAATTTAAGTAGCTCTATTTGCATCCCAATGAGCTTTATCAAAAACCTTTCATAAATACATTATCTTGAACCTTCTATTAATTATATAGGATAATATGGGCAGGTGTAGTATTTGTTTTAGAGATTAGGCACTAAAGATAAGAGAATAAGAGGAAGGGAATAAGAAATAAGCATAAGAGCAGAAAAACAGAAAAGGGTATGATTATGAAGGAACTTAAATGTCAAAAATAAGCTTTTTTATATTGAATTCTTAAGGTAATAAAGAGTCACAACTATTATTGAGTTGGCAATAGACTGGATGTAGGGGAAGAGGAGGTAGAGAGTGAGGAATCAAGGATGACCACAGGATTGTAAACCTGGGTGACTAGGAAGGATAATGGTGCCTCTGACAGTAACAAGAAATTTCAAAAGGGGGAAGACTTGAGAGGAGGATAAGAAGTTCTATTTTGAACATGTTAAGTTTGAGTTATAAGTTAAAAGTTTGAGCCTAAACATGAATTACCTGAAGAGGATTTCTTTTCCTAATCTGGGAATGGTTCAGAACATTTGAAATTGTAGGCCTTGGGGGCAGCTAGGTAGTGCAGTGGATATAGCACTGGCCCTGGAGTCAGGAGTACCTGAGTTGAAACCCAGCCTCAGACACTTAATAATTGCCTAGCTGTGTGGCCACTTAACCCGGTTTGCCTTGCAAGAAAAAAAAACAAACAACAGCTTAAAAAAAATTAGTATGGCTCTGGACCATATTGTTTCCATGAAAACTCATTTTATATACCTTATCCTCTCAAAACTATGAAAATCTACTGTTTTTTCACCAATCATTTTTGAGCCTAGCTCAACAATTCATCATTGTCTTGACATGCAAAGCAGTGTTCTAGGTATTAAAGGAGATAAAAAGATAATGATGAAGGCTACCAATCATCACTGAAGCTAATGTGTAGTAAAACATCACAGGATAAACCTTTCCTTGATCATAAGAAGCCCCATATTCAGAAAGACCAGGGAAGTTGAGTGTGAAGTCAACAAAATTTCAACTTTCTTTTGTTTGCAGACATTGCATTTCACTTATTTCACTGACCAGATAATACCTAAGAGCATAGTATGAAGGGTACAGGATAGCTTAAAGTTGGCCTGTAGACACAAA
Source organism: Macrotis lagotis (assembly GCF_037893015.1). Classification (NCBI taxonomy): domain Eukaryota; kingdom Metazoa; phylum Chordata; class Mammalia; order Peramelemorphia; family Peramelidae; genus Macrotis; species Macrotis lagotis. The sequence goes on from NC_133658.1 coordinate 783,354,192, forward strand.
GATTAGTAAATTTAAGACTAAGATATATGACTATATATTGAAGTGAAATCAAAGTTGCCACGAGTGTTGTTTTAAATCAGCAATGCTCATTTTTCTGATCTTCTTATACTTTATTCTCTTCCATGTATTCACTTATCTTTAATGCCTAATCTGTAAAATACTATACCTGCCTATACTAATCCATATAGTTAATAAAAGGCACAAGATACTGTATTTGTGAGAGGTTTTTATGGCCATAAAAGATGTAGCAGGCAATTATGTAACATGTCTATGTTCTTGAAATTTATTGTAAATTAGATTTCCCAAAAGACATTACATGTATATAAAATATAAAAGAAAAATTATTACAATTTTTACTTCACTTACTCTTTTGGAAACAGGTCTCCAGCCATTGTTCTCTACACGTTTGTACCAGCCATCACGGTCATCTTTTAGATATTTCTTATCAAATTTCAAATGTGATGGATGCTTTGGGACAATATTCACATAATCTTTAGGACTGTTAGCACACATATCTACAATAGGTCTGTGAGTGAAAATTTTATAATATATATTGGGAGGAAACTTCTCCTGTGATTGAAAAAAATAAATAAATTTAAAATCCAATTGTAATCATACAATAAAAAAGTTTTATGTTTAAAATAATTATCCATTTCAAATGCCAATCAATTAGGGAAGATTTTGGATAATTTTAAGACTATTAAACAAAAATAGTTCCATACTTACTCCACCTAATCTGAACCGAATATTAATTCCAGAAGCAGCATCTAGAAGCTCTGCCTAAAAGAGAACCAATACTTTGGTAATGCTAATTAGCTTAAAACACACACCAAAATCATTATTAACTGTAATCATGTGATCAAATATGTTCATATTTGTTCGACCTTGTCAAATCTGATATTCTTTAAATTAGGTTTTTGCAAGGCAATGGCGTTAAACGGCTTGCCCAAGGCCACACAGCTAGGTAATTATTAAGTGTCTGAGTCCAGATTTGAACCCAGGTACTCCTGACTCCAGGGCATGCAAGTTGTTTGTAGAGATTTCCCTTTTTTCCCCTGTTGCAACTTCTTACATTCCTTAGATCTTGATGATTTTCAATTTGAACTGGTATTAACAGAAAATTCAGAGAAATGGAAGAAACAGTTTTTCTGGCTGATCTGAGATTGGGCTTCTTCCTAATTCAGTTCCCAGGCATGTGGTATTTTCAGAAAAGATGTCTCTCATCTGGCAGAATAAGAATTTTAGTTTGAGATTTGGCTACCCAACCTGACATCCACCTGATGATACAGACATCTAAAATACATAAGGACCCATTGTCCTTTCTTGTATATCTCTGATTTTTTATGGTAAATTGCTATAATCATGTCAGACAATCAATATTAAAATCAGGTATAGAAATTTGGCCTACATTCATCTAAATTTAAAATAGCTAGATTAATGTATAGTTTGGCATAAATTTATGAAAGTTTATTTGTTAAATGCAAAGGTATTCTCCAAATAGGGGAAATACAAAAATAATGATCTCTGTATGTAACTGAATTTTCTGTTAATACCAGTTCAAATTGAAAATCATCAAGATCTAAGGAATGTAAGAAGTTGCAACAGGGAAAAAAAGGAAATCTCTACAAACAATTTGCATTGAAGAAATCTCTGAAGCTATAGATCTACATCAAGTGTTACAAAAGAAAAAAATGTGGGGGCGGCTAGGTGGCAGTGGATAAAGCACATGCCCTGGAGTCAGGAGTTACCTGGGTTCAAATGAGGCCTCAGACACTTAATAATTACCTAGCTGTGTGGCCTTGGGCAAGCCGCTTAACCCCATTTGCCTTGCAAAAACCTAAAAAAAAAATGGACTTGATCTTCCCTTGCTACTGTGTTTTTATCATGTCTATCCATATATATATAATTAAGATTGCTCCCTTTTAAATCTCTGTAATTTTTTTATTATTTATTATATATGATAGGATATATAATATATATTTATTAATATTATTTGTATTGTTATTTATTAATATTATTTGTAATTGTATTACCTGCCCATGGTTCTCAGAAAAATCTAAAATTCCACTGATATATGATTTCCCAATTATCTTATTATCCTAAGTTTCTATATTATTGATCTATGAATGACGTCAAATTAGATAAAATGGGAGATTGTCGATTCTGATATTCTTTAAATTAGAATTAAAATATTTCTGATCTATATTCCTGATCAAAAGCTGTTCTATCAGCCTCTAATTGAGGTCTGTAAGTTTGGAATGTTCACCGTCTGCCCTTCTCAAGATCTCTGTCTCTAGTTATAAATCCAAAGGGAGGCTCTTTCTGTGTGAAACAGCCTAATGCCCCTCTAATTGCATCTGCAAGTTTTATGAAGAAGCTGTGTGAACAATCAGTTAAAGACCATCCTGAGAAGGCAGGAATCTGCTCTTGTTACCTAAATGAGAACTTGAATAAATTCTTGTACTTATGACATTTTGGAAAGGAAGAAACTCCAATGTTTTATATGTCTATATCATATCTAATAGCATGTAAAACAGTGTCAGAAGAAGAGACAATAGTCCTGGGCTAATTGGATCTTTTGTCAGTTCTGACATGGGACAGATCTCATGGATGGGTTGGAGAATCATAATCAATGATACTTATGTACAAATGTGTAACCTGATTGGT